>NC_139943.1:7223451-7743451 GCF_963454915.1 Gymnoscopelus microlampas | reverse complement strand
ATGGAAAAAATATCAATATCAGATTTTGTCCGCCTCATTTCTCTCTTTTGGAGAGAAATGAGCCAGAGTCACTTTAAAATTAGAGCACTGCAGAGGGCAGGTGTGTGTGTGTCTGTGTCTGTGTCCAGCTGACGCTCGTTGAAGCTCGTTAATGTTATAGGCATCAAGGCAATTATGCTGTCAAATAGGCCAACATCTAAGATCTAAGATTAGTGGGACTCATTCAAATTACCACCAGTGAGTCCCGGGACTCACTTCAATGAAAACCTAACAACATCACTGTATTATATTAGATGTATTAGATATTATATTGATATTATAGCTATTTTATTTAATTAGATATGTGATGTTGTTACCTGACAATTGGATTACTTTTGGTTAAAAAGCCTGCATATATCAGTATCGGTTGATATCGGTATCGGAAATTAGGACAATATCGGAATATCGGATATCGGCAAAAAAGTAAACATCGAACATCCCTAGTATAATGAGCATTATGAGGCCCACTTGATGACGATAAGATTGAAAATGGGTGAAGTGGTCCTCCCAGCTAAATCGCAACTAAAAGAAAAGTATCCCGAACTAAGGTTAAACGCTCAAACCCCAGTATCCGTATTCTGGGGGGAAACTTTAGCAGAGCTTGTATATCTGCTATCTTCAACGAAGATATTTAATGTAGAGCAAAAACAGAAAAAGGTTACTAGTACAGAGCTCTGAGGGACTCCGGTCTACTAGATTTAAGTTGTTAAATCTGTCTTGTTTGTTCACTGACATTTCTGACAGTCATTGTAAGTGTATCTGATGCAATACGGGCGGCCCAGGCAAAAGGAAATTGATGCCAAGATCAGTTTTTGTTTCATTCCGAGATGAGTCATTTAACCCATTAAGAACGGGAATGCATCTGTGTCACTTTAGATTTCTTTGGCTATTTAAAAATAGCAGATCTACAAGCTCATAGCGTGGCACCGAGTGCCGGGCTACGAGCTTATAGATCTGCTATTTTTTGAAAAATGTGTGCAAATCTTTGAATATAATAACATACATTTTTAACTAAAGTCTTTGCTTCTGGGGGTCCCTGGAACAAAATATTGTCAGATGGGGCTCTGCGGCCAAATGCATATCATTTTTGGGGTCCTTGACATTGCGTTTTTCTGTTATCCTCCAGAAGCAAAGATTTGTTCGCTTAAAAAAACATATATAAACATATATTCAAAGATTTGCACACATTTTCACGAAAGAAAAAAAAAAAGCTGATCTACAAGCTCATGGCTATGAGCTTGTAGATCTGCTATTTTTGAATAGACAAAGAAATCTTAAAATGACACAGATGCGTTCCCGGGGCTTAATGGGTTAATAAAAAAAGAACCCTTACATCTCCTCTCACAAAAACGATTACTGTCATGGAAACAGAATTCATAATGGAGCATAACTTGAAGTCTCAGTAATAAACCGTCTTCATAAGTTTGATTATGAGGATGGAGTCATTTTGGCAAATTGCCCAGCTGATATGATATTTCATTATTCACCGTTTCTTTCCACATGCCACATTATTCACTAAAAACACACCAGAGAGCGGGCTATATTATAGACTTAGAAGTGAGTCTGTCAAAGAAATCATTATCCTCTTGTGTCCTTTCTCCTCTTCCTTCTTTTTTCCTCCTTTTTTACTTGGCGTGCACAGACATTTTGAGGGGCAGGTGCTCAAGTAAATTATACTTTTTTTAGTTTACTTGGTCTGCTCTTTTTCCCCTCTACACCTATACCTCTTTGCCAAAAATAGCCGATCTACAAGCCCGCAACGTCTCGCGCTGCGAGGCGTTGTGGGCTTGTAGATCGGCTATTTTTGGCTAAAGTTCTCCTCAGAAAAGGGATGCTAGGTTTCGAGTGGTTATGGTAAAAAGAAAAATCATATCACATAAAGATTTGGCGGACCCCTGTAGTAACTCTGAGGACCCCCTAGGGGTCCCGGACCCCCTGTTGAAGACCCCTGTTGTAAACTGAAAAATTGTCACTTCTGGTCAAGAGGGCAAAGGGCAGGTGCTCTAGCACCACCTAGAGTCTATCTGTGCACGTCCGTGCTTGTAAAAGTATCAACACCACAAGTAAAAAAAATACTCTGTAACAATTCAACTTTCAGTATTAAAAATGCACTTATAAGTAAACTAACTAAACGTACAAAAGTTGTGGCATCAACATGAATTTAAAGTACCAAATGGAAACATACTCATAATGCAAAAACAATAACCTGGCATGTGTCCCAATGGATCCAATGTAGTATTTAGTCACAAGCTCTTCAATTCAATAAAAAAAAAAACTCTATTCCAGACACACAGGGGGTCCATAGAGTACATACACATCATAACACATTAAACAATAGAATAAAATAAAACATAATTAATACTTGTTAATACATTTCATCGGTTCAATATAGAAATCAAAATTATACAACAGGTAGTTCCGACCAAGCAATCTGATTGGTTGAAATAGCTTTCTAGCCGTGCTTCAAACCAGCATCATAGCACGGGCCTAATCACATTAATAAATCACTCCGCACTGCAGTCGTCCGCACCTGATTAGACCATATATGGCACAGCTGTGCTGTGAAGTCACGCTGTCCCCCGGTAGGAAAACAAACAGACAGTAGCCTGACCCACCGCCGCCACCGGAGAACAAACAGCTATGCAAAATGGACTATGTTAATTTTGACTTATTTGGTGGACTTACGGTTGATCAATGGTTAGAAGGTTATAAATATCCTCCTGTGTAAAGTAAAATTACTACCATTTCGTTAACAGTCCAGTGTATGTTATACTTTATCGTACGAAGGTATCGCATGGCGAAAATAGCCAACCGGTTGAGACGGTGCCTCAAACTCAAAGCACTGCTACAGCCTACAGGGACTATTTAATGTCTCTCAGTCAAAAAGTATTTTCTTTACAGGGAAACGGACAATAGCGAAACATTTTTATTATTAATTGCCCCACAATATGAATACATTTGGATGTGTTTTGTTGGTAACTGTTGTATAATCGCAATATTACACGAGAGGGTGTGCTTTACCTTACATTATTGGCACTTCAGTGATGCTCGCGGAACTCGGCTTCGCCTCGTTCCTGACCGCATCACTGGCGTGCCAATAATGACGGTAAAGCACACCCTCTCGTGTAATATTGCTTAAATAAACACTGACAGACATAAACACTTTCACTTTTGCTTTCAAATGGTTTTGAAAATGCAAAAAATTGCAGATCAACAAGCTCACAAAACTCTACTGTGCATCTGCTATTGTTTGCTACTTTAGCGTGACAATCTTGTCTAAGTAGGGCATTCATTTGGCATACTAATTTGGCTTACTAAATAGTATATCAGTATGGAAATTTGGACCCAGCCATGGGGTCAAAATGTACAAACACAAATAGTATTTTTTGCCTCCAGCACCTGGCCGACAGTATAAGTGCAACACACAGCTTCACACAAGACCTGAGACTTCTAAGGAGGATGTCTTCTAAATCCTAACAGTTTTCTCAGTGGCGTGCACAGACATTTTGAGGGGCAGGTGCTCAAGTAAATTATACTTTTTTTTGTTTACGTGGTCTGCTCTTTTTTCCCTCTACACCTACAAACCGCCAAAAATAGCCGATCTACAAGCCCACAACGCCTCGCAGCGCGAGGCGTTGTGGGCTTGTAGATCTGCTATTTTTGGCTAAAATTCTCCTCAGAAAAGGGATGCTACTGTAGGTTTCGAGTGGTTATGGTAAAAAGAAAAATCATATCACATAAAGATTTGGCGGACCCCCTGTAGTAACTCTGAGGACCCCCTGTTGAAGACCCTTGCTGTAAACTGAAAAACCCCAACTTTTTTTCCCTTTTTTTCAAAATGGCACTTCTGGTCAAGAGGGCAAAGGGCAGGTTGCTCTAGCACCACCTAGAGTCTATCTGTGCACGTCCCTGAGTTTTTTGAAAAACTTTATGTTGCTATATGTGGTGCTAAAACTGTCAAGGACCCCCAAAAGTATATGTATTTGGCCGCGGACCCCCCATCTTGTTTAAAAATAAGTATATTCTAAGATTTGCGCAAATTTTCGCGATTTACATAAAAAAGAAATAGCAGACAAGCTCATATCGTGACACAAAGTGACGCTTATATGCTATTTTTGAATAGCCAAAGAAATCTAAAATGACACATTATGCTTTCCCGGTCTTAATGGGTTAAATTTACATTCTAAGTGGCCACTTTGGAACTGATTAAAATGTCCTAGCCTGATTATGAGTCATCAAGAGATATGCTGTTCCCCCAGATTTGCTGCGTGTCTTTGCCAATTAAGTGCACTCGCCTGCACAAAGAACTTGCTTTGGAGTTGACTTTATACAGTGTATCAGGGGTCTTCAACATTTTTTTCAGGCCAAAGATCCCTTAGCTGAGAGAGAGAGAGATATGAAGCAGGGACCCCTACTACACTGTTTGTTTGACAGCACTATCATCAGTGTTGAGCAAAAATAATGTGTTTTCTTTTCTTTTTTGTTTTGTTTGTTTACATCTTTTCTATTTTGTTGGATTCACGTTAATGTGTATTTTTCAGACACTGAACCATTTAAAACTTGAGCTTTTTGGCTTTGTAATTGATCTGCTCTATTTTCTCTCGACACCAAATGTGAATTTGTCGACAAAAGCCTATCTACAAGCTCATAATGCTGCGCAGCACGGCGCGTTGTGAGCTTGTTGATCTGTTATTTTTGCCGAATGCCCCCCCCCCCCCCCCCCCTGGAATATGTATGCTAGGGTTTAAGTGGTTAAAGCAAAGAAATAATAATTAAATAAACAAAAAGGCCCCCCCCTAGCTGCAGTAACTCTGAGGAACCCCTAGGGGTACTGGACCCTCTGTTGAAGACTCATGCAGTGCAACATACGTCAAGCCCTACACACTAGCTGATCCTTAGATGCAATTTAATCATTCTGCATGGCTTAGTAAGCCCGCCTGTGGCACAGCTATACGGTATACAGGTTCTCTCTGGAGAGACGCTACATAATGGGAAACATATTAAGCAATCCAAATGACTGCAACTTAATGTGCACACTTCCTTAGGTGTGTGTGTGTGTGTGTGTGTGTGTGTGTGTGTGTGTGTGTGTGTGTGTGTGTGTGTGTGTGTGTGTGTGTGTGTGTGTGTGTGTGTGTGTGTGTGTGTGTGTGGGGGGGTGGGTGGGTGGCTGGGTGTGTGTAAAATTGTGAGGACCAAATGTCCCCACAGGTTTAGTAGAATGAGAAATACACATTGTGAGTACGATTTTCCTGGTCCTCACAAGAATAATTGTTTGTATGGTTGAAAAAAGATTACGGTTTAAAATTGCATCCAGAAAATTGGCGTCCTAAAGTGTTGTTGTCCTCACAAGTATATTAATACAAGCGTGTGTGTGTGTGTGTGTGTGTGTGTGTGTGTGTGTGTGTGTGTGTGTGTGTGTGTGTGAGAGAGAGCGAGAGAGAGATTTGGAGCAGTGTAATCTAAAGTAATGTGTAACCCACAGACTACCCAAGACTAGCGCTCCAGCAAACCCTGGCTCCATCCCATCTACCTGTTTGGCTGCTATTCCTCTGCATTGTCCCGAGGTTAGGAGTTCCCCAAACCCACGGTATTTATGCTTCCTTCTGTCCTTCTCTACCTTCTGGCCTGCCTGCCCTCCTTCTATGCCTCGTTCCTTGCTTTCTAAATTCCTTCCTTGCTTCCTTCCTTCCTTCCTTCCTTCCTTCCTTCCTTCCTTCCTTCCTTCTTTCCTTCTACCCCTCTTTTCTTCCTTCTTCTTCTGTTCTTTCCTTCCCTTCTCTCCAAAAAAAAGTCATATTTTGACTTTTTGGGCAAAAGTCAGAATATGACTTTCGGGGAATTATGATTTACGATCCTGTGCCTTTCGTGACAAAAGCTCAAAGCGGACTTCACAACACTCGACACAGCAAACTCGGTCGCTTTAGCTCGTTCTGTGGTGCCTCCCGTTGCTCAAGTCGGCTTGAGACGGCGCGCCTCCGATGTTTTAGCCGTTGTATTGACGGATCGTCAAAAACGCTAAGAACTGGTTGAGTTCCGTGTTGCTAGACGCGGAAGTCCCGAAAGTCAACATATGCCTTATTTGCCCCCCTTTCACGGCACATGTTGATGTTTCGTCACTAAGTCACAATATGCCTTTTGGGGAGTGAGCCAGTGTTGTCCTTCATTCTTTCTTTCTTCCGTCCTTCCTTCTATCCTTCCATCTTTAACTTCTCATCTTCCCTCCTCCCTTCATGTTTCCTCTTTCTCTCCCCTCTCTCTTCCTCTGTCCTCCCTCCCTTCCTTGTGTCCTTGCTATATAAAACTGATAGATATCTTTATATTCTCTCTCTCTCTGCCTTCACACGCTCGGCGTAGTCTGGCTGAGCAGTCAGTCTTCACACTGAATAATAAAAGCTGTCAACCCAGAGTTCATTTTGCCATTTCCAGACATTTCCTACAAGTAGAAAGTAGTCCTGTCGGCCTGAGAATCCCATTTAGCCCATTTAGACCGGGAAAGAATCGGTGTCATTTTTAGGGCTATTATAAAAATAGCAGATCTACAAGCTCATAGCGCGGAACCAAGTGCCGCGCTATGAGCTTGTATATCTGCTATTATTGTAAGAAACTAAATCAGGAAAAAGTGTGCAAATCTGTGCAAATCTTTGAAGATATATATACTGTATATATACATGTTTAACTCAAATCTTTGCTTCTGGGGGTCCCTGGAAAAACTAAAATTATTTTGGGTGGTCCTTGACATGAAAAAGTTTGAGAACCACTGATATACTGTGTAGCAACATAAGCTTTTTCAAAAAAAGGATTAGGACTTAAAAGACATTGTAGAATCCACAAAAGCAATGATTTTAGTTGCTAAGTCGCTTTAAAAATATATACATATTCAATGATTTGCACCAAATTTTCATGATTTTTCAAAAAATAGCAGATCTACAACTGAGCTGCTATTTTTGAATAGCCCAAAGAAAGAATGCTTATGGCTATCTAAAATGACACATTATGCCTTCCCGGATTCAACGGCTTAGTATCCAGCTGGAGGCTTGTTTTATAGACGGACAAGTAGCTGCAGTATCCTTCTATCCATGTCGGATCACTTCTCTCCGCGTTGTCTCAGAGAGATGTTTGACCCAAACCTCTTTTTTTTTTTCATTCACTCTGTTCTGTCAATATATCGTTTTTGTCGGGAAAGAAACCTCTTATCTCCATTTTCTAACTTTTTTTGTTTTTCGTAAATGAATGCCCCTACTGCAGGGGTCTTTTCAGGCCAAGGACCCCCTAACTGAGAAAGAAAGGAAGCAGGGACCCCACTATTTATTACATAAAATCGTGTTGCAGATTAAAGCTTTTCGTAGATGTTGGATTCATGTTCATGTGTATTTTCAGACATTTAACGACATAAACAGTCAATACTTAGTGAAATTTCACCCTGTACTTGGTCCGCTCTTTTCCCCCCTCTTTGCCGAAAATAGCAGATCTACAAGCTCACAACTTCTGCGAGGCGTTGTGAGCTTGTAGATCGGCTATTTTCGGCAAAAGTTGTCCTTAGAATAGGGATGCTAGGGTTCAAGTGGTTAATGTAAAAAACAATGATCCTATCACACAGAGATTTGGCGGACCACCTGTAGCAACTCTGAGGACCCCCTAGGGGTCCCGGACCCCCCGTTGAAGACCCCTGCCCTACTTGATCATACTACAGCGTCACACAAAAGCATCGAAATAAGCAGATCTACAAGCTCAAAACGCAGCGCTTGTCGATCTGCTATTTTTGAATTTGAATCCTGAAAAAGTAACAAAGTTTTGGACATATGAGGTTTCCACCCGATAGAGACGATATATATGTAATTGTAGGAAGAATTTACAGTACTGTAATCCAGTGGTTCTCAAACCTTTTCATGTCAAGGACCCCCAAATTGACACTTGTTAGCCCGCGGGCCCCCATTTGAAAAGATATGCCAGGGACCCCCCATAAGAGAAGATTTGTACCGCTCTAAAGGCGGTTACACACCGGCGAATATGCAAATATATGCAAAATTCGGACTCGTTCCGAATAATTAAAAGACGCTTTTTCGCTTCGCTTTTTCGCTTTTTCGCTCCATGTAAGCTTGCATTGACTCTATAAGGTTTTTAAAAAAAACGTATTATTCGCATGAAAAAAAAACGCCCCGGTGTGTAAGGAGCTTAACAGTGATTTTCAACCATTTTAATTTCAAGGACCCCCAGTTTGACATGCATTAAAATACGGACCCCCATTTAATGGTATTTCTATCTCTGGGACCCCAATTTATATTGTAAAATCTATGTTAATTTAACACCGAGAGGGTTCCATTTGTACACTCAGAGTTACAGACCCATAAGGGTCCATTTGGTTCCTAACTATCCATCATTTAGCTGGGGACCCCCTGGAACTCCCTCAAGGACCCCTGGGGGTCTCCGGACCCCACTTTGAGAACCAAAGCTGTAATCAATACACGTTGAACTTTATGGAACAGGAGATAATTGAAGGGATTGTGTAACCATAAAATAACCATACAAGCGCATGTACCCATGCATTTCTTCTCTGTTAAAAGGGACATAATATACACTATATGGCTATTTTAATACCATGGCTTTAGCCGGGGATAAACTAACATGCTTTATGCCAGTCGGAAGCACAAATGGGCTGGCAAAGTTAAGCCTTCACCTCAGCTGACTACACGGAAACTCATGAATTTAGATGTTGTGTTCGGAATACATTTGACTCCATAATTTCAGCCCCCTTTGCCATGCATGCCCTAGTGGGGCCACTGTTACATAACCATCACCAAAGCCCCAGTAATGTTCTAATCAGTGACTTTTCCCTCTTCGGAGCTTTTGTTGTTTTGCACACTGACTCTGAACTGTATCACTATAGCACGCATTGTAGTGTTTCAACCTCTGTGTCTGATTATAGACTTGTACTAAACAGTTGCAAAAGGGTTCCCAAACTTTTCAGAATAAACTTTTAAAGGAGTAGTTCACCCAAAAAATGACTTATTTTCTATCAATTGCACACCCCATGGAGCCTTAAATCCATGGATTTATTTTTGTTTTTGTGGCATTCCTAAGCCAATAATTTGATTCCCGTCTCCTACCGGCTAATGTATCCGGTAGGAGACACAAAGTAGATTATTTGTGTCTCCTACCGGATACACACCCGGTCATCAAATTATTGGCTTAGGAATGTCACAAAAACAAAAATAAATCCATGAATTCAAGGCTTCATGGGGTGTGCAATTGATAGAAAATAAGTCATTTTTTGGGTGAACTCCTCCTTTAATAATCACATTTGAACCGGGGACCCCCCCCCCCCACCCACCCTGACAAGCCCTTGGAATTGTAGGCATCTTACATCTAGTTTGACTCGTTTACACGGATACAGTACATATATTGTGAAAATAGCCAAACTACAAGCTCACGACGACTCACAATGTTTGCCTCTTGTGTATGTCATATTTGACAATCTGGTCAATTTGGTATTAAAAAAGGTCTTAAAAGTAATTCAATTGTGACCTTATAAAGGTGCAGATACCCTGTGTACACAATTGGTTTGTTTACTGTTGAGGGAGAAAACAATGTTGCACATTAAGCTAATCACCTGGGGACCAGTGTTGCCAGATTCTGTGAGAGAAACAAGCAACCAGGTCTAGGAAAAGCAGCCCAAAAGAAGCGACTATGGGCCAACATGAGCACTTTAACATATACATCAGCTATTTGAAAATAGCAGATCTACAAGCTCACAACGCGTCGCGATGCGACGCGCTGTGAGCGTGTAGATCGGCTATTTTCAAATATAATCTTGCAGGGAAATTATAATAATAAGCAGATCTGGCAACCCTGCTGGGGACCCCACAAAATAATGTGGGGACGCCCCTGGGGGTCCCAACACACAGCTTGGGAACCACTACTGTATAGCATACACATGTAGTGTACAATGATCATTAACATACAATGCTCTTGTGCGGTAATCATGTCGTTTTCTGTTTTGTTGTTTTTGATAATTACCGCAGATTTCCAGAAAAACAAAATTGCACCGTGCTCTAATTATTTCAAAATATAGGCTACTTTCTCAGTTTACTTGTGTTTTGAGGTGAAATTCCCAACGGTCCCTCCCCTGTTAAAATGCATGCTCTCTCATCATAACCATATCACACCTCGGATACAAGGACTCACACAGATATTAGCCTCATTTCCGGCTTTTTCTCATCTCCGGGGAAAAAAAGCCTGACGCCTAATGAGAGCGTGTCTATAGGGCGGGAGTTGGGAATGTAACAAAAAAATCTAAAGCATCAACGTAACTTCCTTGGCCGGTTCTTCCGATACTTCTGGTTAGCCACCCTCAGTCTCGCCTGGAATGTATACTAGAATATTGTTCTGCTCATTTATTTCTACATTCTGTGCAGTCTACCCTCCATTAGCACAAATACCCCAGTTAACACATTGGGTGCCTGAATTTTTTAATAACAACTTACCGTGGGTGCCAGCATTCTCCCCATTGACTGCGCTTTGCTGTTTAAAGCTCTAGACTCCACGACGAGCAAATCCACGTAAATAAAAGCATGCATTCATGGAGCGCGATGACCCTGGCTACATCCTGGAACGATAACGTTTCACTCGCGAGTTACAACGGGGACGGATCGCGCATCGCACATGACCGGTTTTCCCCACCGGAAACAGATTCGGAGATACAGACATTTTAAAGTAGGAAATAGACAGGAAGCGAATGGGGAGCCATGTTTTTGTTTCCGGTGATCTATTTGGCCTATCCTTCTCAGGATCACAATGGGTACTCCCAGAGCTGCTCCAGCCCCGCCTGTGTGGAAAAAAACAAAAAACAAAAAAAAGACACCAAAACCGAATACCCTTCGGTTTTGGCACTCCGCGTAACTATTTGCAAAACCGAAGGGTATTCGGTTTTGGCACCCCATGTGTTAAGTACAATTTTGAGGTATTTTTTAGTGAGTATTTCCAATTGTCTATATTTTTACTTCTACTCCACTACATCTCAGAGGCAGATATTGTACTTTTACTCCTCTACAATTATTCGAAAACTTAAGTGCAGTTATAAATCATTACATTATAAAACATACATTAACCCCTTTAGCCCTAATTTATACCTAGGCTATTTGAAAATTGCCGATGATGTGACGCGTTGTGAGCTTGTAGATCAGCTATTTTCAAATATTTTAATACTTTTTCTTTTGGTGCTTTATGTAGGCCTACATTTTGATACCAATACTTTTGTAGCTTTTACTCAAATACATTTTTAATTACGGACTTTTACGGAGTACAGAGTACGGAGTACTTTTTCCACCACTGCCTTAATGATTAGTGAATCCTTGTGACCGACATCATCTTGTTCTAGGGCTGACATGTAAGGTCTTGTACTGACTGTATATATTTAACTATGGATGCTTAGTGTAGTGAGAGGGAAGGTGTTGTCAAGACAGAGACGCACAGAAGTTCTCATCTTTTATTAAACAATAAAAGGAACCGTATAACAACCACAATGTAATTTTAAAAGCCCGCCTCCATCAATATTTATAGACGACACAGTACAGTTGGCAGCGAACCTTAAGAGCATTCACATGCTCACAAGTTTGTTCTTGTGTTTCAAAAACCCACGCAAAAAAAACTCATTAGATATTAACGCGCGAGCGTTCCTCTTTTTTTTTCTGTGCACAAGCTTGTAAACTCGATTTTCACAGCGGAATTTCCATAAATTTCTCTCCACTGATCCATGTTGCCGCTTGACCCGAGTTTTTAACCCAATAAGACCGGGAACGCATCTGTGTAAACCACTTAAACCATTATTTAATACTTCAAGCTCATAGCGTGGTGCCACGCTATGAGCTTGTAGATCTGCTATTTTTGATTTATTTTTTAAACTTTTGTGAAGAAAAAAAAAATGTTTTTAAAGCGAACATTTATAACTCAAATCTTTGCTTCTGGAGGTCCCTGGATAAAATATTTGACAAATGTTCATTTTAAAAAATACATATATTCAAAGATTTGCACACATTTTCGCGATTTAAAAATACATATAATTGCAGATCTACAAGCTCTTAGCCGCGCTATGAGATTGTATATCTGCAATATTTTTTTCAATAGCCAAAGAAATCTAGATGCGTTCCCGGTCTAAAAGGGTTAATGAACAGAGATTCCGCTCGGCTGTAAACACGTATCCGTTGTGTGTCAGAACGCCCACTCTGTCTCGTGGCCCGTGCTGTAACTCCCCTTGATTTAATTTGCCTTGCAGTGTGGCAATCATATCTCCTGCCATTCATTAGCCATGAATCTTGGGTTCTTGCAGGGGATCTGTGAATGTGGAATGCGATATCACACACACACACAAATGGTGCATGTGTAATCGGCGTGCCCCACCGCCGGCTTCTTTCAGACAAATTAGACAGCGTGTGAAAAAAAAAGAAGAAAAAAGAATAATAACTGTGGATCTTGTACTTACAGTTACATTAAAGGGGGTGTATGGGGAAAAAAAGATTAAAACTATCTTTGTTAAAAAGTTAAACGGCGCATCATCCGGCTTTGTCGAGCGTCTATACGAACACAATCTCGCGACCAATCGTAAAAAAAAAAAGGAAAAACATCGCCCTCTGCTGTTTTTTTTAGCGGTGCCAACCGCTATATATCTGACTTTGTCCGTGTGTCCGTCCGTATGTCCGTATGTCCGTCCGTCCGTATGTATTCCCCTCTGTATTCTTATTGGCTGGGCTATAAACAAATATTGATGACAACACAAACTCCCCACCAGAAGTGCGTATGTATGTTTGAGCACGGGGCTCATCAAAGGCACCGCTTCCTTCACACAGGGTGTGATTTTTTACCTTTGATTTGACTCTGGGGGGAGTGATTAACTAGACCTATGCTGACTGGAAACCGGGGTTTTGTCACTATGACTCAGACATAACCATAAACAAACCCGATATGCCCATAGGCATATTATGGAGATCCGGTTGTCCAGAGCCATAGATCCGACTGCTAAATGCCCAGGTCATGTGCATACTATATGGGACCGATCTACTTCAAACTCGGCGCGCACATCGGCAAGGACTCAAGGGAGTGCGGTGCCCGCCGCCGAGTAGTTCAGATTGTGTGATTGTCCAGATCCGCAGATCCGACTGATATGTCCATATATGGGCATGCCAATATATGAGAATATATATACTGATGACATCAGGGATCTCCATCTATGGAACTCTCATATCAATCAATGAACATGTTAAGGAACGCCTGTGAGTGTGTGGCTGTATTAACAAGAGACGAGACAGAAACATGCATACAAATGTAAGACAAAATAGCAGCACATAACAAAACAATACAGATAATGTGGCCTAATTCAAAACAATATCTAAAGGGACAAAACACATAATAGGCCTACAGTATAACTACACAATAGCCTAGAGAAAACACATAAAATCAATATCCTCATTCAGACCAGAGAGGAACTGTGTGCATCTATGGGGAGTGGATCCACATTTTTTTCCCATTGGTTTAATTAATGGAGCCGATCTCCACCTCTGGTTAAAGGGTTTGATGTGTGCAATACCTATCACACGTAAAAGAGTGTTGTCATTACTGTTATCAGGCAGTGCACTGGAGGAAAAAAAAAGGGAGAGAAGTCTAGCATCATTTATAGAAGTGCAGGGCAGGTAGTGCACTGGGAAAAAAGAAGAGGAGAAGGAATTGAAGATGACGGGTACAGAGGAGAGGAGTAGTCGAGCTTGAGGCAACGTCTTGACACGCGGCAGACACATTCACCTGCAGTCGTGTCTCTCGCTGTGTAAAGCCCGATTTATCATTCGGCGCACGACCGCGTCGCGCACCGAAAATAGCCGATCTGCAAGCTCACAACGCGTCGCATCCGCGACGCGTTGAGAGCTTGTAGATCTGCTATATTCGCCGGCACGTGCCGCCATTGAACGACGTAAATTGGGCATAACTCAGCCCGCGTGAAATATGCCGCCTCACAAGTGCTTTGAATATCTAATAATATCTGTAGCACCCCCGCAATATCGAAGGGAGTATTTTATAGGATTCTTTAATATTTTAACCCTTTAAGACCGGGAACGCATCTGTGTCATTTTTAGATTTCTTTGACTATTCAAAAATAGCAGATATACAAGCACCGAGTGCCACGCCATGAGCTTGTAGATCTGCTATTATTAGAAAGATTGTTTTTATTTTGTTATGTTGCTATAATATATGATTCTCAAACTTTTTTCATGTCAAGGACCACCCAAAATGTTGTTCCAGTGACCCCCCAGAAGCAAAAACTTTAGTTAAAAATGTTCGCTTTAAAAAACGATATTTATTCAAAGATTTGCACACATTTTCACGTTTTTTCATAGCGCGGCACTCGGTGCCGCGCTATGAGCTTGTAGATCTGCTATTTTTGAATAGCCAAAGTGTGAAATAATGCTTTTTAGCTGAAATGAAAATGTGACACAGATGCTTCTTCAGGTCTTAAAGGGTTAAAGAGCTACACTGGGACTCTTCTTTTGCAATATTAATGAGCCAATTTCCTGCTTGTTTTGCCATGGAACCGAAATAAATAGGAATTGAGCTCAGCCCCCGTATTGCTCGGCTCTCAAAACATATTCATTGCCGGCTACAATTTATCAAAAAGCAATTATGCTCCTTCCCCCAGCCAAACAAGCCCTTATGCTTTCCAATTTACGGGGAAGCAGCGTATTTATCGTGGAAATGGCTTTATACATTGTATTGAAACCGGGCAAATTAGTTTTGATCTGTCTGTTTACACTCAATATGCCGCTACGGTACTTCTCCCTGCTTCCCGTTGATTAGGAGTGCGTTGGGACGCACTGCGGATGCATCGACGTTAGCGTCTAGTTCAGTGTCTGTCTGTCTGTCTGTCTGTCTGTCTCAGTGGCGTGCACAGACATTTTGAGGGGCAGGTGCTCAAGTAAATTATACTTTTTTTTTGTTTACTTGGTCTGCTCTTTTTCCCTCTACACCTATACCTCTTTGTTTTTGGCTAAAGTTCTCCTCAGAAAAGGGATGCTAGGTTTCGAGTGGTTATGGTAAAAAGAAAAATCATATCACATAAAGATTTGGCGGACCCCCTGTAGTAACTCTGAGGACCCCCTGCTGCAAACTGAACAAAAAGGGCACTACTGGTCAAGAGGGCAAAGGGCAGGTGCTCTAGCAACACCTAGAGTCTATCTGTGCACGTCCCTGGCCTAGTTAAACCTGGTTGGTTTACTGTCTGTCTGTGTGTCTGTCTGTGTGTGTGTCTGTCTGTCTGTCTGTCTGTCTGTCTGTCTGTCTGTCTGTATGTCTGTCTGTCTCTCCATGAGTGGCACATGTTGTATGTGTCTCCATGCCTTTCATTGCGGCATCACATCTACTGTATGTGTTACATGGCGAGTGTAGCGCCATTTCTCTCTTTCTTTCTTTCTTTCTTTCTTTCAGCAGACAGAGCAAGAGCCAAAGTATTGCGGGTTTAAGTAGTTAAATGTCTGAAAACGCATGAACATTAATCCACATTATCAATAGAAAAGATAATGTGTAAACAAACATTAATTTACCAATACTGATGCTAGTGCTGTCAAACAAGTCTATGAAGTTATCTATGAAAGTTATATGAAATCTGTGATTTTTCTTTAATCTGCAACAAAATGTTATACAATATATAGTGGGGGTCCCTGCTACTATCTCTCTCTCTCTCTCTCTCTCTCTCTCTCTCTCTCTCTCTCTCTCTCTCTCTCTCTCTCTCTCTCTCTCTCTCTCTCTCTCTCGGCTAACTGGTCCTTGGCCTGAGAAAAAAACATTGAAGACCCCTAGCTGGTCCAGATGAGTGAAATTAATTTGATGTAGAATAGGAAAAATAAATACTAATTTCCTGCTCCTTTCTTAACTCTTTAAGACCGGGAACGCATCTGTGTGTCATTTTTAGATTTCGTTGGGCTATTCAAAAATAGCAGATATACAAGCTTGAGCTTCTAGATCTACTATTTTTTTTTTAAATCATGAAAAGTTGTGCAAAAGAAAAGATTTTTTTGTGGACATTTGTAACTCAAATCTTTGCTTCTGGGGGGTTCCTGGAACTAAACATTTTACAAATGTTCACTTTAAAAAAATATATAATCCAAGATTTTGCCACGCATCTTCACAATTTTTCAAATCAGATCTACAAGCTCATAGCGCGGCACTCGGTGCCGCGCTATGAGCTTGTATATCTGCTATTTTTGAATAGCCAAAGAAATCTAAAAATGACTCACAGATGCTATGCGTTCCCCGGTCTTAACGGGTTAACATCCAGCCGGCATCAATAATAATCACTGATTATTGACCACGGATCTGTGCCTAAAGTATATTGTGGTCAGTGGCGCGCAGCTGTGGGCAGATTGCTGTGATGGCCTGACGCATTGGGTATAGCAGTAAATGGCTTCTAGAAGCTTCTGGTAAACAGTTCTCTCTGTCTCCTAGGCGTCGTCGCGTGGGTCGAGCAAAGTGGGGGGGAAAGGAGCGTTCATGTGTGAAAAAGCAACATATTGGTGACAGGCAGAGCTTGTAATCAGCCATATCTGGCACTACACGCATGGTCTGTCAATGCCAGACTCAACACAGCACGACTTATATGGGTTTATTCTTCTCGTGCACTGACAGGGTCCTATATAACTCTGCCTAAGGGCTTCGGCTGTCAGTTTGTCTCGTGGGCTGTAAAAGGAAAAAAGTATGAATGTCTATATCCACCATTTTGGATTTTTGTCTGGTACCGAAAAAGCAACCAGAAATGAATGCTATTGGCTGGGAGCAGTGGCGTGCACAGACATTTTGAGGGGCAGGTGCTCAAGTAAATTATACTTTTTTTTGTTTACTTAGTCTGCTCTTTTTTTCCCTCTACACCTATACCTCTTTGCCAAAAATAGCCGATCTACAAGCCCACAACGCCTCGCAGCGCGAGGCGTTGTGGGCTTGTAGATCTGCTATTTTTGGCTAAAGTTCTCCTCAGAAAAGGGTTGCTAGGTTTCAAGTGGTTATGGTAAAAAGAAAAATCGTATCACATAAAGATTTGGTGGACCCCCTGTAGTAACTCTGAGGACCCCCTGTTGAAGACCCTGCTGTAAACTGAAAAAAAAAAACTTTTTTTTTTCCTTTTTTCAAAAGGGCACTTCTGGTCAAGAGGGCAAAGGGCAGGTGCTCTAGCACCACCTAGAGTCTATCTGTGCACGTCCCTGGCTGGGAGGGCAGCGAGGGTGGGTCTTCACTCAATAGAACCAGTAGAAACCCTCGAAGCGTGCCCTAATTTATAATCAATTAAAGCAATTAAAGGGACCATAATTTACAAAAACGTAAACACACATCATAAGGATTGAAAGAAGACTTTAAACTCGCGACTGAAAACGTAAAGTATTTATGACAATGATTTCTTTACGGTAATAAAATCAAGTGTAAATTCTGGTCAAAATCCCCATTGTCGTCAATGGCGTGGTGATTCTTCTGCAGCCAGCAGGTGGGGAAAACGGCGACACCTTCCAGGTCATTAATGAGAACCGCAGTGGTTTAATCGACTTCCTCTTTGGCTTTGTTTTCAAGACAAGGCATGCTTTCCGCCTGAGCTGGACAGACGAGCAGCCATTGGGTCACGTGGGGGCGGGCCTATATTAGGGGTGAATCGATTCATGTGAAAATCGTGATTCTTATTATCATCTCATCTTATATCATTACACTAACTCACTTTCAGTTCAGCACAGTAGAGGGGAGGTGTGTGTGTGTGTGTGTGTGTGTGTGTGTGTGTGTGTGTGTGTGTGTGTGTGTGTGTGTGCGTGTGCGTGTGCACGCACGCACTCACTCGTCAATGTTACTCGCATCAAGGCAGTTATGTTGTGTTTCTGCATCAAATGGAACTACAACTAATCTAAGATCAGAGTCTGTTGGAAATAACTACAACAATTGGTTGTTAAAGTCCAGATGATAACAACATGACTGGTGTGAATTAAAAAAAGGATCTTTAATCGAATCGTGACCCCAAGAATTGGAATTGAGATGAGATAGCAGGAGATTCACAGCCCTATAGCCTATATGGCTATAGCCTATATAACTGATATGGGAACCTCATGTTTCAGGGCCATAAGGGTTGCAGAACACAGCAGCAGGCCATTAGGATTTCACTGACGTTCCTCTTGGGGGCATATGGTATGGCAGAAGGGTGTCTCCCCGCTGTGTCCAAGCACAGCCATCGGCCATTTCGACATGCCATTTGTGCGCTCACCCTCGGAGCGTGTGTGTGTGTGTGTGTGTGTGTGTGTGTGTGTGTGTGTGTGTGTGTGTGTGTGTGTGTGTGTGTGTGTGTGTGTGTGTGTGTGTGTGTGTGTGTGTGTGTGTGTGTGTGTGTGTGTGTGTGTGTGTGTGTGTGTGTGTGTGCGCGTGCCGCACGCATGTACCGATTATAACACCACCTCCTGAGGGGGGTGTCTGTGGAAGTGTTAATGGTGTTGTCAGCCATGGCCTCAACCCCTACTAACTGTAAACCCCTTCTTATCTCCTATGGGAAACGTCAACATTTATTATAACAACGCAGGTCTGGGAAGAGAAGTTGTCGTGGCAGGAATGACAGTATACCTAACTTCAGTATGACTCGTCAATAAATAATTCCCACAAGGGTAGAGTGGAATGAATCAATGGATTTATTTAAAGGAGGAGTTCACCCAAAAAATGACGTATTTTCTATCAATTGCACACCCTATGAAGCCTTGAATCCATGGATTATTTTTTGTTTTTGTGGCAATAATAAGCTAATAATTTGATTCCCGTCTCCTACCGGCTAATGTATCCGGTAGGAGACACAAAGTAGATTATTTGTGTCTCCTACCGGAAATACACTCGGTCATCAAATTATTGTCTTAGGAATGCCACAAAAACAAAAATAAATCGATGAAATCAAGGCTTCATGGGGTGTGTAATTGATAGAAAATAAGTAATTTTGTGGGTGAACTCCTCCTTTAACAAAGTTTAAGAGACTGCCACATGCAAAATGCATTTTGAAAATAGCAACTCAAATCACAACGCCAGATCGCGTTGCGTTTTGAGCTTGTAGATCTGCTATTTTACCCATTGAGACCTGAAGCCGATTCTACATGTCTCCTAAATCCCAACAATTTCTGAAAAACCTCTATTTCTATATCAGTGGTGCTCAATCTTTTTCAGGTCAAGGACCCCCAAAATTGTATTTATTTGGCCACGGACCCCCATCAAAATAGTTTGTTCCAGGGACCCCCAGATATATATATATATATATATATATATATATATATATATATATTCAAAGATTTGCACACATTTTCACGAATTTTCAAAAATATCAGATCTACAAGCTTGTAACATGGCACTCGGTGCCGCGCTATGAGCTTGTATATCTGCTATTTTTGAATAACCCAAAGTGTAAAATAATGCTTTTTTAGCTCAAATCTAAAAATGACACAGTTCCAGGTCTTAATGGGTTAAAATATTCGATGCATATAGGTTTAAAGTGCTCATATGTGGGCTAGTCGCTTCTTTTGGGGCTTGTTTTCATCATCATAGACCTAGTTGCTTGTTTCTCTCGCAAAATCTGGCAACCCCGGATGCCAGTCGTCAAGCACTGACTGCGGCACCATGTGCCAGTCAGTCCATTCCCTACAGAGCGCTTCTCACAATGACAGAATAACGCCCAAGTCCCTCCGGGGAATGTGCGAGCAGCGAGCGACAGCATTCAGCAGCTGGCAGTTTGCGTCGGAGATAAGCAGCCGGTTGTTGATGATGGAGTGGTATAGGCTCTCGCTCTGTTAATGTACACAATTGAATCTCTAAGATGGGGGCAGAATGCACGCACAAGTGCAAGTCTATACAGCATCAATTGTGTTGGGGGGTGGGGTTGGTAGAGATTGATTGAACTACCCCGTGTTTGAGTGCCACTTTTGTCTGCTGTATGGAAAGTGAATATTATCGTTGTTGTCAGGCAGAAACCTCTTATCTCCTCTTATATATATATTCTAATTTGTTTGTGTCTTTTTTGTAAATTAACACGCTATACCTGATAATAATACTACTCTATTGTTCCCAAAGGGAACATTTGTCTTCGCAGTTTGTTCAACAACAACATTTTTTTTTAAACACATAACCGTATAGCACTAAACAACATATCACACAACACAACACTAAGACAATGGGCTCTATGCACAGCAGCCATATTGGAAAGAAATTGGGCCTCTTCTTACTTCCTTCACAGGTGTTACCAATGATACTAATGAAGACTCAGTTCCATTCTGGTCAAACAGAGTCAGGGTGCTGATATTGTGCATGTTGGCTCACAGGAACTACTAGTGGGTCTCAAAGTGTGGTCCAGGGACCCTCATGGTTCCTTGAGAGGGTGTAACTCTGAGAGTGTACAAATGGAACCCTCCCGGGTCCATTTGGTTCCATTTGTACACTCTCAGAGTTATGGGGGTCCTTGAAATTAAAAAAGTTTGAGAACCACTGTGCTACACTAAATGGAACAGAGCCTTCATTAGTGTAATTGGTAACACCTGTGAAGGAAGCAAGGAAGGGGCCCAATTTCTTGCCAATATGGCTGCTGTGCATAGAGCCTATTCATGAGGTCCCCACTATAAGCACAAAAAAAACATCCTATCAACGGGGCAGTGTGTTTAATGCCTCACTGGCTGAGGGAACAACACTAAAACTAACCTTTTCCCACTTCAAGGTTCTGTGGGCGAACTTTACACTCGATGTTATTACCTTAGTAAACCTTTTCATAAACACTTTATGGTTTCAATCGCTATAGTTTAAAGTCTTTTTTTAAATCACCATGATATGCGTTTAGTAAATTACGGTCCCATTAATTAAATAAATTATGATAAAGTAGGGTGTATGTTTCTGGTATGGCTTTCTACTGGTTCTACCGAGTGAAGACCCGCCCTCGCTGTGGTTGCAGCCAATAGCATTAATTTCCGGTTGCATTTCGGACCGTTTATGGAAAGATGGCGGATTTGAAGTCGCTGAAAAATAGGCTTCATTTACGGTCTGTAGAAACCAATGGCGTAACGTTGTCCATATGGTTTTTACGGTCTATGGCAGGGGTCTTCAATGTTTTCAGGCCAAGGACCCCCTAGCTGAGAGAGAGATGAAGCAGGGACCCCCTCTATATTGTATAAAAATTGTGTTTCAGATTTCACTTTTTTTTGTTTACTTGGTCTGCTCTTCTTTCCCTCTACACCAAACACCTCTTTGCCAAAAAATAGCCGATCTACAAGCTCACAACGCCTCGCAGCGCGAGGCGTTGTGAGCTTGTAGATCTGCTATTTTTTGGCTAAAGTTCTCCTCAGAAAAGGGATAATAGGGTTCAAGTGGTTATGGTTAAAAAAAAAAATCACTTCACACAAAGATTTGGCGGACCCCCTGTAGTAACTCTGAGGACCCCCTAGGGGTCCCGGACCCCCTGTTGAAGACCCCTGGTCTATGGTCTATCTGCTACTTTAGCTATTTTTGTATTTGAATCCCAAAAAGTAACAGCTTTAGGACAGCTTTAAATGACTGTAATGTAATGTCTCTCCAGCTCTTTAGTAAACAGAATATAGTACATGTTTAGGTAGGTGGCAACATTTAAGCTAATCAGGAGAGAGCACTGAAAATACATTTTTTGTTTAATAAAGAGCTGGAGAGACATGGGAGACTCCTTTTACTGAACACACACTCTATAGCAATGAGTACTATCAGAATATAGAGCTATTTAACACTTATTTTAACCAAATTAAATCACTTACCCTACCTTTAATAGGCTCTATGCACAGCAGCCATATTGGGAATGAATTGGGCCCCTGCCTTACTTCCTTCACAGGTGTTACCAATAATACTAATTAAGGCTCTGTTCCATTTAGTGTGGCATAGTGGTTGTCTTATTTTCAAGGACCCCCATAACTCTGAGAGTGTACAAATGGAACCAAATGGACCCTTACGAGTCCATTTGGTTCCATTTGTACACTCTCAGAGTTACACACCCACCATAAGGGGCCATTTGGGAACCAAAATGGACTGTTTCTAGTGAGCCAACAACAACAATATCAGCACCCTGACCAGAATGGAACAGAGCCTTCATTAGTATAATTGGTAACACCTGTGAAGGAAGTAAGATTTCTCTCCAAAATGGCTGCTGTGCATAGAGCCTATTAACAAAAAAACAAGTTGAAATACGGAGATACAAGGTTTCTGCCCGACAACACCGATAATGTAACAGTCTTTTCTGAACTCTTGTTATATCTTGTGTTTTTTGTCCGTATACCTAAACGCCCAAACAATGTAGTTAGGGAGGGGTGGGGGGAGCTCTCCTCCCGTTTGGGGAGCCATAGCATGGAGATGAGCACATGACAGGCGCGCTGGGCTGATCCACTTCCCTTCCCTCTAATTGATCCCATTGGGCCGGCCCGGGCCTTCAACTTGGCCAATCAAAAAAAATGCTTCTTTACCCACACCAACGTACCCGCCATGGCGGAGGACAGCTGCTCGTCTCGTGCCAAAACAACACAGCAGGCTGGCGGATCACAAACAGGGATAGGTTCAGCAGCACGCTGCCGAGGAAAAGGAAAAAAAAACACTCAGCCTGTTTTTTTGCGGGGTTTTTGCCGAAAACTATATTGTGTATATATCCACTAGGGACCTCCGGCTAACGATGCTGTAGGTCACACTGCCTCGCTGACTATACCTTGAGTCAATAATGTCCTCGTTTTCCTCGGTGCTTAAAAAAAAACACATCTATTATTCCTGCCACTGATTATTTCCCCCCCCTTGCACCTTGCAGCAAAAACATAGCAGATCTACAAGCTACATGCTTTCGTAAACGGCTCCTTAAATGTCGGGTCTATATGCCTATTTGGTGGGATTTGTTGTTTGTTTCCATTGAGACATAACGTTTTGTTGCTGTCGGGCAGAAACCTCTTTAAATGTTTGTTTTTTTTGTAAATTAATGTCCTACTGTACTTCGCCATATGACAGTGTCACACAAAAGTAGCAGATCTACAAGGCCACGCAACGGCCTTGTGAGCCTTGTAGATCGGCTATCTTTTGGCAAAGAGAGTAGACAGAAAAAGCAGTCCCACGTACAGAGACAACTCAGGTCCAGTCTAGATAGTTTAAAAGGTTAACAACCTGTATTATAGTATATGCATATGATGAGCTGTTTGAACTTGTCATTGATTGATTCCACAAAAACAGGGAACAAAGCATCAACCGGACAAAAAACAACACATAGGACAACACAATCAGGGTATTATACTCTGAGCAAGCACAAAAAGATGGATCATTTGTTCAGAGTCAGATATCATTGTCATTTTCAACGTCAGTGATAGTATACAAAAGTAAAGTGTAGTGATGTAATGCAGTGGTTCTCAAACTTTTTCATGTCAATGACCCCCAAATTGACACTTATTACCCCACGGACCCCCATTTGAAAAGATGAGCCAGGGACCCCAATAAGAGAAGGTTTTTACGGCTCTCTAGCAGTGATTCTCAACCATTTTAATTTCAAGGACCCCCAGTTTAACATGCATTAGGCTACGGACCCCCATTTTAATGGCATTTATACCTCTGGAACCCCAATTCATTTTGTAAAATCAATGTTAATTTAACTCTGAGAGTGTACAAATGGAACCAATGGACCCGTCAGGGTCCATTTGGTTCCATTTGTACACTCTTAGAGTTACAGACCCATAAGGGTCCATTTGGTTCCTGTCCATCATTTAGCTGGTGACCCCCTGGAACCCCCTCAAGTACCCCTGGGGGTCCCCGGACCCCACTTTGAGAATCAATGATGTAATGGTCACGAGATTGTGTTATAAGAAGCCAGTGCACTTTTGAACATACATATTGAAAGATGTTATGGTTCGAATATTTACCGGTAGATTGTTCCAATCAGAGGGGGCTTTATACATGAAGGCTCTCTTACCTAACGATGTGGAGACTGAAGGTACAGAAAAGTAAGGCTGCGTGGAGTGCCTCAACTGGTAGTTGTTAGGGGATGGTCTTAGAAGCTGTTTGAGATATTGAGGATAGTTGAAATGTATACATTTAAAAATAAACTGTAACCAGTGACTTATTGTGGGAGAGGGCAGTTGAAGATTTTCATACATACTGTAGTACAGTGGTGAGTTGTAAAAGGACAACCTACTGTAGGTCGAATCTGCACAGTTTGTTATATACAGTATTAAGCATAGTCAGGTTGGTTTTGGATGCGGCTTGATACACGACCTCTGCATAATCAAATATCAGTAGAATAATGTGTAATATTAGTCTTTTCCTAACAGAGAATGTAAAACAGTTTCTAGAGCGATAGAGAACACCTATGAGGTTAACCTTTCTTATAATATGATCAATATGACATTTGAATGACAGTTCGGTATCTAGCCACAGGCCCAAGTATTTGGTATGTTCAACTCCTTGCAGTGGAGTACCATCCAAGCTGGAAATAGAACAGGAATGATTTATGGACTGATATGATACCTGGAGTCAATAATGTCCTCAATTTTCTCAGTGCTAAAAACGTATGTTAAATGTATGTTCAATATTCCTGCCACAGATGTCTTCCTTTAACCCGTTAAGACCTGGAACGCATCTGAGTCATGTTCAGATTTCTCTGGCCATTCAAAAAATAGCAGATATACAAGCTCATAGCGCGGCACCAAGTGCAAACATTTGTAACTCAAATCTTTGCTTTTGGGGATTCTACAAATGTCTAAATCCTAACAGTTTTCAAAAACGGAAGAAAAAAAAAACATTAGAACGTATGCTGCTATAATATCAGTGTTTCATGTCAAGGTGTCAAGGGTCCCCGGAATGATATGTATTTGGCTTCGGACCCCCATCTCAAAATATGTTGTTCCAGGGACCCGCCAAGGAGCAAAGATTTGAGTGAAAAAAAAATGCTTTAAAAGAATATATATATTCAAATATTTGCACACATTTTCACGATTTTTCAAAAAATAGCAGATCTACAAGCTCATTGCACTGCACTGTGTGCCGCACTATGAGCTTGTAGATCTGCTATTTTTGAATAGCCAAAGTATAAAATAATGGTAAAAGTGGTTACACAGATGCGTTCCCGGTCTTAACCCATTGAGACCTGGAACGGTCTCATTTTTAGATTTGAGCTAAAAAGCATTATTTTACACTTTGGGCTATTCAAAAATAGCAGATATAGAAGCTCATAGCGCGGCACCGAGTGCCGCGCTACGAGCTTGTAGATCTGCTATTTTTGAAAAATCGTGAAAATGTGTGCTAATCTTTAAATACATATATTTTTAAAGCAAACATTTGTACCTCAAATCTTTGCTTCTGGGGGGTCCCTGGAACAACATATTTTGAGATGGGGGTCCGTGGCCAAATACATTTAATTTTGGGGGTCCTTGACATGAAAAAGATTGAGCACCACTGATATAGAAACAGAGGTTTTTCAGAAAACTGTTGAGATTTAGGAGACTCTAGGAGTAGAATCGGCTTCAGGTCTCAATGGGTTAATGGGTTAAGAGGAAAATGGCAGCCGTGCGAATACGGTCACTTTTACTGTAGTTGCCGTTAGCTTGGCCATTACTCTCTCTCTGGATGGCTGTTGTGTTTCTGAATACTGACCACCCGTTGAAAAGGTCTTTTAGGGATTTGGATTTTCATAATTCTATATTTGCTCTTACGGGCAAATAGGAGAAGATTACCTTTATTAATCCCCACGGGGGAAGTTCTTTCATATGGTGGGCTTGTGTGACTATTAATAAGCTTCATATTTGCTTTAGAAGAGATTGGCTTCCTCTCCTCTCCTTCTGCTCTCCTCTACTTAAATCAAATCAAATCAAAAGTTGGACCTGTGAGGATTTCTGCATGTGCCAAAACTACATTTTCTCATTAATGTTGTGCATTCATAAAGAAAATAAAATGGAAAAAATATGAAGAAAAAACAGGGGGGAAAAGTCATAAACATTCCAACCGTTCAAGATTCAAGATTCAACCAGTTATTATTTGTTAATGACCTAAACAAGTACAAGCAGCGATTATGTTGGGACAGATTGTGCCACATACACATAACAGAAAATATGAACCCATTTTCTAAATCCTAACATTTTTTCGGAAAAAAATGTAAAATAAATATTTTCATGATTTTTCAAAAATAGCATATCTACAAGTTCATAGCGCGGCACTCTGTGCCGCGCTATGAACTTGTATATCTGCTATTTTTGAATAGCCAATGAAACCTAAAGTGACACAGATGTGTTCCAGGTCTAAATGGGTTAAAACAAGAAAATAAAATATAGGATAGAATGACAATAGAAAAAAAAATACACATGTAGGCCTACAAATAATAGAGTGATATCATAGGGCTGTACGCTAGTACTTAGGCATAGTAACTTCACATTAATAATTAGCAGCGTTTCCTTGTGCAGTCAATTTCTGATCAAAAACAGCAACGTTCACCCAAATGTGCAAGGTTTTGTACAATTGCAACAGGATCAAACAATCAATGTGCAAGTGTCACGTATATCCTACATAGCATGAGCACTGACAAGCAATTAAAGGGATAGTTCACCCCCAAAATTACTTTTTTTTTTTCAATCGAAAGAGTCTCCTTTGTGTCTCCTACCGGAACCGCTGCCTTGGTCAACACATTATTGGCTTAGGAATGCAACAACAAAAAACAAAAAAAATATCCATGAATTCAAGTCTCCATGGGGTGACTAATTGATAAAAAAAATATTTTTTGGGGGTGAACCTTTAAACTTTTTCTAACTTTCTATATTTACACATTTAAAAGTTTTCCTTCTTTCTTTTTCTGAGGCGTTTTGAGTTCTGAATTCACACGTTATTTGGCGGGGGGAATGTTGGAAGATCTGCTTTTGTTTTGGTGGTTGATGATTGAGCTGGGGGCCCCGGCCGTGCTTAGCTCCTCTCTCTATGCATACAACCCACGAAAGAATGAATGCATGCAAAGTACCTTCATTTTGATTCCGGCACAAACTGCAAATTAGACACAGGGAGGCACTGCCACGCAGGCACGGAGATAAACAGACAAGCAGGCCGGGCAGACAGACAGCAAAAGTCAACTACTTTTTTCAAGGGCAGAGCTGTGTGGAAAACAACAACAACCGCAGACCGCAGGCAGGCAGGCAGGCTAGAGAACCAACCGCACAGCAAGGTGGAAATGGTTGCCGTTAGGTTGAAACCTTGTATGTCCAAAAAACGAAATGTTTTTAAAATAGTGAAAATAGCCGATCTACAAGCTCACAACTACAAAAAGCTATTTTCACTACATTTTGTGTGACACTCTTTAAAAGGGGCATGAATATACGACAAAACATCAAAGGTTGAAATGTGGAGATACGTGGTTATATGCCCGACAGCGACAAAATGACTTTTGAATACTCCTCTGTGACAGCAAATTACCCCCTTGCTTCCCTCATCCGTAATGATGGTGTAACTCTTGACTGGTGAGATATCGATCTGTCCCACATATTAGCGGATACGGAAGTGGAATTTTAAGCGAGGTTGAGCAATGGTAGTTTCTCTATACACCCACATGAAGAGTGTTCCCTTATTCTTTGATGTCATAATATGTGAACAGTCCGTAGAAATAGAAGCACATAGGCTATGGCCCAAAAATAGTAGAACATTAGGAAGAAACGGAAGAAGAAAAAAACATTAGGTGAAACTAGAGGAACATTAGGCGAAAATAGAAGAACATTAGGCAAAACCTGTTTTTTTTCCTGGCAAAAATAGAAGAACATTAGGCCAAAATGGTGGAACATTAGTCAAAAATTGGTGAATATTGGGCAAAAACTGAAGAGAAAAACTGAAGTTGCAAAAATAGAAGAACATTATGCAGAACTAGAACATTAGGCAAAGATAAAGGAACATTCTGCAAAAAATAAAATAATATATTATCCTACTATAATTCTAGTAACCTCTGTGCGTTTGTAGTGGTGGTGGTGGTGGTGAAGACACCCGGTTCTCCTCACTGGCTGGACCAATTGCTCTGATTTTGCACACAGCCATTGACCATTACCATCTGAACTTAACTGTGAAGCCCGTTTTTCGATTTAATCAAATCTCAGCTTCTTATTAGCGTTTTTGTGTAAAACACTGTCGCCATGGTTACGGGGCTGCCCAGCTATGGGACGAACTGCCTCCCGGGTTGCCAGATCATGTGCGCATATCCCCCCACGGCTGCGCTGCGCCGACCGGGTATGGTCTAGTTTTAATAATCTATATCGGCCAAAACCTCCTAAACTGAGGAGTCTGTGAATGCCACTCGATGCCCTTTGTTTAAGCAATCTGAAGTGGAGCGTCTGGAGACGATTAAATGTGTGATGGTGTTTCCAGGAGACATGGGGATACAGGGGGGGGGGAACTGTTATAATCCACGTTGTCCTTGTCTGACTCTTTTTTTGGCTGATTTTCAGATTTTCGGTCGTTTTTTTTATTATTTTTACAAGACTGCAGTCATGAATAATTCAACATGATTCCCACCCCCTAAAGGTGTACTTTGTTGCTGTCGGACAGAAACCTTGTATCTCCATTTTTCATATTTTTCTTTACGTTTGTTCGTAAATTGATGCCCTACTTCGTCATACAAGAGTGTCGCACAAAAGTAGTGACCATAGCTGATCTACAAGCTTGTGTCGCATTGCAACTTGTAGATCGGCTATTTTCTCTATTTTATACAATTATGTTTAAATAATAAAAAAAAGACCGGTTTTGAACATACAAGGTTTCCACCCGACAGCAAGACTTGTTCAAGAGTCATCTTCACCTGGAAGCAATTATGGAAAGCTTCCGTTAAAAAGACCAAAAAAAATGCACTGTCCACATTTCTGCACCTCCTCCGGTGATTCTGAATTATTTCATGAGAACATTTGGAGTGCGTTTTTTTTTCTTTTTGGCCAGCCTCACTGGAGTTGTGGAGCATGAACACTCAACAACAGGGTCTTCCCGAAAATGTTCAGCTCAAGAAACAAAAAGACACAAAGGGACAATATAAACAGCATGCCAAAGGTGCACCTTGACATGAACACAGACATCACACACATGTATCGATAGACCAAGCACAGCGATATGGAATGGAAAAGTAATTAAACCCCTCTTTCTTGTCTTAACAATGCTAAATACAACCACACAAGTTCTCAGTACCGATACAATCGAAATGATTGACTATTGATGGAGTTGTATCATCGGAATTAAACATCAATACATAGATACAACTGCTGTATCGTTACGACCCCTACTCGTCACCTAACTGTGATTCGTGGGGTGAGCATTTTGCAACGGTGAGCTATCATAGACTGACCAGTTTTGAAGACACTTTATAGGCAAATTCAAATCCACCATCTCGGAAATTCCGGTCCAGAAAAGCAACTGGAAACTATTGCTGTTGAACAAGGCAACCTCTTTTAACCTTGAGTGCCTGGATCTCCCATTTGTTTCCAGCACATTAAATACTTTACCTAAAAAATGCCTACCACATTGTTTTCCAGTTTTCTTTTTCCATTTTCAGTCCTGATTATTACTCTTAAGACTGTGACTGGTGAGAGTGGTCAGTCATTTTATCAGGGAGGCCACTCAGGACACTCTGGTCAGCGTTATTGTCCATCGTCATTGGCCATTTCTGTAATCCATGAAAATGTTTCACTAATATTTGTGTTTTACTGTTATTTACTTGGATGCCAGATATTTGTAGTCAGGTAGCTGCTAGCATGTAGAAAATAGTACAACTGTATCCCCCATCCTTGAACATGTACGATTAGCCATTGGAATCGAGATGCTAGGTGGTCTAGAACCTGACTCACATGGTAACATAAGAGCAGGTGGCGGCCATTTTGGGAAAAAAACGGCTGCCATGGTTACCATGGGGCAAACATGCGATGGCCCTATAATCAAAAGAAATTGATCTTATGGCATGCTCCAACAATGTGGCAAATTTCATGTTGGTATCGTAAAATGCACGATTTTCCAGCTTATCCGCTGGACTAATTCAAGTGTTTTTTCTCAGAGACGGCGAGCTCGCTCTACAGTTGATGTAACTGTTTGCTGTTTCCTGTCTGTAAAATGGTGTGGTTGGTTATAAGACATCCCCGCCTGGGGATTATAAATGTCCCTGTTGGCCTGGAATCCAATCCCACCAGAGACACGCTCCCCCCCTCCCCCCCCCCTGGGCCTCTGCTACAACCACTGCCTCTCAGCACTCCTAATATTATATCGCCTCTGTCGGGTGGAAACCTTGTATGTCCAAAACCTTTTTTTTACATTTATTTTAAAAAATGAATTATTTTGAAATAGCGGAAATAGACGATCTATAAGCTCACAATGCGTCACGATGCCACTCATTGTGAGTTTATAGATCGGATATGTTTCATACTTTTGTACAACACTCTTGTTTAATGAAGTGGGGCGTTAATGTACAAAAAAAAAAGTACTCCTTCAAACATTGGAGATACAAGGTTTCTGCCCGACAGTGGCGATACAGCAGGAAAACTATTAAACAAAGTGAGCTGTGCACTCCTCCTCCTCCTCCCTTCAAACAAAACAGTGATCGTGTTCTGTTCATTGTTTGAAATCATGTCATCTGCTGTCAGGCAGAAACCTTTATCTACATATTTCATCTTTTGTATGTGATTGTATTGTCTCCATAAATTAATATTAGTAGTCATTTTATACTGTTGTTTGACAGTGCCGTGCAAATAGCTGATCTACAAGGTCACAACGCATCGCGGTGAGCAGTGTTGTGAGCTTGTCGATCGGCTATTTTTGCATGGCATGTTCTAAAAAAACAAACACCAGGATGAAAGTGGTTAAGTGTGTCTTTGGGTTTTATGCATAATTAATGTTATATTATTAGATATTGGATATGTTGAATCTATTGTTCCCGCATTTCCTGAAAAGTAACGTTGTTTTTTTTTACATACATGGTTGCTGCCAGACAGCGACAATACATAAAGAAAACAATAAAACAAACTTGGTCTGTTGGTTATGCCCTTCAATGGTTTAGTCGGTATTCAATCATTATGCTTAATGTGTTTATTGTGGTTCACTCAGTATTTCTGTAGATGGTCTTAACTCCTGCAACATCTGCATTTGGCCCATGGTGGTGCTTTACTTTAATACTTTTAGTACTTTTTTCGGACTATTCGTTTTTTTGTTTTTGTCTTGTTCTTTTTGCAAGCTGATGACTTTCACTCTACACTACATTTCAAATAGAAATGGTGTACTTTTGACTCCAGTACATTTCTAGGAAGGGACTCTTGGGACTCTAATTTACACGTGTCAATGTAGATCGGCTAGTTGAACTATTTGAAAATGTTTTTAAAAATGGTTAAAAATGGCAAAGAGGTTTAGGGATAATGGGTAAGGCAACGGCGAAAATAGGGCCCTATGAACTAGCCACTTTCTTGAAATGTACTCCGTAATGTGTACTTTTGAATACTTGAATATTTACTTGTGTATACTTTTTCCACCACTGATAATTATATTATTATTATTATTATGATTAGTATGATGCTTTGAAGCCCACACAAGGGCCATATAGTCCTCACAAACGTAATGAAATTACAAGGAAACTAAGGTCACAAGCAGACTCCATTGGGGGGCATCTTATTTTGACTCAGTCACAGAGATTTCTTCTTTACGACAAGCCATTATCCTAATCGCTAGAGGGGGGAGTCTAAAACCTCACTGACACGCTCGCTGCATTAAGAACCGTGACTAACTGTAGTCTATCAGCTAAAGAAAACCTGATTGCTTTTAACCCTTTCAATCCGGGAACGTATCTGTGTCATTTTTAGATTTCTTAATTGGCTATTCAAACATAGCAGATACTGTATACAAGTGCCTCGCTATGAGCTTGTATATCTGCTATTTTTGAAAAAGAATATCGTGAAAATGTGTACAAATCTTCGAATATACATTTCTAACTCAAATCTCTGCTTCTGGGGGTCCCAGCAGAAGCAGAGAACAAAATATTTTCAGATGGGGGGGGGCAAATACATATCTTTTTATAAATGTTTTTGCTTAAAAAATTATATATCTTCAAAGATTTGCACACATTTTCACGATTTTAAGCAAAATAGCAGATCTAAAAGCTCGTAGCGGGACACTCGGTGCCGCTCTATGAGCTTGTATATCTGCTATTTTTGAATAGCCAAAGAAATCTAAAAATGACAGATGATTTCCCTGGTCTTAATGGGTTAAAAGCTATGGAGAAGGCTCTGTCACACTTCTTAACCCTGTGGTAATATCAGGTCATCGCCTAAGTGAAAAGGCACAACTGTAGGAACGGGCGTGATGGGGCCCAATTGAATTAAAGGGGGGGGGGGGGGCTTTGCTTTGCTTGAGACAAAAGGTTTCATTTGGCCCCATGGCGGAGGGACATTATCTTCCAAGTTCATTTACATTTTTACGTGTGTTGTAATTGAACACCTCGACCGACCTCCTGAATAAACAGCTTGCGGAGCTATTAGGGGGGACTTCATTAGTGGGAAATGAGTGTTGTACGGACATGAGGATATTATGAAAGAAAGGAGAGCAAAAAAAACATACTATTTTATCCAATTAAGCAGATACTGTAATTGAAGCAGATGGGGTACACATGCTTTTCTTTACTGATAATACACAAGAAGCTCCTCAGGGGGCATGAGGCATACTAATTTTGATAGGTCTTGCGAGCGAGCGTGCGTGTCTGAGTGTGTGTGAGTGCGTGTGCGCGCGCGCGTGTGCGTGCGTGCGCGCGTACGTGCGTGCGTGTGTGCGTGCGTGCGTGCGTGCGTGCGTGCGTGCGTGCGTGCGTGCGTGCGTGTGTGCGTGTGTGTGTGCGTGGATTTGATTAGGGGGTTAGGGTTATACCTGATTTATGCTTAGTTGTGTGCCAGTATTGCGCGCCGGAAAAAAAACTAAACAAAACATCTACAAGTTCACAAATCTACAAGATCTGTGAGCTTGTAGATCTGATATGTTCAGCTTTAGCGTTGAGGTAACCCCCACCCCCCCTTCTAAAAATGGCATTCATGAAATTGATAGCCTAAAATGTGTCAGGGCGTGTCCTCTCCTCATCAGTGCCCATGCCCTACTGTAGGTGGGGTTGACCACCAACCAGGTTGAACTGGTTGGAATAACGTGTTCCTTCCACTCGCTACGTCCTACCGGGGAAACTCCCCCCATGTCAGGTGATAAGAAGGCTTGTTAGCTCCTCATGAATTGGAAGAATGAAGCATGAGCTCAGTTCTGGGCTCTCCCCAGGCTGGCAGAGGGAGAGTGGCACCCAGGGTTATATAGGCAATTGGCGCTGGGTAAAAAAAAACTGTATTACAAAATCGTGGGATTAAAAAAAGGGCCTTAAATGTTCATGTCCTCGCAAATATAGTGTTACAAATGTGTTTGCGCACACACAAGTGCGCATCTGTGAGTGTGTGTATACGGCCAGTGACAATGGCCAAGTGTGACATCCTATTGTTAATGGCGTATACATTTCTAAGCAGCTGAGGCCTTTAAAAAGCCAATACCTCACACTCCCCACGTAAGCGTTTGCAGAGTTTGAAATCACACACGCCGACGCAGCTACAAGCGAGTCTCCTTTCCCCTTGAAGTGACACATCGCCGTTTTATCGATGGCAGCTTCCGCCTCCACATTGCTTACACAAGCAAGAAGTTCCTCACATTTGCAGCGAGGGCCCCAGATGCAAGGTGCCGGCTGTTAAGCCATGATTTATACTCAATTGGCGCGCCGGCTGTCTCTCGCACACCCCCATAATAGCCGATCTACAAGCTCTGCGATGCGTCGCTAGTTGTAGATCGGGTATTTATCGTTTGTAAGCCTGTACAGATCGGGCTATTTTCTCCCGCGCGTCACCGCCGCATGGTCAAGTATAAATCAGGCATTATGGATTGATTCTCTGCAGTCTTTGTATCCCCCTCCCCCCTGTCTCCTCTCCACCTCCTCCTAACGCTTTGCTGTGTTTCTATCGATCACCCCCCCCCATCGCCCCATCCACCCATCCCACCTTCCCCAGGTGTCCTGACGATGGTGAGGACAGACGCTCCCCGGGGAAGGAATGGTGTGCCGCCGCGAGACACCGCTTTCTCATCGTCTAACAACAACAACAACAACAACAACAACATCGTCCCGTCCGGCCAACCTCGGAGCATCCGTCGTCCCATCCGCCCGCCCGTTCCGTCCGCCCGTCCATCGGCCCCACCCGTCCGCCGGAAGACGCCGGAGGGAGGCAGGCTGCCCGTCCCTCCCTTCCTTCCTCCCTCTGTCCCTCCTTCCCTCACTCCCTCCCTCCCTCCCTCGTCTTGCAGTGTTGAACCGAGCGCAGATCAAAAAGGCCTGCCATACTGTACCGTAGCCGCACAAAAGGAACTAGAACAGAAACCCGTCACAGGAACACTCGGATATTAGTTCCAACTGGAGATATACCGCTACCTTTTTCCTCTCTTTTTTTATGTTCCAGATTATTATTTTTTAAGTGGGTCATATGGCGAACCTTTGGATCTAAACCCCAAGCTTGATTCAAGAGAGACAAGATGAGGATGTTTCGCTTTTTGGAGTTTTTTTTTTCCTTTTTTGGTTGTTGTTGTTTGTTTGGCACATGTTTTTACAGACCAAAGATAATATAGCCAACGACGCAGTTTTTTGGAGAAGTCAATGGACTAAATAGAAGGTGAAAAAGGGGGATCGGAGACTGCGTTCGCATTATAAGTCCCCCTTTTCCCTCCACTTAAAACCACTCGAGACAATGATTCGTACATGTAAACAAAATGAACACATTGTGATATAAGTGACTTATTGCGCAGAGTATTATTGTATACAAGTTATTGATGAAAAAAAAAATGAAAAAAACGTATATGGCAAGAGAAAAGTCAAAGGGGTATTGTATAACTTGATGGCAAGTCTCTAGTCTTGAGACAAGCCTAATTGTACTTGTGTACTCACTGCTCTCTATTTTGAACATTCATGAAATCAAGAATTTACATTTTCAAAATGCTACATTTGGACAATAACAATGCAGTCAGCATGGCTGGTTATAGTGAAACAAGCAGAAAAAAAAACATTTCACACTAGAGACAAAATGTGTAGAGGCGATGAATGATGATGAAGCAAAACTGTCATATCTGTTTGAAGTTATGGGGGGTGTCGGGTTGGAAGAAACATTAAATGTATTTTCAAAAAGCCTAAAGTTATATATTTAACAGTTTTATATGTTGTACCTTTGTAGAAAACCTTATTTAATTAACGCTGAAAAATGTGGTCAACTTTTCCCATCATAAACTGTGGATATACACAAACCAGATATATATATATCTTCAACACTTTGCTGGTCTTATGTCCTGTTCATTTGGAACAAAGTCGACGTTCTTTTTGGATCTTAATCCGGTGACTTTCACAGTCAGGGAAGTGTTGCTGAGTTGTGAGAAGGCCCAGTGAGCCATAGCCAAGTTTTTTCAACGTCTATTCTTAGCCTAGACTTTGATTAGCGTCTATATATAGACCGTCTATATTAGTCAACGGCTATAATACGGTCTATATATATAGATGAGACAGTGGGATGAGACACCTCGTATATTCAAAACTTTTCAGGATTCAAATTCAAAAACATACGTAGCAGATCCACAATCTCTGCTTTTGTGTGACGCTGTAGTATGATCAAGTAGGGCATTAATTTACGAAAAAACAGCGACTATGTGTAGTAGTCCTCCACATTTATTACTCCATCCTAGGGCTGGACAATATGGACCAAATCAAATAACTTGATATGGTCTTGTGACTATACTATCAATTTTATTTCATTTATTTTTTTAAAAGAGCACATCACGGCTCATTGTGTACATTTTGAAAATAATGTAAAAATATGGGTTCAGGTAAGTACATTAAGGCTATAAAAACAGGAAAAGACAACACTCACGCCACATCACCATTTTATGATATCCAAAATCCCCATGTCTCATATCAGTATAAATCAATGTAATATTGATAATACTGCGCACCCAGCCCTATAGTCCATTGCACAAGGGTGTCGTTTCTTTTTTCTCGTTCTACGGCAGGGATGGGCAGCGTTGTTTTTCCCAGAAGGCCATACTGACTTTGATAAAGTGAGTGAAGGTCCACCAATAGGCTCTATTGGTGTTACCAATGATACTAATGAAGTAGGAAGGCACTGGAACTCAGAAAATTAAAGCCTTTGTTTGCACCCTGTTATTAAAAAAAGGCTTTAATTGTCTGAGTTTGCTCCAGTGCCTTCCTTCTTCATCCTTACCAGTCCTGCTCCGGACCAGCCTGAATTTGGCTTGAGGCTGAGGTGTGTTGTACTCACTCATGCATCCCTTAGTTCTGATACTAATGAAGTCTCTGTTCCATCTAGTGTAGCACAGTGGCTCTCAAACCTTTTAATTCCAAGGACCCCCGTAACTCTGAGAGTGTACAAACGGAACCAAATGGATCCGTAAGGGGCCATTAGGAACCCCATCAAGGAACCACGAGGGTCCCTGGACCCCAATTTCAGACCCGCTGGTGTAGCAGAGTCTTTCCGGTAAAGCCAAACATGGGCAAATATAAGCACTGGTCGACCAGAAGGGAACAGAGCCTTCATTAGTGTCATTGGTAACAACTATGAAGGAAGGAAGAAAGAGGCCCAATTTATTTTCAATATGGCTGCTGCGCATAGAACCTGTTGAAACATAGTGCTGGAGTTATGTTAAAGGAGATTTTCGGACTACGTTTTTCTTACCGTTTATATGATATTACTATATCCTAGGACGAGTGGTACGGTAGAAAAATGCACAACTCCATCCCAGTGTCCACCGCAGCTAAAAAACTGAGCGGATGGTCCATGCTCTTCTAGAAAGCGTATTTTATCGCAATTTTATATATATATATATATATTTCTTTGTTCATATCTGACTTTCCTAATGACAGAAAACTGTCCAGGGTGTTTGTGTGAGATGATGAGCCCCTCCGGAAGTCTTGCAAGCCGAGATTTCGCCCGGGATCACTGATGTAAACACTACGACGTGAACACTTTTCTGTCATTAGGAGAGTCAGATATGAACAAAAAATATATATATAAAATTGCGATAAAAAATATGCAATCTAGAGCATGGACCGTCCGCTCTGGTTTTTAGCTGCGGTGGACTCGGGATGGAGTTATGAATTCTCCTTTAAGTAGGCTATAGAGGGTATATGATCTGAAATAAACAAAAAAAAGCATGAATTTAAACACAGCACTGATAGTCAATGAAGGCAGCTATCTATGAAAAAGTTTAATTTGCAACACAATTTTAGTAGTGAGGGGGGTCCCTGTTTCATCTCTTTCTCAGCAAAGGGGTACTTCGCCTGAAAAACATTGAAGACGGCCTGTTCCACGGAGTATACGCATTATGTCTGCAGTGCATACTGTACGTACAGTACAGTATTGTACTCACTCATGCATCCCGATTGATGCCGGAATATGATAGCGTCAGCATGTCCTCTCAGATCACTCCCATAAAGATGCTAAAAGCCTTGATGCAACGGCCAGCGTTTGAGAGCATTACTGTCCTACTTTTAAACTGATCTCTGCCATTACTGGACCACCTTATGCATGAAAGTGAGAGTGAAAGTGAAAGTGACGCGATTAGGGTTGCCACCTTTCAGAAATTGAAATAAGGGACACTTATTCTGCCCGCGCGGCGAAGCCAGCCAGCCAAACTCCTGAAATGAATAGAAATCTATGCATTTTGGAACAGTTATAACTACTAGTCTATAATTATAGGAAGATGAACACACATTTATAATAAAAACACAGTCAGGTCTTACACCTGCATTACACTTAATGTACCATACAAGTCCTATTAAAACCATAATCACAGGGAAATGCAATGCTGCAGCCATACACCACACATGTACTATTGCGTAGGCCTGTGTATGTTTTACGGTTTGAAACTGGCAAATGTTTCCAAAATATAAAAAAAGTAAATAAAATAATAATGCTTTGGAAAATTGTATGAAATAATGTAATGTAAAGTGTGCATGATTTGAACCTGCTGAATTTACCCTTCAACCTATTGTTTATGCCATAATTACATGCACAAGTTTTATAGTAATAGTTGAAATTAGGCCTTAAATGTCAAATGTTCAAGCATGTTCAAATCATGTATAGGCCTACTTTTCAGACCATTTTCGAAAGCATAGGCCTACAGGCTTCTCAGGTGCCCACTCTTTTGAAAACAAAATGCTTTGATTTAATTGACATGATTTCACATACTGTTAGCCTCTGGGGTCGCTTGGCAGACAAGGAACTGCGTCAGTGCTTCCTGGCTTCTACTGCTTGCTTCTCACTTTGCTGTATGTTGTTCATGGATTATACCGTGGCTATTAACTGAAAAGGTTCGCCTTGTAGGCTAGCTACGTAATCGTCTGTCACACTTTCTAGCCACCCTTATTTTTTTTGTTCTATACTTTTGATGTCTCAGTCTTTCGTTTTTTCTTTAGACGTCAATTTATGTTCTGAGAGCCGGTAGTAGTACTGTTGCATTGTCATGCCTGCAGATTTGTTATAGTTTGAATGGAGGCAGGGTGTGGCGGGGATGGGATCGTATCTTAACTCTCATTGGTCGTGTCATGAGTAAATGAGCCAATGAGCTGCTGAGCACGTTCTCAGACACCAGATTCAGACTAGCACGGCTCACTGACAGTTACACAGCAATGAGAGCATAGATATAGAAACCTAGATACCTCATTGGCCTCTGCAGTTCATTGGAGCGACCTGTATCGCAATACCCTTGTATTGCTTCCGCCCCTAGTCCAAGGAAGTTTTTCCCTAGTCGCGTGTGTCACAGAAGGGGGCGTTCAGTAGGCCTCTGATTGGCCTACCGAACGTCCCCTTCTGTGACGCACGCGACTGAGGGCGGAAGCTGGTGCGCGCCCGAGATACATACGCCTCAGAGCCAGAGGAGGCGTCTACCTTTATATGTCTATGAATGAGAGGGGGACAGGAGTGGGAGGAGGAAAGCAGAAATACCGCAATGTCCATTTGGTTTCATTTTACGCTCTCAAGAGTTAAATTATTGTTAAACTTTTGCATTACTTAATTTACAAAAAGTCTACACAATTAGACAATGTTGAACAATTGTTATTTTGATCAATGTTTGCCTTATTATCTCTCCTATGGTACCAACATCAATACAGCATGGAATTGTGGACAAAATCTTATCCCAAGATAACAAAACGTTCTAAGTTTTGGGTCTGAGAGTCTAAATCTCATCAAATGGTGGTCTGTGGTTCAAATGCCGAATAAATAATGGACCTTGATAATGAAAAGGGTTGAAAACCACTGCTTTATACGAAAGTGAGAAAACAGCCAGCACGTAATAAATGTCTTTTTCAGATTTTATTGTATTACTTTTATTTATTTACCTCTCAACGGTGAGGAAGACCTGTTAGGTTGAAACGCGTCCGTTGCTCTGTCCGCTGAGAGGTAAATAAAACTATGAAAAGGACATTTATTGTGTGCTGGCTTTCATGACATTGTTGAGCCGTGGCACCTTGAGACTTTTATTGAATCTGGAGTGTTGCGGGCATTCTGGCTTTGCAGTGCTTTCTCTCTGAATACTACACAGGCATGCAAATGTATAATTATCTTACTTTCTGTTGCTTACATGCTTATTACAGGCACTGGGGAAGGTTACCAGCAGAGTAAGACACATTCGCGCGTATCACAATCCCATCGCACCGGACTCAGACATTCACACACATTCAAAGCGTTTCCTAATGAAATATGCAGTGAATACATTGACTTAATAGAACAGTTGTAGGGCTTTGGAAAGAACTAAAAATACTAGAACAGTCAAAATGTAGGACTGTGCTCTCAAAAGGCTTAGTGTCTCTTACATTATCCCATTTTATTTATTAACTTTATTCTGTCCTAGTTTTTTTTTCGTATTCCACCACACTACTATTACCCCACTTTTATGCCAAGAGAAACATTTCAAACATTAAAGGGATATTTCACTTTCAAACATTTCTGGGGTCATTTTAACATCTACTCAAGCTTTTGTGAGCACTCCAGACAGTTTTTAAGTCGCTTGATTCAGTATTTAGATATTTGATATTCCTTGTATCAGACACATCCCCATACAAACCCATTGTAACTTCAAACTACATTTTAACCATATTAGATTCATTGAAAACGCCCGTCCTTGGTTCTGGTGACTGATATTGTCCTTCTAATGCGTGAGCGGCCGTGTTTTTGCATTCACTCTTTTCATTTATTTTGTATAGTATCTTTGGGGGGAAAATAAATAATATACAGTACCAACGACATGTTAATCACAGTATCAAATACATGATAAAATAAAATGTTCTGCTCCGGGAAGCAGGATTAATAACTATGGTAAGTGTGTTAGGAAGCTCAGAAGACCCGGCTATTTCCTCATTTCATTACTGTATCCACTTAAAGATGCACTCCACACACAAAATCATCTTTGTTTGAATTATGTATACATGTTGTTTGAAGCGTATCCATGAAAGTCCTAGTATTTTAACACTTAATTCAGTACTGGGGGTAACGTCACAAACGTACTTGCCAATCAAATCCTCTTCAAAGGCATGCATGGAAACCTGACAATATGCATGTTTGTAGCTATAGCCTCTGATTGGACAACAGACACACGTGACAGCCAGATGAGGAAGTAAATAGAAGACCTAACACAATATTTTGTTTCACTTTTTTTTAAAGACATTTGAAGCTATTTTCGCTATTTGACAATCAATATTGTATATAGGGTTTTTGTGGTTGATTGAAGTTTCTACATACTTGGCACTCATGCCTTTTCTGTTTGTACAGATGCACACAGAGATGTTAAAATCAAGCTACTCTAATGATCTGGTGGTCTTTGGTAACACTTCCTATGACGCCCATGTCTATTATAAACATATACGTATAGTGCATTATGATCTGCTTCTAACACTGTGTAATTATAGTTATACACATTCACGAATACTCATCAATTATCAAGTATCACAATACTTGATAATTGCGGGGCACTTACAGACCTTCATTTGTCAAGGGTTGGAGTGTATTAGAATTCTCTCACTGTTATAGTGCATTGTAGTGTGATTATAAGTCACTATAAGTGGTCACTGGATGCTTTGAGTAAAGTATTGACATACTGTACCTGACGTGTAGGCAGAAACCGCTGTGTTTTTTCTTGCTTAGATGTAATGCTTTTTTGTTAAAATGTTTTGTTCCACTTTACTCATGCTCAGTGACCGGTGTCGTATAATCACACCATGATGAACTTAATGTTCAGTTTAATGTATTCCCCTGCTGCATGGATTATGCTGAGCTGCAGCCTTGTGTTTGCAGGTGAAATTCCTCTGCTCAGCCCAACGCAGCAACAGGAAGACGGAGATGACACACAGAGTCTGGTCCTCTTAAACTATTAAGACCGGGAACGCATCTGTGTCATTTTAGATTTCTTTGGCTAATCAAAAATAGCAGATATACAAGCTCATAGCGCGGCACAGAGTGCCACGCTATGAGCTTCTATTTATTCTATTCGCTGCTATTTTTTAAAAATCATGAAAATGTCTGCAAATCTTTTAATATATATATATTTTTAAAGCTAATATTTGTAACTCAAATCTTTGCTTCTGGGGGTCCCTGGAACAACATATTTTGATATGGGGGTCACGGCCAAATACATATCATTTTGGACCTTGACATGAACATTTTTGAGAACCACTGATATACAGTAGCTGCGTTTTTTTTTTAACCGACATTTTGTAGAATCGGCTTCAGGTCTTAATGGGTTAAATTATAAAACTACTCTCTAGGGGGTTATTCAGATTTTTTGCCGATTTTTCTCTGCAATGTTTGAATACTTAATTTATGCTCCATCGTGCAATGGTGGCGCAAATCGAAAATAGTAGACCTACAAGCTCACAAAGCGTTGCGTCGGTGACACGTTGTGTGCTTGTTGCTGTTTTCGGTGTGTGACAAGACAACGCTGTACGATTTAAAAAGAATTGTGGCTTAAAATACGACAGACTGTTCTATCTCATCGCAAATCTTAGCTCTGAACTAGAACTTAACAAGGAGGTTGACATTATCTATTTCTACCTTGATTGAATTCCAATACCTCTATCCTTGAGGCAAAAAGTGTTAACATTCATGTCTACATATTTAATTTGGGTCTCAGGGGAATCACTCAGGGTTCCCTCTAGCAATGGATTTATTTATTATTTTCGGGTGAAGCGATGATGGTGTCCATTTAGGGTCCACTCAGGGAATTCAAATGGGTCAGGTGGTATTAATGGATTAATAGTCACATATGAGTTAACCCAAAGAGAGTCTTGTAAGATAATGCACCGCACTATAATCAGGGCTGTGCCTATTATGACTATGATTAATTGCCACTCAAATAATTGCGATTTAATTGGTTTTCTGTCATTTAACATGATTGGAACATTATGAATACAATTACATTTCTGTTTGGCTTTTTTAGTCTTCGTAAACAAAAGATGCACAGGGCAGATATGACAAACAAACACATCATTTAATTACTTTATACTTAAAGGTAGGGTAAGTGATTTGCTTTGGTTAAAATAAGTGTTAAATAGCTCTATATTCTGATAGTACTCATTGCTATAGAGTGTTTGTTCAGTAAAAGGAGTCTCCTTGTCTCTCCACCTCTTTATTAAACAGAAAATGCATTTTCGTTTCAGTTTCAGTTTCATTTCAAATTTTATCCAACCAGGATAGAGAACTCAATCAGGATACAGATTAAACAAGTGAAATTGGAAGTGATGACACTAAGAAATGAGCAGACAAAATTGGAACTGGAACACTATACAAATGAAGCTTAAAAATGGGTGCTTTCTCCTGATTGGCTGAGATTTTGACACGTACCGAAAAATGTATTTTCTGTTTATTAAAGAGCTGGAGAGACAGGGAGATATCTGTTACTGAAAAAAACACTCTATAGCAATGATTACTATCAGAATATAGTATTTTAACCTTTTAACAAAATACTTTTTGTTTTAACCCAAAAATATCACTTACCCTACCTTTAAACATAAACATAAACATGAATAGTGGAAATAGGCGATCTATGAGTTTTGAGCCTGTAGATCTGCTATTTAAAAAATATATATATACAATTTTTCGCTGTACTTTATTGACAGGACAGTAGGCTGACAGGAAATGGGGAGAGAGGCCGTCAGGATCGGGACTCGTCTCGAACCCGTTAACGCGCGGTCAGGCTACATTGAGCTTATAGGTGCCTGGACCGTTACGCCAGCGACCCAGGTCATACGTATGAACATTTTTAACATAGAAATCATTATGACGATTGTGCAAACAATAATTGTGATTATCTCAAATAATTGCAATTAGGCGAGTATGTAATAATTGTGACGGGCCTAAATATTGTGGGCCTACAGCTGATTACACATAACTAATGTGCCTAATGTCAGCCACCTGTCAATCTGTTTAGGTTTCACTGTCAAATATTACTAAAAAATAATGTTTTACTAATGTACACACACGCACGCACGCACGCACGCACGCACGCACGCACGCACGCACGCACGCACGCACGCACGCACGCACGCACGCACGCACACACACACACACACACACACACACACACACACACACACACACACACACAGGGACGTCACAGGCTCTCAGAAGGTGGGGGGGATGGACTTTCGGTGGTCTATACCCCTTATTTTACACTTTGGCTATTCAAAAATAGCAGATATACAAGCTCATAGCTATGAGCTTGTAGATCTGCTATTTTTTTTAAAGCGTGAAAAACATTTGTAACTGTCAAATGTAAACAAATTCTGTATTTTCAAAACATTTCGTGTTTTGGTTACTTTATTTCGGTTTTAGGGTTAGGGTTAGGTTATTTAATTCTTATTTTTGCCTAATTTTACAGATTTACAATTTTTATTTTTTATTTTTTTTAAGTGGGGGGTATGAAATCACGGATGTGTGAGAGTGAGGGTGTCGCGTCGTACTCACAGTGAATGGCCGACACACACACACACACACACACACACACACACACACACACACACACACACACACACACACACACACACACGCTTTTTATCTGTAGTAGACCTAGAGTAGATGAGGCAAAGCCTCATGTCTGGTACCTTTGAGTTTAGAGATCAAATGAAATGGTCGATGACAGTAAGAGGGTTAAATATAGAATAACTTCCTCTCTTGGCTCATACCACATAAATACAGTATGATCTTCGTGTAACACAATAATTCGCGGAGAAGAGGAAATGGTGTGTTTAATTATAGATGCCGTAAACAAGATTGTAGAAACGCACACTGCAATGGAAACAAAGGAGGTGTTGTTTTATTTCAGTATTTGTCATCATGGACAATATATTTGCTCACTGTGTGAAGCGTGGTATGATTATGTCAATAGTATAGGAAAAGAACGTGAACTAATATCCACCATCTCTCAATATTAAATACGTCCATTGACTGCGTGGATATTATGTTAAGCACAGTGTCTCAACCGGTCCGTGGCAACAAAAGATTGATTTCAAGCAAGTTCTATTGCTCTCAGGTAGCTAGTATAGTGCAGTGGTGTAAAGTAACCAATACTGTACTTAAGTAAAATGTTGAGGTACTCTTTTACTTTACTGGAGTATTTCCAATTGTCTATACTTTTATTTCTGCTCCACGACACCTCAGAGGTAAATATTGTACTTTTACTCCACTACAATTATTTGAAAACTTTAGTTACTTTCCAGATATAAATGATTACATTATAAAACATACATTAACCACTTTAGCCCTATTTATATATATATATATATATATATATATATATATATATATATATATATATATATATATATATATATATATATATATATATATATATATATATATATATATATATTATACCTAGGCTATTTGAAAATAGCTGATCTACAAGCTCACAACGTTGTGAGCTTGTAGATCTGCTATTTTCAAATATTTTTGTACTATTACTTTTGGTACTTTAGGTACATTTTAATACCAATAATTTTGTTATTTTACTCAAGTACATTTTGAATTCCGGACTTTTACTTGTAACAGAGTACTTCTACTTTCTAGTATTGATACTTTTACTTAAAGGACAACTTTGTTTTTTTACAACCAAGGTTTATATTTTAGCTTGTAATTAAAGTAAATAAATGATGAGTGTAATTTTTTTTTCATTTACTGCTTTCTATAGTTTTAGCATTTTTTGCGATATTTTTTACAGTGGGCGGGGGCATTCTGTCCGGTGGCTAAATATGCCTTTTTTACACAATAAAAAAGGTCCGGCTGTCTGAGATGGCCAGATGTGAGTTATTGGGGGCTAGAAGAGCTACTGTAAATAATCATAAAGAAAACGCCGGGTTAATGTGTTAAAAAAATGCATATTTAGCCACCGGACAGAATGCCCCCGCCCACTGTGAAAACACTGTAAAAAAGATTGTGAAAATTGCTAAAACTATAGAAAGCAGTAAATTTAAAATTTTTAACACTCATCTTTTATTTACTTTAATTACAATCTAAAACATAAACATTGGTTGTAAAAAAACAAAGTTGTCCTTTAAGTAAAACATTTGACTTTTTTCCACCACTGGTAGTGCATTATCTCAGATGTTTCTTTTTGTGTGGAACCTGGATGGAAATGTACAATAGTTTTCCCCACAAAACTGAGATTTGCTATCATTGGTATGCAGCACACTGAGAGAACACATCGCCTAATCCTCCTACACAAGTCTATTCAGAAGAACACTTTCACATTCAATTGCGAGGTCATTTTACCAATGTTTCATTTAGTGTAATTAAAGAGACCTTGAGCTGAAAAAAGAAGAATGGGGGATGCCACTCTTCGACAAGGATATTTCATTTCATTCAGGTCAAGAGACCCTTTCAACACCTCTGTAATTATTATTTTTTTTCCTACAGTTTAGATGCTGATGGCTCATTTGGCTTGAGGAGACTAATTTGTCACTGGAAGAAACAATCAAGCCGGTCTAAATGGTGTGTGCAAAAAGCCGATAGCAATCAGCGGAAAATACAAAAAAAGTCTCTCAAGGTTCCATCAACCAGGTCATTGTTTGCTAACCCTTTAACCCTTTGACCTTTGATCATTAGTCAGCAAAATGGTCCGTAAAAGTGTCGGTAAAGATATCACTGATTGCCTGAGGCATAGGTCTTACAGCACTTTTATTGTCAGTATGTGTTTGTACAGTTATAGTGCACAGAGTGCTGCCATCATATCCCTGTACAGTATGTAATGTTCTGTAGTAGTTAACCACTTTTATTACACGGCTTGGTTGAACGCTTGCTTCTGATTGGTCAATCATTGAATTCAGCGGACTGTTATTGCCGGCAACAGGCCGCTGTCTAATCAAAGACTCAGAGCACCTTGCTCATATAAATGTGCGCTGCTTGATTTGTTTTGCCATATCATGGCATCCATGTAAACAAACACACAATGTCATTTACAGCTAAACATTGCTGCTGTTGTTTTTGAAAACATTTAAGTGAGAATTAGACAATGCAGTTACCGAATATCGATTCTATTTTATCAACACTTCCCTTCCTTCGTTTTTGTTATTTTTCAGTACATTTATCAATGTCTTTATTAAGTAGCGGAATAATCAATGGGGAGTGGGTCATTATTGAGAAATAAAGGGTTTATTTCTCAATAATGACCCGCTCCCCATTGATTATCCCTTGCTTAACCTGGAGTCCTTATTTTTGGCATGTCATTATAGGCCGGTGATCTTCTGATTACCAGACGGCCGTGACCTCGGGGCACCATGCTTTCTCCACTACGGAGGAAAGCTTGGTATTCATTCTAAAACCGTGCCATGTGATCCGGTTTAGAGAAGAAAAAAAAAAGGGGGGGGGTTGTGTTCCGCTGTTGTGTTGGTGTCGCATTGTTTTTGTTCCCCCCATAATCCAAATCAATAGAGCACCGAAGTCTGACGTAATTTACACATCCTACCTGGTTCGCGGTTTTTCACCCCCGTTCTGAATCCCCATAGACGTCTTTAATATCGCGTCAAATAAGAACTGTGTTCCAAAAATAAACAAATGACCCCGGCGGTTTGACTCTTATGGATATGAAGCATCAACTGACGGTGAGAAAACGATAGTGACTGACTATCATAAACGATACAGAACCTCCTCCCTGACAATATCGCCGAGACAGTTTGTTTATTTTTGGACCACAATTCTTATATGAGACAATTCTAAGATGACCCAATGTTATTCTCCATAGAGAAATTACTTTACGAACCAGGGGATGAACGAGTGACGTCAGGGACTTCTGTACTCTACTATTAGTTTAGTCTCGCACACATGCTACGTGTTAGAATAAAAGATGGATATACCAAATGATTATTATACCAAAAGAAACTAAACAATTATATCACACTTTTTCGAACATTCAAAGTAGGGGAATAATTTCCCCCGCTCCAGACCAGATCAGAAACCCGGACATTGTATTGATCCCAGGCTAGATCGGCCGTGAAAAGAGATGAAGCGCGTTTCTTTACAGTCAAATGCACAAAGTGTGGTTGTGCTTGTTTCCCATGCAGAGCTTCTGGGATCAGCGGCATGCTTTTCTTTATGACTAACTTCTGCAATCCCCACAGGCCATACTACAGTATGTGGAAGATGTTACTGCATAGCGCCGTCCAAGAAAACTGTGACAGTGGAAGAGAGTAGATGTGTCTTATAATCTATCTATCTATATATACAATTTGAATCCTGCGCCATGTCGGTTGTCAGTATGTTCGTTGTAACGTTGTATGTAGCCAGTGTGACGTAATCTGACATCACGCCAGTGTGACGTAATCTGACATCACGATGAGACGGTCTGCAGTGTGACGTAATCTCACGACAGCATGACATCACGCATGACATCACATCCTACCTATAAATTCTAGGATGCCGTCAGATCGCACCAGTTTGACGGCTTCCATAGTGGGTTTTGGTCATTGGAGAGGTGATGCACGTCACCTCTTTCTGAAGTGGGTACTTTCAAAGCCTGCCGTGGATTTAGGAGAGCACAAAACTCTCTCTCACACTGTGAGGTGCCTGTAAGGTGGCACTGCAAAGTGAACGACGCGTCACGCTAGACGCGGCCCGAACTTCTAGTGTCTTATAATTGCCATTATCTGAATTTAAAATCCGCTAGTGGTCCGACTTCCGCGGTCGGTATTATCGTTTCCAATTCCGTCTTATTATTTGTGTTATTCATGGTCTCTGCTACATTCTGGCTACTGTATATGTTCTGCCAGACCACGTCTCCAATTTCCACCACATTTCGGCCCAAAAAATCTATCCTGCCGGCATTGCCCGGAGCCTTTGGATAGTGTACTGAAAGGCCCCGGGCATGATAGATTAATGTTCAGTATAGATTTGTATCCGTTATTTGGCTCATATTTTGCTTCAGTTGCTCACAAAAAACACTTGTACCCTCACTTGTAGGTTGTGACCTCAGACGGAGTGAGACTGAATACCACTTCCACTTCTGCCTGACAGCAACACTTTCTACATTGTGGTATTGCTACTTTTACTAGAAGTAAGTAAATAAATAAAGGAAAATCTGAGTACTTCTTCCTCCACCAACTGTCCTCCCCTCCTCTCCTCTCCTCTCCCATGTTGCCCTCCAGTCCTGGGCTCCCCAGGCTGAGTGGAGATGGGGTTGTGTCAGCCCCGCGTCGGGCTCCATTTAACATCACTAACAGCCTGCATATATTAACGCCTTCCATTACACCACCACCGCAGGGCCCCTCCACCTCTGCTGCGTCCTGGGACTCGCTGAGCGTGTGCTTGTGTGTGTGTGTGTGTGTGTGTGTGTGTGTGTGTGTGTGTGTGTGTGTGTGTGTGTGTGTGTGTGTGTGTGTGTGTGTGTGTGTGTGTGTGTGTGTGTGTGTGTGTGTGTGTGTGTGTGCGTGCGTGCGTGCGTGCGTGCGTGCGTGCGTGCGTGCGTGTGTGTGTGTTCGCACATGCATGTCTTACACATGTGTGGATATGTGTGAGTGTGAGTGCCCCTCCACCTCTACTTCACCCTGGGAATCGGTGTGTGTGTGTGTGTGTGTGTGTGTGTGTGTGTGTGTGTGTGTGTGTGTGTGTGTGTGTGTGTGTGTGTGTGTGTGTGTGTGTGTGTGTGTGTGTGTGTGTGTGTGTGTGTGTGTGCGCGCGCGTGCGTGTGAGTGTGCGTGTGTGTGTTCTATAACTATACTTGTGAAGGCCACAACAGACAGTGAGGATGACCTTTTTCGTGGTCCTCGCAAGACAAATGGTTGTTTAAAAAAGAAAAGGAATAGTTTTACAGTTGGTTTCCCAATTAGTAAAAGATTCAGGTTGGGGTTATAGCCTAGGGTTAGAATTAGACATTTAGAGGTCACGTTTAGGGGTTTCACTTACTTAGTTGTATGCCTTTGTTGCTAAAGGACGATAGCAGATCTACCAGTTTGTAGATCAGCAATTTTCGATTTTAGGGTTAGGATAAAAAATATATATTAAATCAAATGTAAAAAAAAAAAAAAGGAAAAACAACATTCATGAAATTGCCTTCCTAAAATGTCGATGTCCTCACAAACGTGTGTATGCGTGTGTGCGTGCGTGTGCGTGCGCTAAAACAACATCTCCCTCCCTAAAAGGGTGTTTCTACCTCCTGCCTGTCATTATGAAGTCATAAAAAAAGAGCACTTTACGGCATTGGTTCTCAAAGTGGGGTCCGGGGACCCCCAGGGGTACTTGAGGGGGTTCCAGGGGGTCCCCAGCTAAATGATGGATAGGAACCAAATGGACCCTTATGGGTCTGTAACTCTGAGAGTGTACAAATGGAACCAAATGGACCCTAACGGGTCCATTTGGTTCCATTTGTACACTCTCAGAGTTACATTAACATTGATTTTTATTTTCTTTTAATAGAAATTGGGGTCCCAGAGATAGAAATGCCATTAAATGGGGGTCCGTAGCCATAATGCATGTCAAACTGGGGGTCCTTAAAATTAAAAAGGTTGAGAATCACTGCTAGAGCCGTAAAAATCTTCTCTTATGGGGGTCCCTGGCTTATCTTTTCAAATGGGGGTCCGCGGGCTAATAAGTGTCCATTTGGGGGTCCTTGACATGAAAAAGTTTGAGAACCACTGCTTTATGGCATTCTGCTCTCCATGTTAATGTTTGAAATATACAAGTGACCTTTTCTCTGCTCCGTAGTGAGTCTGTCTCTCTGCCTAACTTCACAACTCCAGAGACATGACCGTTATGGCTATTAAAAATGGTTACAAGACACTGAACACACAGGCAGAGGTAGAAGAAGTATACTCGGATGTTTCTACTTAAGTAAAACTATAGCAATAACGCATACACCACACTTACACCGTAAGCGCCATAGAAAACAGGTAAGCGCCATAGTAAGCACAATAGAAAACAGGTAAGCGCCATAGTAAGCACAATAGAAAACAGGTAAGCACCATAGTAAGCACAATAGAAAACAGGTAAGCGCCATAGTAAGCACAATAGAAAACAGGTAAGCGCCATAGTAAGCACAATAGAAAACAGATAAGCACCATAGTAAGTTCAATAGAAAACAGGTAAGCACCATAGTAAGCACAATAGAAAACAGGTAAGCGCCATAGTAAGCACAATAGAAAACAGGTAAGCACCATAGTAAGCACAATAGAAAACAGGTAAACTCCTGTTTTCTATTGAACTTACTATGGCGCTTACCTGTTTTCTATTGTGCTTACTATGTAGTTTAAGACCATAATAAGCACAATAGAAAACAGGTAAGCGCCATAGTAAGCACCATAGAAAACAGGTAAGCACCATAGTAAGCACAATAGAAAACAGGTAATATATATATATATATATATATATATATATATATATATATATATATATATATATATATATATATATATATATATATATATATATATATATGTGTATATATATATATATACACACAAACGCACGCACGCACGCACGCACGCACACACACACACACACACACACACACACACACACACACACACACACACACACACACACACACACACACGTTATATACGTTGAAACATGTTTTTCTAGGTCCTGTCCCAATTAGCGCAGGCTTTAATCGGACCTCCAAAGACTCTTGTTATGGTGAAGTCCCTCTGATTGTGCAGTCACCCCCTGAATGAATGTAAAGTACCCCTTACTTTGAATGCTAACCCAACTTGGCAGTCCCAGGAGAGGGGAGAGGGAGGTCTATTAAAACCTGCCAGCCTCATTGACTCAACGCCGTTAGAATGTTGCCAATGTTCCCATCAGTAGGGGGGCCACCCATCCCGCCGCTCTACCCCCCTCCCCCCACACACCCCCCACTCCCCTTTTTAATTCACTAAACTCCACCGCATTTGGGATTCCATCGGCATCGGCCCAAGGAATAAAGTCTCATCATAGGGGGGATGTGTATAGTAGCAAGTAGCTGCTTCACAATGACATCTGTCTGTTATAAGGGGCCTCATCTGGAGTGCGACAGTATTGGCTTCCAAATATCCTTAAAGTACGAAAAGTAAAAGTAGCCTATACTCATTCATGCAGAATGTCCCATTCAGAGTTTATAGAGGGTGGAAGTGGTTAATGTGTTATGTAATAATAATCAAATTCTAGTATAGTAACTAGAGCTGTTAAATAATTAACAATTGTAAAACAAATATATTTGTCTGTGAGGTGAAGTGGAGTATTGAAAAAAGAAAGAAATACTCCATTAAAGTGAAAAAAAAAGAAAGAAAAAAAAAAACTCAAAATTTTACTCAAGTACTGCTTTCAGGTCAGGGACGGGAGACAAATTGCCAAGAGCCTCTATTTCCTGACTGGAGTTGTTATACAACCCAACACTTTACTCCTTTCCTTAATAACACAAACAGCATATCTATATCAGTAGTTCTCAAACTGAAAGCTTCAGTACCGCCTTTCACTGAAGATTTCTGAATCCAAGAACGCCCGTCACCTCGACCGCATCATTTTTGACATTTTATTCCTATTATCCACCCTAGACGGGATCGTAACACTTATAAAACAGCAAAATAAATCCATTTCTAGCGTATAATGGTGTATGAATGAATCATCTTAACCCACATAATGAGGGATACAATTTTACAAATCAGAAACGACGTGAAAGGAATTGCAATTATAGTGCCTCCTGAGCATATTTATTTGTAAACTGTGGCCATTAGATTTCCGTAAGCCCAGTTTTGATGTCAAGATGTTACAAAATAATGGCCAATTAAGCATTGATTTCTATTAGTAACAGTTGTGCTGGTCAGGAGGTTTTATTAATATTTGGTTTTAAAGATTTTTAGAGATAAACAGGTTCACAGAATGCATGTACCAAGTAAATGCATATCATCTCTGTTGGGTGGAAAACTCATAAGCGGTTTCTGCCCAACAGCAATGCACTCATAAACATGCTCTGAAAATTCACGCGGCCCACCCATTTGAAAACTTAACTTAATGTTAAGTGGTCAGATGGGTGGTTAGAGCTGCTCCATTTAACTTTCCTGTTGTCCCCCGGACTTGAACCCTGATCTCCTGCAGTGCTGGTTTTCTTTTTGTTTTTAAAAGCCTGCTTGCTCTGGGGAGAATTTTTTTTGAAAGTTGTTTTCAAAAACAGGGTTGTGTCAAAGACACAGGATCTAAGTGTCTCAATAGAAGAGCAGGAAGACCAAATACAACCACCTCAATTGTATAAGTTATGTTGTATTAGCACATTCACTGCTGAGAATTAATTAATACATTAATTCGCCACTGCCAATGTTTTTACTAATCTTTCGAGAACCACAGAATATGTTTTTCAAAGAATATGTAAACATCAGATGTCTGGGAGGTAAAGACGAGGGTCTGTTCTTTCATCCGGAAAAGAACATTGTAAACGCGATCTTCTGTTCTTTAGTTATCGGCAGTTAAATATAGCTTGTTTTCACCAAAAACGCAATCTCGGAAAATATGACGTTTTTTTAAGTTTCTTTTTAAATCTTGTAACATTAGATCTGACGGGCTGGAATTTGTTTAGATCACGTGATTTCTGGGTGTATTCTTCTTCCGGGAGTCCTAGGATCAGTCACAGGTTGGGTTGTGGATGAGCGCCCTCTATCGTAATCACTGAAAACACCAAATGACGCCCATAGACGTCCATGGCAGTCAAGTGTTGGAATTGAAATGACTTCTGTAGACGTCAATGGCAGTATATTGGTTAACATACTCTACCATACAAAATCATATTTTATTGACTTTTGTTTATTTTTTAAGTAAAGGATTCTTAGGCCAATTCCTCAACAGTTTTGCAGCTGTGGTGGGTATTTTTGTTACCAACCTGTTTTGTTGTTGTTGTTGACTTTCAAGCAGCCATGTGTTTCATCACAAGACAAGATTCTGGTAGATCCAAGCGTCTCTCCATGAATGCGAAGTGTGTTTGATTATGAAGCACGTTGCAGATGCTAGGCAGAGTACAGTAGCTTTTAAAGCACAAAACACTATCAACAAAAAATCCCAGAAAAATAACGGTGAGGACAAGTCGAGCCGGGAAAGTCTTTGATTAGCAAATACGTTGTTGCTAACGGGCAGAAACCTCTTATCTTCTTATTTTAATAACATTAATGTAAGACTATTAAGGGTTTTATGTTCTAATAGAGTATTTGATTATAGCCGGGTAAATAAAATCACCATCCACCACCATTTATTTACTATATCGTTGCTGTCAGGTGGAAACCTCATATTATGTCCAAAAATTAAATTTGCAAAAATTGCAAAAAAATGCAGATCGACAAGCTCATAATGCGTTGCATTTGTCTGACACTGTGATGATGTAAGGCATATTTTTGTCACTCTACACCAAATCTCTTCGGCCGGAAATAGCCGATCGACAAGTTCACAACGCATCACATTGTGACGCGCTGTGAGCTTGCAGATCGGCTATTTTCAAATTGAATTCTCTTTTCTCCCTCCCCCTGTATAAAGCGACTTTGGGTACTTAGAAAAAGTGTTTTATAAATGTGAGACAAAGCCAGATTTATATTACACCAAATTCTCCAGAATAGAGACACCACCAGGCTTCGTGTGGTGAAGCTACAATACCACGAAACAAACAACCTTGCAGACAAAACGGAGGCGGAGGAGTAAAACCCAGTGAGGATAGGACCACCCTAATGGACGATAATTCTGTCCTGATGCGTTCAGTCCCCCCATCCCCGCCTGCCTGTGTTTACCGTGATGCCAAACAGATGCAGAGTCCTGGCTACTCATCTGACACCTAAATGAGAGGAATTACCACCTTTGCCAGTTGCTTTAGAAGCCCATTTCAATGCTGTCAGCTCACATTAGGGACAGAGACAGGTGACAGTACACTGTGGAATGGGCATTAGGCACAAAGCCCGCCCTCAGCCCTTCTTAGCCATTCTGATCCGTACTTATATACCATGCCACTGGTGATGCTACGCTAGTATTAAGCTGTTATTATTATTATTATTGATTGATTTTATTATTTAATTGATTTTATATCACATAAAAAGAGCAAATAAAAATCCACTTTCCCAACATACAGTCATAGTATCACAGAGGATGAAAACACAATAAAGCCAGAGGACTTATTTGTGGTCCTCTTCACAAAAAAACAACAACTAACTAACATAAACAAAAACACAATTATCACATTCCCTGCCATTGACAACCCGATCTCACACGACTTAGTATACATTGCACGGAGGTGTCATTCCGTGCATAGACAACTGGAGAACCCGAAAATCCGCTCATAGCCGCCTCTTATCTCCCCCATTGTCACTAAACCATTTCGGAGGCGCGCAGTCTCAAGGGAACTGGAGCCACGTGAGGGACCACCGAGTGAGCTAAAGCGAACGAGTTGCCTTCCCGAACGTTGCGACGTTCCCTTGAGCCTACTCAGCGCCGTTTGAGTTATGTACCGATAGGCACAGAATCGTTCATTTTGAATCGTACATTTTGTTGTGGGGACTGCTCTGCTTCCGGGTTTTTCCGGGTTGCAACCATAGACTGTATAAATGAGATGGACAAAGCCACTCCGCTGCTTTCTACAGACCGAAAATGAAGCCGATTGTTCCAAGACTGTAGGTCCGCCATCTTTCAATATCGTGTCATATCGCGTCATATCCTGCAGAAAGAGACCATTATTGGTTAGGTAGCTTGTCAATCAAGAGCCGGGGCGGGGAATGAATGCTATTGGTTGTGTAGCTTGTCAATCAAATCATCCCGCCCCTCCTAGAGAATAGCCTACTTTATCGTCAATTTTAAAATAAATAGGACCATAATTTAGCAAAACGCATATCCTGATGATTGAAAGGAGACTTTAAACTAGCGACTGGAAGCATATAGAATTTATGACAATTTTTATTACAGTAAGAAAATCTAGTCCAAAGTTTGTCAAAAAACCCATTCACTTGCGTTAAAATAAATTCTTTCTGACACCGTAGGTCGGCGCAGGGTAAAACAGCGCCACTCTGGCCATTCATAAGCTTCCGTGTCGGCCTCATCGAAAATATCTAAGACTTGCCCCTTGGTTGCAACTGGTTACGCTCACCGCGGGACTCGCCGTACACATGCACAGATTTTTCGGGTTTTCTAGGCGACTATGCACGGAATGAGGTGGGTCCATGCAATGTATATTACATTCTGTGAGATCAGGCTGCTAAACCATACAACATAGCTGGTCTCACCACCGTATTGTACACCTTTCCTTTCATTCTTGCTAGGTTTGAAAGCAAGTTAAAATATGGAGATATGAGGTTTTCTGTCCAACAGCAACGATATGCTCTGTTCTCTCGGGTGTTTATTTTATTTATTTGTTTTTGTATTGTACTGATATTGTGGTGAATCCAGAACGATTCAGCTTTTGTTTACAGTACTTGACGTCTCGTGCCTCACCTCTGTCAACATGGTGCTCAGGCTGGAGGTAAAATATGGGACACCGTTCTGGATCAAAGCCAAGCCGGATCGCACCAGGGGAGAAGATTTGAAAAGAAAAGAGAAATAAACATCACAAGCAAAGGTGAGATATCTGTGCAGTAGAGTAAAGTATACTCTACTGCACAGTCAAGTACTGATTAAAATGTGTGGTACTTTTACTTTATTTGAGTATGTAATTATTTTCCAATACTTTTACTTCTAATCCATTACATCTCAGAGGCAAATATTGTAGCCTGATTATTTGTTGTGTAATTATTTGAAAGCTTTAGTTGCTACAAAAGAACCACGGATGCGTTCCTGGTCTTAAAGGAGAATTTTGGACTAAGGTTTTCTTTCCTTTTCTATGACGTTATGATATCTCTCGATGAATGGTACAGTAGAAAAATGTTATAACTCCATCCCGGGTCCGCCACAGCTTAAAACGTGCGCGGATAGGCCTTGCACTAGATCGCGTATTTTAATACCTTTTTTTTTTGTTTTTTTTTGGTGAGATCTGACGTTCATAGTGATAGAACAGTCAAAAAAAAACAACAGAAGTCTCGCTAGCCAAGATCTAAATCTCGAGATTTCAATCTTGTCTGGTGAGACTTAGGTTTTGTTTTTTTGTTGTTGTTTTTTTGCATAGTGTTCTGTCACTATGAACGTCAGATCTCACAAAAAAAAAGCTAAAAAATAAAAAGGTATTAAAATACGCGATCTAGCGGCCTAACCGCGCACGTTTTAAGCTGTGGCGGACCCGGGATGGAGTTATGACATTTTTCTGCTGTAGCATTCATCGAGAGATATCATAACGTCATAGAAAAGGTAAGAAAACCTTAGTCCCAAATTCCTCTTTAATGGTATTAATGGGTTAAAAACCATCACAGAACACGTTATTCAGGGTGGGCCTGACAATTTTGAGGGCTTTTTTTTTTTTTTTTTTTTTTTGAAAATGAGGTAACTTTAACTTTAATTTAACTCGGTGTTCTTTTAATAACAAAAGGGAGGATATGAGGATAAGTGATTCTGCAGGGGCATTTGTTAAAGTGTTTTGTTTTGTCAAAACCTGAGTAGAATTAATTTCAGCCTGACAGGGAGCAAAAGGGTCAGCCGTTGGTTTTCAGTCGCTAATTTCTTTAAGCTGCTGCCAGGCACTGACTGAGTTCAAACTTCTTCTTTTCAAACTGTTGATGCATTGAGATTTCTCTTTATTAATCTCCCTTTAACCCATTGAGGTCTGAGGTTCCGATTCTGCAAAATGTTTTCTAAATCCTAACGGTTTGCTGAAAAAAAACGTATGTTTCTATATCAGTGGTTTTCAAACTTTTTCATGTCAAGGACTCCCAAAATGTTATGTATTTGGCCGTGGACCCCCATCTCAAAATATTTTCTTCCAGGGACCCCCAGAAGCAAAGATTTAACTTAAGGCTGAGACCATTGTTCTCTTTGAGTTAATTATCACATCAATGTTCCTTCCTATTTTCTTCCTTCAGGAGCTGCCAGTCTATGACAGTCACACTCAAAGTTCACAGGTTTCTCCCTGTGTCACAAACACACATTTAACTGCAGTCTGCTCAAAGCAGGCTGATTACAATTACTATTGTCTTTATAAAAGGGTGATCACTGAAGTGTAGGGGAGAACGGGGTAAGATTAACCACTTTTTACTTATGTTGACCTCTAGGCAAGGAAAAATTAGATGGAAGTAAAATCTAAACATCTACTAAAACTTCAAGATGTCTTCTATCAATTGAAATAGTGAGTGTGCATCTATGACAAATGGTCGTAAAAATATGGGTTCTCAAAAGAAAAAGTGGTCATGTGGTTCAACTTGCCCCATACATTGGAATATCACCAACATGCATGATATATAAGTCTCAACCTGGGTACATTTGCTTTAAAATAAAAATCATTATACCAGAAAAGTAAAAAAATAACTTTGACCAGCAAAAAACACTTTTTTTGTGTAGAAATATGCTCATCACTTTGCCCATGTGTCTCTAAACTTCACAGCCAGGTGGAAATGATGGGTGTGTCCTGATTTTAAGGTCACATGACAACTCGTGTGTATAGTTTTAAAGATACAGGGGGTGGTTCAACTTACCCAGAGGTTCATCTTACCCTGTTCTCCCCTATGCATCTGTTTCCTCCCTCTCTTCCTCTCTTACCAAATCCTTAGAAGTAGACCCAGGTGGAACATATAGTTTGCATGTTCTTTTTCTACATATCAAATCTGTTTGTCTAAATCATTCACATACATGTTTGGGCTAATTTTGAAGCTAATAAGATGTCATAATATGAGCTTGTGTGAGACTACAGTTTTAACCCATTGATACCTGGAACTCATCTGTGTCACTTTAGATGTCTTTGGCGGTGCCGCGCTATGAGCTTGTAGATCTGCTATTTTTGAAAAATCGTAAAAAATATTTTTTTGGGATTTTGAAAATGTTTAGAAGCGACCTCAGGTCTTAATGGGTTAAAGAGGTTAAAGAAAATTGTCACGTGTCAGTGTAAAGGAGGCAGTTCCATTGTGCGTGAAAGGCTGGCCAAGAAGTCTTTCATTCTTAAAGGACGACTTCACCCGTTTTCAACCTATCTTCATATCATTAGTCCTCATTAGTACTCGTGATAATATGGTACCATTTTTTTCTACTTGGTCTGTGGTACATCTCATAGGAGGGCTGTGGACAGTCCAAAAAGCCATCTACCAGTGACCTCATCGCTAGGCAGGATTTTTTCCCAACAAGATTTCAAATGTATTTCTCGCGATCTACAACATACACACACACACACACACACACACACACACACACACACACACACACACACACACACACACACACACACACACACACACACACACACACACACACACGACTGTCACAGCCCAGTACAGATACAGCACATTACCCCAGGGAACAAACGACCCGGTCGACTGGCGGCGTCTCGTCATCGCTGGACCCAGGGAGAAGTCAGACAAAGACTCGTAGGGGCTAGCGACGCTGGATTGATTGATTGATTGATTGAAATGTTTATTAGGCAAAAGAATGTAAAACAACACAGTCACATAATACTTTAATCTAAAAGGTCCGACCAAAAAAGTCCCGTTGGGGTCCTTGAATTAATTTCATAGACATAGTAGCAACCAAACAGTTCAAATATCAACATAAAAATACAGAGAAAAAATACCACTATGTACATAAAAAGGGGAGGGGAGGGGGTCGTCTGTCTACAGGGAAACTGGTACTAGCTCCTCTTTAGGCCTCCAGAAAGATGAGTTTTTAGGGCTGTTTTGAATGGGCCCAGCGAGCTGCATTTTTTGAGGGATGGGGTTCGACTATTCCATATCTTGGTGGCTGTGCTGTGGAAGGAGAATTTGCCCATGTTTGTTTTATGGGTGGGTGGTACCAGATTGTTGTTTACGCTCCCTCTAGTTTCGTGACTGTGGGTGTCACTAACTTTTTCGAGGTATTTATACAGATATGCGGGTATAGGGTACCAGTGGAATATAGGGTGAGGGTCCTGCGAACCGTCACCAATCATCGAGGCAGTGGGAACCTCAGAACTTATTGCCAGCATCAACATAAAAGCTCTAAAGTGAGTTCAAAGCTCAACCCCTCGAGTTGCCTCTGACTCCGGATAGGAAGTTTGATAGTATTTATTTTCTCTTTTTGATTTTTACTGTAAATGGTATGGTGCATTTATATAGCGCTTCTATCCGAAGCGCTTTACATTGATTGTGCCATTAACCCATTCACACACACATACATACACCAATGGCGGAGGAAACCATGCAAGGCACATCCTGCTCATCGGGAGCAATTAGGGGTTCAGCGTCTTGCTCAAGGACACTTCGACACTAACTCTAGGGGAGCGCCCCAGCCCGGGATCGAGCTGGGAACCTTGCGGTTTTCCAGTTCACTCTACCCGGCCACTCCACCCCTGAGCCACCGCCGACCCTGTATTGTGCACTGTAGTGATTATGCATTTTGTACCAATCAACTTTAAATTGCCTGAAACGTACTCCTAACAGGTTTTTGGGGGAACAAATTTTTTTTCGTTTCGGTAGTGACACCATTGTGTCACTACCGAAACGGAAAAAAAATGACTAAGTCCAGAGCTCGATGAATGTTAGGGACCAAAAAAAAAGTCACTACCAATCAACTTTAAATTGCCTGAAACGTACTCCTAACAGGTTTTTGGGGGAACATTTTTTTTTCTCGTTTCGGTAGTGTCACTACCGAAACGGTAAAAAAATGACTAAGTCCAGAGCTCGATGAATGTTAGGGACCAAAAAAAAAGTCACTACCAATCAACTTTAAATTGCCTGAAACGTACTCCTAACAGGTTTTTGGAGGAACAATTTTTTTTTCGTTTCGGTAGTGACACCATTGTGTCACTACCGAAACGGAAAAAAAATGACTAAGTCCAGAGCTCGATGAATGTTAGGGACCAAAAAAAAAGTCACTACCAATCAACTTTAAATTGTCTGAAACGTACTCCTAACAGGATTTTGGGGTAACATTTTTTGTTTTCGTTTCGGTAGTGTCACTACCGAAACGGAAAAATAATTACTAAGTCCAGAGCTCGATGAATGTTAGGGACCAAAAAAAAAGTCACTACCAATCAACTTTAAATTGCCTGAAACGTACTCCTAACAGGTTTTTGGGGGAACTTTTTTTTTTCTCGTTTCGGTAGTGTCACTACCGAAAAGGAAAAAAAATTACTAAGTCCAGAGCTCGATGAATGTTAGGGACCAAAAAAAAAGTCACTACCAATCAACTTTAAATTGCCTGAAACGTACTCCTAACAGGTTTTTGGGGAATTTTTTTTTTTTCGTTTCGGTAGTGTCACTACCGAAACGGAAAAAAAATTACTAAGTCCAGAGCTCGATGAATGTTTTGGACCAAAAAAAAAGTCACTAACAATCCAACTTTAAATTGCCTGAAACGTACTCCTAACAGGTTTTTGGGGGAACATTTTTTTTTCCGTTTCGGTAGTGTCACTACCGAAACGGAAAAAAAATTACTAAGTCCAGAGCTCGATGAATGTTTTGGACCAAAAAAAAAGTCACTAACAATCAACTTTAAATTGCCTGAAACGTACTCCTAACAGGTTTTTGGGGGAACATTTTTTTTCCCGTTTCGGTAGTGACACCATTGTGTCACTACCGAAACGGAAAAAAAATTACTACTGTAAGTCCAGAGCTCGATGAATGTTAGGGACCAAAAAAAAAAATCACTACCAATCAACTTTAAATTGCCTGAAACGTACTCCTAACAGGTTTTTGGGGGAACATTTTTTCTTTCGTTTCGGTAGTGACACCATTTTTTCGTCATTTTTCGTCACCAGCATTTTTCGTCATTTTTCGTCACCAGCATTATTTCGTCACCAGCGTTTTTTGTCATTTTTCGTCACCAGCATTTTTTCGTCACCAGCATTTTTCGTCATTTTTCGTCACCAGCATTTTTTCGTCACCAGCATTTTTTCGTCACCAGCATTTTTTGTCATTTTTCGTCACCAGCATTTTTTCGTCATTTTTCGTCACCAGCAGTTTTTCGTCACCAGCATTTTTTTCGTCACCAGCATTTTTCGTCATTTTTCGTCACCAGCATTTTTTCGTCACCAGCATTTTTCGTCATTTTTCGTCACCAGCATTTTTTGTCATTTTTTGTCACCAGCATTTTTTCGTCACCAGCATTTTTTGTCATTTTTCGTCACCAGCATTTTTCGTCATTTTTCGTCACCAGCATTTTTCGTCATTTTTCGTCACCAGCATTTTTTCATCACCAGCATTTTTTGTCATTTTTCGTCAACAGCATTTTTTCGTCACCAGCATTTTTCGTCATTTTTCGTCACCAGCATTTTTTGTCATTTTTCGTCACCAGCATTTTTCGTCATTTTTCGTCACCAGCATTTTTTCGTCACCAGCATTTTTTGTCATTTTTCGTAACCAGCATTTTTCGTCATTTTTCGTCACCAGCATTTTTTCGTCACCAGCATTTTTTTGTCACCAGCATTTTTTGTCATTTTTTGTCACCAGCATTTTTTCGTCACCAGCATTTTTCGTCATTTTTCGTCACCAGCATTTTTTTCGTCACCAGCATTTTTCGTCATTTTTCGTCACCAGCATTTTTCGTCATTTTTCGTCATTTTTCGTCACCAGCATCTTTCGTCACCAGCATTTTCTCGTCACCAGCATTTTTTCGTCACCAGCATTTCTTCGTCATTTTTCGTCACCAGCATTTGTTCGTCACCAGCATTTTTTTCGTCACCAGCATTTTTCGTCATTTTTCGTCACCAGCATTTTTTCGTCACCAGCATTTTTTCCGTCACCAGCATTTTTCGTCATTTTTCGTCACCAGCATTTTTTCGTCATTTTTCGTCACCAGCATTTTTCGTCATTTTTCGTCACCAGCATTTTTTCGTCACCAGCATTTTTTCGTCACCAGCATTTTTTCGTCACCAGCATTTTTTTCGTCACCAGCATTTTTCGTCACCAGCATTTTTCGTCATTTTTCGTCACTAGCATTTTTTGTCATTTTTCGTCACCAGCATTTTTTCCTCACCAGCTTTTTTCGTCATTTTTCGTCACCAGCATTTTTCGTCATTTTTCGTCACCAGCATTTTTTCGTCACCAGCATTTTTTTTCACTACCGAAACGGAAAAAAAATTACTAAGTCCAGAATTCGATGAATGTTAGGGACCAAAACAAAAGTCACTACCAATCAACTTTAAATTGCCTGAAACGTACTCCTAACAGGTTTTTGGGGGATTTTTTTTTTTTTTCGTTTCGGTAGTGACACCATTGTGTCACTACCGAAACGGAAAAAAGATGACTAAGTCCAGAGCTCGATGAATGTTAGGGACCAAAAAAAAAGTCACTACCAATCAACTTTTAATTGCCTGAAACGTACTCCTAACAGGTTTTTGGGGGAACATTTTTTTTTTTCGTTTCGGTAGTGACACCATTGTGTCACTACCGAAACGGAAAAAAAATTACTACTGTAAGTCCAGAGCTCGATGAATGTTAGGGACCAAAAAAAAATCACTACCAATCAACTTTAAATTGCCTGAAACGTACTCCTAACAGGTTTTTGGGGGAACATTTTTTTTTTTGTTTCGGTAGTGACACCATTGTGTCACTACCGAAACGGAAAACAAATTACTAAGTCCAGAGCTCGATGAATGTTAGGGACCAAAAAAAAAGTCACTACCAATCAACTTTAAATTGCCTGAAACGTACTCCTAACAGGTTTTTGGGGGAACTTTTTTTTTCCGTTTCGGTAGTGACACCATTTTTTCGTCATTTTTCGTCACCAGCATTTTTCGTCATTTTTCGTCACCAGCATTTTTTTCGTCACCAGCATTTTTCGTCATTTTTCGTCACCAGCATTGTTCGGCATTTTTCGTCACCAGCATTTTTCGTCATTTTTCGTCACTAGCATTTTTTGTCATTTTTCGTCACCAGCATTTTTTCCTCATCAGCTTTTTTCGTCATTTTTCGTCACCAGCATTTTTCGTCATTTTTCGTCACCAGCATTTTTTGTCACTACCGAAACGGAAAAAAAAATACTAAGTCCAGAGCTCGATGAATGTTTTGGACCAAAAAAAAAGTCACTAACAATCAACTTCAAACAATCAAAATTGCCTGAAACGTACTCCTAACAGGTTTTTGGGGGAACATTTTTTTTTTCGTTTCGGTAGTGACACCATTGTGTCACTACCGAAACGGAAAAAAAATTACTACTGTAAGTCCAGAGCTCGATGAATGTTAGGGACCAAAAAAAAAATCACTACCAATCAACTTTAAATTGCCTGAAACGTACTCCTAACAGGTTTTTGGGGGAACATTTTTTTTTTTGTTTCGGTAGTGACACCATTGTGTCACTACCGTTTCGGTAGTGACACAATGGTGTCACTACCGAAACAAATTACTAAGTCCAGAGCTCGATGAATGTTAGGGACCAAAAAAAAAGTCACTACCAATCAACTTTAAATTGCCTGAAACGTACTCCTAACAGGTTTTTGGGGGAACTTTTTTTTTTTCGTTTCGGTAGTGACACCATTTTTTCGTCATTTTTCGTCACCAGCATTTTTTCGTCACCAGCATTTTTTGTCATTTTTCGTCACCAGCATTATTTCGTCACCAGCATTTTTTGTCATTTTTCGTCACCAGCATTTTTTCGTCACCAGCATTTTTTCGTCACCAGCATTTTTTGTCATTTTTCGTCACCAGCATTTTTTCGGCATTTTTCGTCACCAGCATTTTTTCGTCACCAGCATTTTTTTCGTCACCAGCATTTTTCGTCATTTTTCGTCACCAGCATTTTTTCGTCACCAGCATTTTTTGTCATTTTTTGTCACCAGCATTTTTTCGTCACCAGCCTTTTTTGTCATTTTTCGTCACCAGAATTTTTCGTCATTTTTCGTCACCAGCATTATTTTGTCACCAGCATTTTTCGTCATTTTTCGTCACCAGCATTTTTTGTCATTTTTCGTCACCAGCATTATTTCGTCACCAGCATTTTTCGTCATTTTTCGTCACCAGCATTTTTTCGTCACCAGCATTTTTCGTCATTTTTCGTCACCAGCATTTTTTCGTCACCAGCATTTTTTGTCATTTTTCGTCACCAGCATTTTTTCGTCACAAGCATTTTTTGTCATTTTTCGTCACCGTCATTTTTCGTCACCAGCATTTTTCGTCATTTTTCGTCACCATAATTTTTTCGTCACCAGCATTTTTCGTCATTTTTCGTCACCAGCATTTTTTCGTCACCAGCATTTTTCGTCATTTTTCGTCACCAGCATTTTTTCGTCACCAGCATTTTTCGTCACCAGCATTTTTTGTCATTTTTTGTCACCAGCATTTTTTTCGTCACCAGCCTTTTTTGTCATTTTTCGTCACCAGCATTTTTCGTCATTTTTCGTCACCAGCATTTTTTCGTCACCAGCATTTTTCGTCATTTTTCGTCACCAGCATTTTTTCGTCACCAGCATTTTTTGTCATTTTTCGTCACCAGCATTTTTTCGTCACAAGCATTTTTTGTCATTTTTCGTCACCAGCATTTTTCGTCATTTTTCGTCACCAGCATTTTTCGTCATTTTTCGTCACCATAATTTTTTCGTCACCAGCATTTTTCGTCATTTTTCGTCACCAGCATTTTTTCGTCACCAGCATTTTTCGTCATTTTTCGTCACCAGCATTTTTTCGTCACCAGCATTTTTTCGTCACCAGCATTTTTTCGTCACCAGCATTTTTTTCGTCACCAGCATTTTTCGTCATTTTTCGCCACCAGCGTTGTTCGGCATTTTTCGTCACCAGCATTTTTCGTCATTTTTCGTCACCAGCATTTTTCGTCATTTTTCGTCACCAGCATTTTTTCGTCACCAGCATTTTTTGTCACTACCGAAACGGAAAAAAAATTACTAAGTCCAGAGCTCGATGAATGTTAGGGACCAAAAAAAAAGTCACTACCAATCAACTTTAAATTGCCTGAAACGTACTCCTAACAGGTTTTTGGGGGAACATTTTCCTTTTTCGTTTCGGTAGTGTCACTACCGAAACGGAAAAAAAATTACTAAGTCCAGAGCTCGATGAATGTTAGGGACCAAAAAAAAAGTCACTACCAATCAACTTTAAATTGCCTGAAACGTACTCCTAACAGGTTTTTGGGAGAACAATTTGTTTTTCGTTTCGGTAGTGACACCATTGTGTCACTACCGAAACGGGAAAAAAATGACCAAGTCATTTAAGTCCAGAGCTCGATGAATGTTAGGGACCATTTTCTGGGGGACGATTTTGGCCTCCACACTTAGTGATTATTTCGGATTTAACTTTCGTTTCGGTGGTGACCAACTTTCGTTTCGGTAGTTTGATTACAAAATGTAAGTTGTGTAAAAAATAATCTGACTATACTAAGTTGTTATTTGTTTGTTTAAGTCAGGCTATACTCTACTCAGAGTCATAAGTTTATAAAATGTACAAAAGTACAGTGAACGTCTGTGCGGTTTGTCTTCATCACTGAACATAACGTACATGTAAACTGATGTCATGTGCAGTTGGGGTGAAGAAACACAACCATTTCACTCCTAATAATACCTATTTGATTTGACATCCTGACTTGCTGCTGTAGCTGAGGCTTGAACCTGTTACCTGCGGCTCACTAGTCAGTGACTCTATCCATTCACCTACAGCTGTTTCCTTGGAATCTGTGGTTCTGAAACGTTTTGTTGTCAACCCCCCAAATTGACATGTATTTGGGCAGTGGACCCCAATGTGAAAAGATGTAGTGTCAGGGCCCCCCATGAAAAAGATTTATATTTATGCTGTAACACATTTTTTTTAAAGTTATTTGTCTTGTTTGTTGTTCAAGTCAAAGCACCAGGAAGGCTGTACTTGTCAGCCATCTGTTAGCTCAATGGGTTGAGACGCAGTATTCATGATCCAGAGGCCATGAGTTCAAATCCCATTGATGTCTTTCCTATGATTCTTTCCTTTGCAGACTGGCTTCCAGAAGATCAAGTGAGAACTACCAGGAAGGCTGTACTTGTCAGCCATCTGTTAGCTCAATGGGTTGAGACGCAGTATTCATGATCCAGAGGCCATGAGTTCAAATCCCATTGATGTCTTTCCTATGATTCTTTCCTTTGCAGACTGGCTTCCAGAAGATCAACTGAAAACTACCAGGAAGGCTGTACTTGTCAGCCATCTGTTAGCTCAATGGGTTGAGACGCAGTATTCATGATCCAGAGGCCATGAGTTCAAATCCCATTGATGTCTTTCCTATGATTCTTTCCTTTGCAGACTGGCTTCCAGAAGATCAACTGAAAACTACCAGGAAGGCTATATTTGTCATCCAACTGTTAGCTCAATGGGTTGAGACGCAGTATACATGATCCAGAGGCCATGAGTTCAAATCCCATTGATGTCTTTCCTATGATTCTTTCCTTTGCAGACTGGCTTCCAGAAGATCAACTGAAAACTACCAGGAAGGCCGTACTTGTCAGCCATCTGTTAGCTCAATGGGTTGAGACGCAGTATTCATGATCCAGAGGCCATGAGTTCAAATCCCATTGATGTCTTTCCTATGATTCTTTCCTTTGCAGACTGGCTTCCAGAAGATCAACTGAAAACTACCAGGAAGGCTATATTTGTCATCCAACTGTTAGCTCAATGGGTTGAGACGCAGTATACATGATCCAGAGGCCATGAGTTTAAATCCCATTGATGTCTTTCCTATGATTCTTTCCTTTGCAGACTGGCTTCCAGAAGATCAAGTGAAAACTACCAGGAAGGCTGTACTTGTCAGCCATCTGTTAGCTCAATGGGTTGAGACGCAGTATTCATGATCCAGAGGCCATGAGTTCAAATCCCATTGATGTCTTTCCTATGATTCTTTCCTTTGCAGACTGGCTTCCAGAAGATCAACTGAAAACTACCAGGAAGGCCGTACTTGTCAGCCATCTGTTAGCTCAATGGGTTGAGACGCAGTATTCATGATCCAGAGGCCATGAGTTCAAATCCCATTGATGTCTTTCCTATGATTCTTTCCTTTGCAGACTGGCTTCCAGAAGATCAACTGAAAACTACCAGGAAGGCTATATTTGTCATCCATCTGTTAGCTCAATGGGTTGAGACGCAGTATACATGATCCAGAGGCCATGAGTTCAAATCCCATTGATGTCTTTCCTATGATTCTTTCCTTTGCAGACTGGCTTCCAGAAGATCAACTGAAAACTACCAGGAAGGCTGTACTTGTCAGCCATCTGTTAGCTCAATGGGTTGAGACGCAGTATTCATGATCCAGAGGCCATGAGTTCAAATCCCATTGATGTCTTTCCTATGATTATTTCCTTTGCAGACTGGCTTCCAGAAGATCAACTGAAATCTACCAGGAAGGCTGTACTTGTCAGCCATCTGTTAGCTCAATGGGTTGAGACGCAGTATACATGATCCAGAGGCCATGAGTTCAAATCCCACTGGTGTCTTTACTGTGATGCTTTCCTTTGCAGACTAACTTCTAGAAAAACAAGTTAAAACCACCAGGAAACCTGTAACTCTCAGCCAACAGCTTAGCTCAACTGGTAGAGCGTCTGTCCAATAACATGACTTGACCTGACTTGAGTGGGTTCGATTCCCACTCGAGTCAAGTGTCCCCGGTATCTTGGGGCAACGGATAAATTAACTGATATCCTTAGTGATGCTTTCCTTTGCAGACTAACTTCTAGAAAACAAGTTAAAACCACCAGGAAACCTGTAACTTTCAGCCAACAGCATAGCTCAACTGGTAGAGCGTCTGTCCAATAACATGACTTGACTTGAGTGGGTTCGATTCCCACTCGAGTCAAGTGTCCCCGATAACTTGGGGCAACGGATAAATTGACTGATATCCTTAGTGATGCTTCCCTTTGCAGACTAACTTCTAGAAAAACAAGTTAAAACCACCAGGAAACCTGTAACTCTCAGCCTACAGCATAGCTCAACTGGTAGAGCGTCTGTCCAATAATTTGACTTGACTTGACTTGAGTGGGAATCGAACCCACTCAAGTCAAGTCTCTCCAATAACATGACTGGACTTGACTCGAGTGGGAATCTAACCCATTCCCACTCGAGTCAAGTCTCTCCAATAACATGACTGGACTTGACTCGAGTGGAAATCGAACCCACTCAAGTCAAGTCTCTCCAATAACATGACTGGACTTGACTCGAGTGGGAATCGAACCCACTCAAGTCAAGTCTCTCCAATAACATGACTGGACTTGCCTCGAGTGGGAATCGAACCCACTCAAGTCAAGTCTCTCCAATAACATGACTGGACTTGACTCGAGTGGGAATCAAACCCACTCAAGTCAAGTCAAGCCATGTTATTGGACAGACGCTCTACCAGTTGAGCTATGCTGTAGGCTGAGAGTTACAGGTTTCCTGGTGGTTTTAACTTGTTTTTCTAGAAGTTAGTCTGCAAAGGGAAGCATCACTAAGGATATCAGTCAATTTATCCGTTGCCCCAAGTTACCGGGGACACTTGACTCGAGTGGGAATCGAACCCACTCAAGTCAGGTCAAGTCATTTTATTGGACAGACGCTCTACCAGTTGAGCTAAGCTGTTGGCTGAGAGTTACAGGTTTCCTGGTGGTTTTAACTTGTTTTTCTAGAAGTTAGTCTGCAAAGGAAAGCATCACAGTAAAGACACCAGTGGGATTTGAACTCATGGCCTCTGGATCATGTATACTGCGTCTCAATCCATTGAGCTAACAGATGGCTGACAAGTACAGCCTTCCTGGTAGTTTTCAGTCGATCTTCTGGAAGCCAGTCTGCAAAGGAAAGAATCATAGGAAAGACATCAATGGGATTTGAACTCATGGCCTCTGGATCATGAATACTGCGTCTCAACCCATTGAGCTAACAGATGGCTGACAAGTACAGCCTTCCTGGTAGTTTTCAGTTGATCCTCTGGAAGCCAGTCTGCAAAGGAAAGAATCATAGGAAAGACATCAATGGGATTTGAACTCATGGCCTCTGGATCATGAATACTGCGTCTCAACCCATTGAGCTAACAGATGGCTGACAAGTACAGCCTTCCTGGTAGTTTTCACTTGATCTTCTGGAAGCCAGTCTGCAAAGGAAAGAATCATAGGAAAGACATCAATGGGATTTGAACTCATGGCCTCTGGATCATGTATACTGCGTCTCAACCCATTGAGCTAACAGTTGGATGACAAATATAGCCTTCCTGGTAGTTTTCAGTTGATCTTCTGGAAGCCAGTCTGCAAAGGAAAGAATCATAGGAAAGACATCAATGGGATTTGAACTCATGGCCTCTGGATCATGAATACTGCGTCTCAACCCATTGAGCTAACAGATGGCTGACAAGTACAGCCTTCCTGGTGCTTTGACTTGAACAACAAACAAGACAAATAACTTTAAAAAAAATGTGTTACAGCATAAATATAAATCTTTTTCATGGGGGGCCCTGACACTACATCTTTTCACATTGGGGTCCACTGCCCAAATACATGTCAATTTGGGGGGTTGACAACAAAACGTTTCAGAACCACAGATTCCAAGGAAACAGCTGTAGGTGAATGGATAGAGTCACTGACTAGTGAGCCGCAGGTAACAGGTTCAAGCCTCAGCTACAGCAGCAAGTCAGGATGTCAAATCAAATAGGTATTATTAGGAGTGAAATGGTTGTGTTTCTTCACCCCAACTGCACATGACATCAGTTTACATGTACGTTATTTTCAGTGATGAAGACAAACCGCACAGACGTTCACTGTACTTTAGTACATTTTGTAAACTTATGACTCTGAGTAGAGTATAGCCTGACTTAAACAAACAAATAACAGCTTAGTATAGTCAGATTATTTTTTACACAACTTACATTTTGTAATCAAACTACCGAAACGAAAGTTGGTCACCACCGAAACGAAAGTTAAATCCGAAATAATCACTAAGTGTGGAGGCCAAAATCGTCCCCCCAAAAACCTGTTAGGAGTACGTTTCAGGCAATTTAGAGTTGATTGGTAGTACTTTGTAGTGACTTTTTTGGTCCCTAACACCACAAATGGTTTACATACTCTTTACGAATGTCTTACGCATCATTTGCTTAACATGAATGATAATTCTAGTAATTGTTTGGTGTCTGCATTCATGAAAGCCAGGTAGTTTGCAACAGGTAAGGAGAAAGTCCACATTAACAGACAGTCATAAATGATGAACTGTCTTCACTTTACTGTAGGGCACATAATAACATGTACAAAGGATTTATAGATATTTTAGGAATGTTTTACAAAGCATGTTAAACATGAACAAACACATTAACAGACAGTTGTAAATGATGAACTGTCTTCACTTTACTATAGGGCACATAATAACATGTACTAAGGATTTATAGATACTTTAGGAATGTTTAACAAAGCATATTTTAAACATGAACAAGCTACCAATAGCTTATATATATTATGTAACATCAGTTACAAATGATTTAATAATCATTTACAGATGTATTTTACATGGCTTATTCATGAATAGTTACTAATACCTTTATAGATTATTTGTAACCGTAGTTATAAAGGTTTTAGTAATCATTTACGAATGTCAATAAACAGGTTGTTAATGATTTGTTAATAGTCTACAAACTGCTTATCAACGTTTATAAATGCTTTAGAATGGGTCGTTACAAATGATTTAATAATCTTTTACAGATGTATATAAATGGCTTATTCATGAATAGTTCACTACTTACTAATACTTTACAAATGATTTGTAACTGTAGTTATAATGGTTTTAGTAATCATTTACGAATGTCAACAAACATGTTGTTAATGATTTGTTAATAAACTACTTATAAACGTTTATAAATGCTTTATAACGGGTCATTAATGTAAAGTGCTACCCAATTTTGTTTTCGTTTCGGTAGTGACACCATTGTGTCACTACCGAAACGGAAAAAAAATTACTAAGTCCAGAGCTCGATGAATGTTAGGGACCAAAAAAAAAGTCACTACCAATCAACTTTAAATTGCCTGAAACGTACTCCTAACAGGTTTTTGGGGGAACAATTTTGTTTTCGTTTCGGTAGTGACACCATTGTGTCATTACCGAAACGTAAAAACAAAATTACTAAGTCCAGAACTCGATGAATGTTAGGGACCAAAAAAAAAGTCACTACCAATCAACTTTAAATTGCCTGAAACGTACTCCTAACAGGATTTTGGGGTAACATTTTTTTTTTTTCGTTTCGATAGTGTCACTACCGAAACGGAAAAAAAATTACGAAGTCCAGAGCTCGATGAATGTTAGGGACCAAAAAAAAAAAGTCACTACCAATCAACTTTAAATTGCCTGAAACGTACTCCTAACAGGTTTTTGGGGGAACAATTTTTTTTTTGTTTCGGTAGTGACACAATGGTGTCACTACCGAAACGGAAAACAAATTACTAAGTCCAGAGCTCGATGAATGTTAGGGACCAAAAAAAAAGTCACTACCAATCAACTTTAAATTGCCTGAAAAGTACTCCTAACAGGTTTTTGGGGGACCTTTTTTTTTTCCGTTTCGGTAGTGACACAATTTTTTCGTCATTTTTCGTCACCAGCATTTTTTCGTCACCAGCATTTTTCGTCATTTTTCGTCACCAGCATTATTTCGTCACCAGCATTTTTTGTAATTTTTCGTCACCAGCATTTTTTCGTCACCAGCATTTTTCGTCATTTTTCGTCACCAGCATTTTTTCGTCACCAGCATTTTTTCGTCACCAGCATTTTTTGTCATTTTTCGTCACCATCATTTTTTCGTCATTTTTCGTCACCAGCATTTTTTCGTCACCAGCATTTTTTTCGTCACCAGCATTTTTCGTCATTTTTCGTCACCAGCATTTTTTCGTCATTTTTCGTCACCAGCATTTTTTGTCATTTTTTGTCACCAGCATTTTTCGTCATTTTTCGTCACCAGCATTTTTTCGTCACCAGCATTTTTCGTCATTTTTCGTCACCAGCATTTTTTCGTCACCAGCATTTTTCGTCATTTTTCGTCACCAGCATTTTTTCATCACAAGCATTTTTTGTCATTTTTCGTCACCAGCATTTTTCGTCATTTTTCGTCACCAGCATTTTTCGTCATTTTTCGTCACCAGCATTTTTTCGTCACCAGCATTTTTTTCGTCACCAGCATTTTTCGTCATTTTTCGTCACCAGCATTGTTCGGCATTTTTCGTCAATAGCATTTTTCGTCATTTTTCGTCACTAGCATTTTTTGTCATTTTTCGTCACCAGCATTTTTTCCTCACCAGCTTTTTTCGTCATTTTTCGTCACCAGCTTTTTTCGTCATTTTTCGTCACCAGCATTTTTCGTCATTTTTCGTCACCAGCATTTTTTCGTCACCAGCATTTTTTCGTCACCAGCATTTTTTTCGTCACCAGCATTTTTCGTCATTTTTCGTCACCAGCATTGTTCGGCATTTTTCGTCACCAGCATTTTTCGTCATTTTTCGTCACTAGCATTTTTTGTCATTTTTCGTCACCAGCATTTTTTCCTCACCATTTTTTTTCGTCATTTTTCGTCATTTTTCGTCACCAGCATTTTTTGTCACTACCGAAACGGAAAAAAAATTACTAAGTCCAGAGCTCGATGAATGTTTTGGACCAAAAAAAAAGTCACTAACAATCAACTTTAAATTGCCTGAAACGTACTCCTAACAGGTTTTTGGGGGAACATTTTTTTTTTTCGTTTCGGTAGTGACACCATTGTGTCACTACCGAAACGGAAAAAAAATTACTACTGTAAGTCCAGAGCTCGATGAATGTTAGGGACCAAAAAAAAAATCATTACCAATCAACTTTAAATCGCCTGAAACGTACTCCTAACAGGTTTTTGGGGGAACATTTTTTTTTTGTTTCGGTAGTGACACCATTGTGTCACTACCGTTTCGGTAGTGACACAATGGTGTCACTACCGAAACAAATTACTAAGTCCAGAGCTCGATGAATGTTAGGGACCAAAAAAAAAGTCACTACCAATCAACTTTAAATTGCCTGAAACGTACTCCTAACAGGTTTTTGGGGGAACTTTTTTTTTTCGTTTCGGTAGTGACACCATTTTTACGTCATTTTTCGTCACCAGCATTTTTTCGTCACCAGCATTTTTCGTCATTTTTCGTCATTTTTCGTCACCAGCATTTTTTCGTCACCAGCATTATTCGTCATTTTTCGTCACCAGCATTTTTTGTCATTTTTCGTCACCAGCATTTTTTCGTCACAAGCATTTTTTGTCATTTTTCGTCACCAGCATTTTTCGTCACCAGCATTTTTTCGTCACCAGCATTTTTCGTCATTTTTCGTCACCAGCATTATTTCGTCACCAGCATTTTTTCGTCACCAGCATTTTTTCGACACCAGCATTTTTCCGTCACCAGCATTTTTTGTCATTTTTCGTCACCAGCATTTTTTCGTCACCAGCATTTTTTTCGTCACCAGCATTTTTCGTCACCAGCATTGTTCGTCATTTTTCGTCACCAGCATTTTTCGCCATTTTTCGTCACCAGCATTTTTCGTCATTTTTCGTCACCAGCATTTTTTCGTCACCAGCATTTTTCGTCATTTTTCGTCACCAGCATTTTTTCGTCACCAGCATTTTTCGTCATTTTTCGTCACCAGCATTTTTTCGTCACCAGCATTTTTCGTCATTTTTCGTCACCAGCATTTTTCGTCATTTTTCGTCACCAGCATCTTTCGTCACCAGCATTTTTTCGTCACCAGCATTTTTTCGTCACCAGCATTTCTTCGTCATTTTTCGTCACCAGCACTTGTTGGTCACCAGCATTTTTTTCGTCACCAGCATTTTTCGTCATTTTTCGTCACCAGCATTTTTTCGTCACCAGCATTTTTCGTCACCAGCATTTTTTCGTCACCAGCATTTTTCGTCATTTTTCGTCACCAGCATTTTTTCGTCACCAGCATTTTTTGTCATTTTTCGTCACCAGCATTTTTTCGTCACCAGCATTTTTCGTCATTTTTCGTCACCAGCATTTTTCGTCATTTTTCGTAACCAGCATTTTTTCGTCACCAGCATTTTTTTCGTCACCAGCATTTTTCGTCATTTTTCGTCACCAGCATTTTGTCGTCATTTGTCGTCACCAGCATTTTTTGTCATTTTTCGTCACCAGCATTTTTTCGTCACCAGCATTTTTTCGTCATTTTTCGTCACCAGCATTTTTTGTCATTTTTCGTCACCAGCATTTTTCGTTATTTTTCGTAACCAGCATTTTTTCGTCACCAGCATTTTTTTCGTCACCATCATTTTTCGTCATTTTTCGTCACCAGCATTTTTTCGTCACCAGCATTTTTTCGTCACCAGCATTTTTTTCGTCACCAGCATTTTTCGTCATTTTTCGTCACCAGCATTGTTCGGCATTTTTCGTCACCAGCATTTTTCGTCATTTTTCGTCACTAGCATTCTTTGTCATTTTTCGTCACCAGCATTTTTTCGTCACCAGCTTTTTTCGTCATTTTTCGTCACCATTATTTTTCGTCATTTTTCGTCACCAGCATTTTTTCGTCACCAGCATTTTTTCGTCACCAGCATTTTTTTCGTCACCAGCATTTTTCGTCATTTTTCGTCACCAGCATTGTTCGGCATTTATCGTCACCAGTATTTTTCGTCATTTTTCGTCACTAGCATTTTTTGTCATTTTTCGTCACCAGCATTTTTCGTCACCAGCATTTTTTGTCATTTTTCGTCACCAGCATTTTTTCGTCACCAGCATTTTTCGTCATTTTTCGTCACCAGCATTTTTCGTCATTTTTCGTAACCAGCATTTTTTCGTCACCAGCATTTTTTTCGTCACCAGCATTTTTTGTCATTTTTCGTCACCAGCATTTTTTCGTCATTTTTCGTCACCAGCATTTTTTGTCATTTTTCGTCACCAGCATTTTTTCGTCACCAGCATTTTTCGTCATTTTTCGTCACCAGCATTTTTCGTTATTTTTCGTAACCAGCATTTTTTCGTCACCAGCATTTTTTTCGTCACCATCATTTTTTCATTTTTCGTCACCAGCATTTTTTCGTCACCAGCATTTTTTCGTCACCAGCATTTTTTTCGTCACCAGCATTTTTCGTCATTTTTCGTCACCAGCATTGTTCGGCATTTTTCGTCACCAGCATTTTTCGTCATTTTTCGTCACTAGCATTTTTTGTCATTTTTCGTCACCAGCATTTTTTCCTCACCAGCTTTTTTCGTCATTTTTCGTCACCATTATTTTTCGTCATTTTTCGTCACCAGCATTTTTTCGTCACCAGCATTTTTTCGTCACCAGCATTTTTTTCGTCACCAGCATTTTTCGTCATTTTTCGTCACAAGCATTGTTCGGCATTTATCGTCACCAGCATTTTTCGTCATTTTTCGTCACTAGCATTTTTCGTCATTTTTCGTCACCAGCATTTTTCCTCACCAGCTTTTTTCGTCATTTTTCCTCACCAGCATTTTTCGTCATTTTTCGTCACCAGCATTTTTTCGTCACCAGCATTTTTTGTCACTACCGAAACGGAAAAAAAATTACTAAGTCCAGAGCTCGATGAATGTTAGGGACCAAAAAAAAAGTCACTACCAATCAACTTTAAATTGCCTGAAACGTACTCCTAACAGGTTTTTGGGAGAACATTTTTTTGTTCGTTTCAGTAGTGAAACCATTGTGTCACTACCGAAACGGAAAAAGAATTACTAAGTCTAGAGCTCGATGAATGTTAGGGACCAAAAAAAATCACACCTGTGTGAAGGTAGCGGCGCCTTTGATATATTTTGTCATAGATATGTGTTTCTACTAGAGAAACAATATTAAAAGGCTTCCAGTGGCACTAAATAGTGCCATTGGAAGCGAATCACCAAATGCATTCTAAGGTAAGTGGCAAAAACTGATCTGTCATAGCTGATAGAGTGGGTACCTAAAAAATAAACTTTAGGTACCCACTCTATCAGCTTCTATCTTCGTAGCTTTTTGTAGCAGATATACCTTTAGGTATAGAGCGGATATTAGCCCTCTATACCTGGCTTTTGCGTCAACGTTCTGATTGGTCAGGCTCGCCAAGGTTCTGATTGGTCAGGTCCGTCAACGTTCTGATTGGTCAGGTCCGTCAACGTTCTGATTGGTCACTATTCATGACATCACTATGTTACTATTCATGACATCACTATGATGTCATGAATAGTGACCAAACAGAACGTTGACGGACCTGACCAAACAGAACGTTGACGGACCTGACCAATCAGAACCTTGGCGAGCCTGACCAATCAGAACGTTGACGGACCTGACCAATCAGAACCTTGGCGAGCCTGACCAATCAGAACGTTGACGGACCTGACCAATCAGAACCTTGGCGAGCCTGACCAATCAGAACGTTGACGGACCTGACCAATCAGAACCTTGGCGAACCTGACCAATCAGAACGTTGACGGACCTGACCAATCAGAACCTTGGCGAGCCTGACCAATCAGAACGTTGACGGACCTGACCAATCAGAACGTTGACGCAAAAGCCAGGTATAGAGGGCTAATATCCGCTCTATACCTAAAGGTATAGAGCGGCTAGCGCCGCTAAAAAATCACTACCAATCAACTTTAAATTGCCTGAAACGTACTCCTAACAGGTTTTTGGGGGAACAATTTTTTTTTCGTTTTTTTTTGTCATTTTTCGTCATTTTTCGTCACCAGCATCTTTCGTCACCAGCATTTTTTCGTCACCAGCATTTGTTCGTCACCAGCATTTTTTGTCATTTTTCGTCACCTTTCGTCACCAGCATCTTTTGTCACCAGCATTTTTTCGTCACCAGCATTTTTCGTCATCTTTCGTCACCAGCATTTTTTCGTCACCAGCATTTTTTCGTCACCAGCATTTCTTCGTCATTTTTCGTCACCAGCATTTGTTCGTCACCAGCATTTTTTTCGTCACCAGCATTTTTCGTCATTTTTCGTCACCAGCATTTTTTCGTCACCAGCATTTTTCGTCATTTTTTGTCATTTTTCGTCACCAGCATTTTTTCGTCACCAGCATTTTTTCGTCATTTTTCGTCACCAGCATTTTTCGTCATTTTTCGTAACCAGCATTTTTTCGTCACCAGCATTTTTTTCGTCACCAGCATTTTTCGTCATTTTTCGTCACCAGCATTTTTTCGTCATTTTTGGTCACCAGCATTTTTCGTCATTTTTCGTCACCAGCATTTTTTCGTCACCAGCATTTTTTCGTCACCAGCATTTTTTCGTCACCAGCATTTTTTTCGTCACCAGCATTTTTCGTCATTTTTCGTCACCAGCATTGTTCGGCATTTTTCGTCACCAGCATTTTTCGTCACCAGCATATTTTGTCATTTTTCGTCACCAGCATTTTTCCCAACCAGCTTTTTTTCGTCATTTTTCGTCACCAGCATTTTTCGTCATTTTTCGTCACCAGCATTTTTTCGTCACCAGCATTTTTTGTCACTACCGAAACGGAAAAAAATTACTAAGTCCAGAGCTCGATGAATGTTAGGGACCAAAAAAAAAGTCACTACCAATCAACTTTAAATTGCCTGAAACGTACTCCTAACAGGTTTTTGTGGAACATTTTTTTTTCCGTTTCTGTAGTGACACCATTGTGTCACTACCGAAACGGAAAAAAAATTATTAAGTACAGAGCTCGATGAATGTTAGGGACCAAAAAAAAAGTCACTACCAATCGTTTTTTTTTGTCATTTTTCGTCATTTTTCGTCACCAGCATCTTTCGTCACCAGCATTTGTTCGTCACCAGCATTTTTTGTCATTTTTCGTCACCTTTCGTCACCAGCATCTTTCGTCACCAGCATTTTTTCGTCACCAGCATTTTTCGTCATTTTTCGTCACCAGCATCTTTCGTCACCAGCATTTTTTCGTCACCAGCATTTTTCGTCATTTTTCGTCACCAGCATTTTTCGTCATTTTTCGTCACCAGCATCTTTCGTCACCAGCATTTTTTCGTCACCAGCATTTTTTCGTCACCAGCATTTTTTGTCATTTTTCGTCACCAGCATTTTTCCCCACCAGCTTTTTTTCGTCATTTTTCGTCACCAGCATTTTTCGTCATTTTTCGTCACCAGCATTTTTTCGTCACCAGCATTTTTTGTCACTACCGAAACGGAAAAAAATTACTAAGTCCAGAGCTCGATGAATGTTAGGGACCAAAAAAAAAGTCACTACCAATCAACTTTAAATTGCCTGAAACGTACTCCTAACAGGTTTTTGTGGAACATTTTTTTTTCCGTTTCTGTAGTGACACCATTGTGTCACTACCGAAACGGAAAAAAAATTATTAAGTACAGAGCTCGATGAATGTTAGGGACCAAAAAAAAAGTCACTACCAATCGTTTTTTTTTGTCATTTTTCGTCATTTTTCGTCACCAGCATCTTTCGTCACCAGCATTTGTTCGTCACCAGCATTTTTTGTCATTTTTCGTCACCTTTCGTCACCAGCATCTTTCGTCACCAGCATTTTTTCGTCACCAGCATTTTTCGTCATTTTTCGTCACCAGCATCTTTCGTCACCAGCATTTTTTCGTCACCAGCATTTTTCGTCATTTTTCGTCACCAGCATTTTTCGTCATTTTTCGTCACCAGCATCTTTCGTCACCAGCATTTTTTCGTCACCAGCATTTTTTTGTCACCAGCATTTTTTGTCATTTTTCGTCACCAGCATTTTTCCCCACCAGCTTTTTTTCGTCATTTTTCGTCACCAGCATTTTTCGTCATTTTTCGTCACCAGCATTTTTTCGTCACCAGCATTTTTTGTCACTACCGAAACGGAAAAAAATTACTAAGTCCAGAGCTCGATGAATGTTAGGGACCAAAAAAAAAGTCACTACCAATCAACTTTAAATTGCCTGAAACGTACTCCTAACAGGTTTTTGTGGAACATTTTTTTTTCCGTTTCTGTAGTGACACCATTGTGTCACTACCGAAACGGAAAAAAAATTACTAAGTACAGAGCTCGATGAATGTTAGGGACCAAAAAAAAAGTCACTACCAATCAACTTTAAATTGCTTGAAACGTACTCCTAACAGGTTTTTGGGGGAACATTTTTTTTTTTCGTTTCGGTAGTGTCACTACCGAAACGGAAAAAAAATGACTAAGTCCAGAGCTCGATGAATGTTAGGGACCAAAAAAAAAATCACTACCAATCAACTTTAAATTGCCTGAAACGTACTCCTAACAGGTTTTTGGGGGAACATTTTTTTTTTTCGTCACCAGGATTTTTCGTCACCAGCATTTTTTGTCATTTTTCGTCACCAGCATTTTTCCCCACCAGCTTTTTTTCGTCATTTTTCGTCACCAGCATTTTTCGTCATTTTTCGTCACCAGCATTTTTTCGTCACCAGCATTTTTTGTCACTACCGAAACGGAAAAAAATGACTAAGTCCAGAGCTCGATGAATGTTAGGGACCAAAAAAAAAATCACTACCAATCAACTTTAAATTGCCTGAAACGTACTCCTAACAGGTTTTTGGGGGAACATTTTTTTTTTTCGTTTCGGTAGTGACACCATTGTGTCACTACCGAAACGGAAAAAAAATTACTAAGTCCAGAGCTCGATGAATGTTAGGGACCAAAAAAAAAGTCACTACCAATCAACTTTAAATTGCCTGAAACGTACTCCTAACAGGTTTTTGGGGGAACAATTTTTTTTTCGTTCAGGAAACCATTGTGTCACTACCATTGTGTCACTACCGAAACGGAAAAAAAAATACTAAGTCCAGAGCTCGATGAATGTTAGGGACCCAAAAAAAAGTCACTACCAATCAACTTTAAATTGCTTGAAACGTACTCCTAACAGGTTTTTGGGGGAACTTTTTTTTTTTCGTTTCGGTAGTGTCACTACCGAAACGGAAAAAAAATTACTAAGTCCAGAGCTCGATGAATGTTAGGGACCAAAAAAAAAGTCACTACCAATCAACTGTAAATTGCCTGAAACGTACTCCTAACAGGTTTTTGGGGGATTTTTTTAAATTAAAATATCAGGCAATAGTCAGTAAGGCAGAATATAAAGTGACAAGTTACAGTTCTCTCCTAATAAGGAAGGGCGGGTCGGCCCGCACACACGTTACTACCAGGGGAAAGAGAAGGGGAAAGAGAAGGGGAATGGCCTGGCACCAAACTCATGCAATAATAAAATATAATAGTCAATACAAAAACATGCAGTATCAGGATTTTACATACACACCAATAAAAACCAAAGGTCCCACAGTGCAGTCCCAAGAGAGGAATGGAAGGCGTGTGTAACAGGGCGGACCCGGCCTTGAACACGGTTACTCTGTAACATAAGAGAGAACCAATTAAAACAATGTCACTATAAATGCAAATCTAAAATCACTGACTAACTACTGTACCTCAAGTGAATGAACTCCAATAAACAAATCAAAATTTGTACTCATTAGTTTCTCTATTAATTCATGTTAATGTGTATTTTCAAACCTTGTAAACCCTCAATACTAAAGTATACTAAGTAAACTTGACCGTTGGGGGGGGGGGGGGGGGGGGGGGGGCAGTGGCTCAAGGGGGGAGGGGGGGCAGTGGAATGAAAATCACATTGCAGTCAGTCGTGACTCGTGAGCCTGCAGTACTTTGAATGTTTTGCCTTGTAATCCGTTGTTTATTTCCTGAGCAATGGAATTATGTTGCAGCTAAAACTCTTGAGGTTGCAACATGGCAACCCTGTTTGCCATGTTGCCATGGAGACCTATGGAGCTTTATGATTGGGTAGTGGGATAGGCCTCACGTGATTGGCTCAGACCGACCCGGAAGTGCAGAGTGCCAAAAATAAAGTTTTGCAACTTGTAGAAAGTTTTGCAATCTGTAGAAAGTTTTGCAATCTGTAGAAACAGTTTTTTTTTTCTGGTCACAATGTTCATTGTAAATATAATTCTACAATTACAACATGTTACAAACACAGCAAAAAATATATATAGCAAAAAAGTATTTTCTTTATGGACACATTTTTTTCTTACGAATAAAAATCTTTTGCTTACAAATCCAAAACTTTTTTTTATGAATACAAATCTTTTTATTACGAATACAAATCTCTTATTTACGAATAGAAATATTTTTTTTACAAATACAAAATTTGTTTACAAATACAAAATCTTTTTACAAGTACCAAATAATATTGGCACTAAATTGAGCCCATACAGTAGTGAGGAAATGATATTATGCTATACTGGCAGTCACTCCTTTTTTCAATGTCACATTTTTTGAAAGGATACATTTGTTTCGAGCCACTTAATCCATTAAGACCGGGAACGCATCTGTGTCGTTCTAAGATTTATTTGGCTATTCAAAAATAGCAGATCTACAAGCTCATAGTGCGGCACCGAGTGCCGCACTATGAGCTTGTAGATCTGCTATTTTTTGAAGAATGGGGAAAATGTGTGCAAATATTTGAATATATATACTTTTTAAGCAAACATTTTTTTTCAAATATTTGCTTCTGGGGCTTCTACAAATGTCTTCTAAATCCTAACATCCTTTTTTATAATCTTCTTTCTTTCTATAATATAAGAGGTTCACAAACTTTTTCATGTCACCCAAGGACACCCAAAATTATATGTATTTGGCCGTGGACCCCCATCTCAAAATATCTTGTTCCAGGGACCCCCCAGAAGTCCAAAAGTTACAAACGTTCGCTTAAAAAAAATATATATATATATATTCAAAGATTTGCAAACCTTTTCACGATCTTTCAAAAATAGCAGACATACACGCTCATAACGCGGCACTGTGTGCCGTGCTATGAGCTTGTATATCCACTATTTTTGAATAGCCAAAGAAATCTAAAAAAAATGACACACATGCGTTGCCGCGCTTAATGGGTTAATTATGTCATGCCGAGTTACATTTCCTTTTAGTGGCGTTTGGCACCACAGGGTATCACATTTATCTTTCCGTGCGAGTGAAGGATAAGGCCATTCTAAAAATGTGGCTGGTTGGAGCATTTCGAGAAATTGCACGGTTCAAGAACATCGCCGCTGTCGTCGTCGGGCAGAAACCTTGCATGTCCCAAAAATAAGTGTTACTTTTCAAGGTAATAACGGAAAGAAAGAACCATTTGTTCCAATGAATTCAATTGCAGTTATTATTTAGTCACATACGTTCTTGTTGATACTTTAAAACCACTTTCAAGGAAATAAATTCAAAAACAGCAAACCATTGCAGATCTAACACACGGCTACTTTTGTATGACAGTAAACTGTAGTATGATGAAGTAGGGCGTTCATTTAAGGGGGAGGACACAGGGACGTGCACAGATAGACTCTAGGTGGTGCTAGAGCACCTGCCCTTTGCCCTCTTGACCAGAAGTGCCCTTTTGAAAAAAAGAAAAAAAAAATGTTTTTCTTTTTCAGTTTACAGCAGGGGTCTTCAACAGGGGGTCCGGGATCCCTAGGGGGTCCTCAGAGTTACTACAGGGGGTCCGCCAAATCTTTATGTGATATGATTTTTCTTTTTACCATAACCACTCGAAACCTAGCATCCCTTTTCTGAGGACAACTTTGGCCAAAAATAGCAGATCTACAAGCCCACAACGCCTCGTAGATCGGCTATTTTTGGAAAAGAGGTATAGGTGTAGAGGGAAAAAAGAGCAGACCAAGTCAACAAAATAAAAGTATAATTTACTTGAGCACCTGCCCCTCAAAATGTCTGTGCACGCCACTGGGAGGATATACAAAGTTGAAATATGGAGATCCAAATCAGCAACAATATCATATCGTCTATGTCATTGGTTCTCAAAGTGGGGTCCGGGGACCCCCAGGGGTCCTTGAGGGAGTTCCAGGTGGTCCCCAGCTATGGTGGAACCAAATGGATCGGTCTGTAACTCAGAGTGTACAATGGAACCAAATGGACACTTGTACACACTCAGAGTTAAATTAAAATTGAATTTACAATATAAATTGGGGTCCCAGAGGTGGAAATGCTATTAAATGGGGGTCCGTGGCCTAAATGCATGTCAAACTGGGGGTCCTTGAAATTAAAATGGTTGAGAATCACTGCTAGAGCCGTAAAAATCTTCTCTTATGGGGGGTCCCTGCTGGCATTGTTTTTCAAATGGGGGTCAGCGGAATAATAAGCGTCAATTTGGGGGTCCTTGACATGAAAAAGATTGAGAACCACTGGTCTATGTCATATGTCCAAAACGGTTTACTTTTCAGGATTCAAATTCAAAAATAGCAAAAGGAGCAGATCTACAAGCTCAAAACGCGTCGCTTCGCCCCGTGTTTCGAGCTTGCAAATCTGCTACTTTTCATGCTTTTGTGTGACACTGTAGTATGATCACGTATAAGGCATTAATTTACAACAAAAAAACAAACACAAAAAGTATATGGAGATAAGTGGTTTCTTGCCCGACAGAGACGATATATAGTTTAAAGATCTGACAAGTGAACAAAAAAAAAGAAGAAAAGTGGTGGATTGGGGGATAGGAAGGCGATGCTTGAATTATCCAAATGATAAATGTCTCCGGATTGTAATTTTTGCCGCATATAACGGCAAGCAGGGTGAGGTGAAGCATCTCTGGAGGCTCGTAGACAGCCTTGGCTCACACGTTACCGCGGCTGCTGCCTTAAGGGAGTTGAGAGGCACTCGGAGCATCACTGTTCTGTCCTATTGCTAATGTCAGGGCCACGTGTCGGGGACTGCGAGTTGAATCCTAACCTGCCCTTCAAGTAGCTATTCTGACCCAGCCATTAATCATCTCTAGGCAGTGTCCCTCTCCCCACTCCCCCCCCACCTCTCTCTGAGGAATGGTACAGTCCAACCCCCCTCCCCCCCGCCCCACCCCCCCGCTGTCATCGCACCCACTGAGATTTCGGTCGCCACCGCAGCACCTGTCCTCCACCATCTCCTCCTCCTCGGCTCAAGGTGGACGTTGTGAATTCACAACGTCCGCTGCGGTGACCCTGGGATTCACGGGGGAAGTTGTCCTTCGCCTCGCCACACCTCGTCCCTGTCCTGCCCTGTCCTGTCCTCTTCCGTCCCGTCCCGTCCTGTCCCGTCCCGTCCTGTCCTGTAGTGCAGTGGTTTCCCAATCTCTTTAGCTCAAGACCCCAAAAAAGAAATGTTATGTATTTCCCCGGGACCCAAACTAGATCTACAAGCTTGTAGGTCTGCTATGTTCACTACTTTTTCCCCTGTAATTTTCAGATTTCATTCAGGGTTCAACATTGCTTTTCTTTCAAGCACAGAATTACGTACCGTACTGTACTGTACTGTACTGTACTGTACTGTACTGTACTGTACTGTACTGTACTGTACTGTACTGTACTGTAGATTCTGACTGGCCTCATCGATGCGCCTTGGGCACAAAAAAAAGTTTGAAACCCACTGACCTGGTGTAGTGCAAATCCAAAATAAAATTCACCCACCTCCATACCAAAGGCAAGGTTCTCAACTGAGCACATAGGGAATGTTGTCTAAATTACATCTGATAGATGCTTCTATATACTGTATTGTTCTGACTTAATTTAAAAATACAGCATGTTCTGAGTGTTATTATTATTACAATTATTAATATTTATCCAGATCGACTTAGGTAAGGTAAGGTAAACACATACATCAAATGCAGAGAGACAGTGTAGTGCCTCAGTAAACTAGGATCACAGGTAAACTAAAGGACCTAGAATCAGTTAAAACCATTTACTATAAAAAATAAAAAAAAATCTGTACATTGAAACTAGTGAACCTAGCATCTGTCTAAATAACATGCTTGTGGTCAACTTTGTGGCCAAAAAAAGAAAGAAAAAAGCCTTAAACTTGTGTTCCAATGCAGCTATTATTTAGCCACAAAATCTTGTTAATACTATTATTCATTTGTTCAATATTTCTAGGCTAAACCCCACAGACACACGTAACCACTTTCAGGAATAGGTCAAGCAGTCCACATCACAATTACACATAATAACAATGAATGGTTTCTCATAGCATAGCTACCAAATCACGGGAACATCAACAGGTAACCAAATCTACAGATATACAGATGTCTTTACGGCAAAGAAAACCTTCCATATGCATTCATCTTCATACCAATCTGGGAACCCATCGCCAAATGAAAAGGAAAAACAGCGCCCTCTGCTGTTTTTTACTATCTCAGTTGGCTCTGGGAGGAAGTCGACGTAGCACACGTACGCAAGGAAACCGGGGTTTTGGTCTGCCTTCAGCCTTTCACTTACGGTGGTGTGACTCTGTTTTCACTCCCACTAACAATATTTCTACACAGAGCACTAACACCACTTCTCCCAGAGAACATGGATGGTTTTGGTTATACGCCCACTTGTTTCTATGATGAAAGAGCAAGTTAAAATGTGAATATCTTTCCGTGGTTTTGTCTGCTCCGAGGACGCTATTGTTAAATGAGTTTCGGTTTGTTTCTAGTGGGGAAGGATCGGTACACACGTAAATTCCGCCCACTACATTTGATTGGGTAAAGCGCGGCCTGCTTCCTGATCTGAAGGCACGCCCACTTGTTGGCCAGTGCGTACGCGATATGACGAGCCCCCCCGACAGATTCAAGCGGAGAGCAGAATTTGTTCTTGAGAGATTATCTTTATACTAATACACTGTCCAGCGTATTATCAGCCCTTCAATAGACAGAACAATGATGTAGGCCTGCACGCGCTCCTTGTAAATAAATCACGGTTGTTTTCCTACTAATGTAGCTTTATCTCCTCCACCACCGACAGTGACGGTTCTTCTGTCACACAAGTGACACTCGGAAAGATAAAACTATATGGCCGGACATATTCAATTACGCTTATCTAATCAAAGGGGCCTCGAGCACTACATTGAGCTGTAATTATCACGCTTTGCATGCAGGCGGTGGCAGCGGTCCTCAGGTGTTTGTGTCGGGAGGGAACGCTGCAGCAAGTTTGTCCATTCAAGTTCAACACGTATAACCTTTTAATCCATCAAGACCGGGAACGCATCTGTGTCATTTTAGATGTATTTTGCTATGAAAGAAATAGCGGATCTACAAGCTCATAGCGCGGCACCGAGTGCCTCGCTACGAGCTTGTAGATCTGCTAATTTTGACAAAAAATCGTGAAAATGTGTGCAAATCTTTGAATATATGTTTTTTACATATATCTTTAACTAAATTCTTTTCTTCTGGGGATTCTACAAACGTCTTCTAAATCAGTTTTTTTAAAAGAATATATGTCGCTATAATATCAGTGGTTCTCAAACTTTTTTCATGTCAAGGACCCCCAAAATGACATGTATTTGGCCGTGGATCCCCATCTCAAAATATGTTGTTCCAGGGACCCCCCCTAGGTTAAAAATGTTCGCTTAAAAAAACAAACAAACATATATATTCAAAGATTTGCACACATTTTCACGATTTTTCAAAAATAGCAGATCTACAAGCTCATAGCGTGGCACTCGGTGCCGCGCTATGAGCTTGCAGATCTGCTATTTTTGAATAGCCAAAGAAATCTAAAAATGACACACAGATGCGTTCCCGGTCTTAACGGATTAAAACCTGACATTTAAAGTTTGTTTTCACGCAGAGTTCTTTTCACAGCATCTGTGCTCCCCCATAAATGACACGGTGACTCACGTCCGGCTTGTCGTGACTCACAAAATCACGCCGAAGGTGACAGCCTGCGATGGCAGTCCACTTAATCTGTGTCCTTGTGTAAATATAATATGAACCTTTTATATTACTTGGACCTATAACTGTGACAGGAAAGACACAACAAAAACTCCTGAGTTATAATGAATGGTCATGATTATTTGTCCGTGACTCAAATGTAATAGGCTATATGCACATGCAGCCAAATTGGAAATAAATTGGGCCTCTTCCTTACTTACCTTCACAGGTCTTAACAATGCTAATGAAGGCTATAGTTCCATTAAGTGAAGCACAGTGCTTCTCAAACAAAAAAAATGCAAGGACCCCCATAACTCTGAGAGTGTACAAATGGAACCAAATGGACCCTTACCATGAGGGTCCCTGGACCACACTTTGAGACCCACTGGTGTAGGAGAGTGTTTCCAGTGAGCCAAAATTCAGTTGGCTCACTGGAAACCAGTGAGCCAACAATATCAGCACTCTATGGAACAGAGCCTTAATTAGAATCATTGGTAACACCTGTGAAGGAAGTAAGAAGAGGCTACAAATAATTGCAGCGGGGTAGAAGTACAATATTTGCCTCTGAGATGTACTGGAGTAGAAGTAAAAGTACAGCAATTTGGAAATACTCCAGTAAAGTAAAAATACCTAAAAATTGTACTTAAGTACAGTACTTGAGTACATTGATTGATTGATTGATGTACTTTATTTAGTAAGACATGAGAACAACAGTACATGGAAGTACAAATTACTGTACTTAGTTACTTTACGCCACTGAGTAATACCAATATATTGTGCCGTCCCTAGATTACAGTATTTTGCATGGCTGCTAGAGACACTATGGACTGACAGAGTTAATGGCAATCAATGGCAATCCTATATATAATGCAGGTAATTACAGCTCGCTTTAAATGACTGGAATGCCTCGTAGATACTTCCTCAGTTCTTCTCAAACAAGACGTCTACAACGTTCGATGTTATACGATGGTGTTCTAATCTATCAATTACATGGTCAGTGAAAGATGTTCATAACAAGTGGGGCCTCACCTTGTTGAACAGCTTAACCCATTAAGACCGGGAACATCTGTGTGCCATTTTAAGATTTATTTGGCTATTGAATAGCAGATATACAAGCTCATATCTTGATCTTGTAGATCTGCTATGTATTCATTTTTTATTGTGGAAACTTTGTGGAAATCTTCAAATATATGTTTTAAGACGAACATTTTAAACTCCGATCTGTGCTTCTGGGGGGGGACCTGGAACAACATATTTTTAGATGGGTGGTCCGCGGCCAAATACATATGATTTTGGGTGGTCCTTGACATGGAAAAGTTTGAGAACCACTCATATATTTTTTTCAGAAAACTGTTAGGATTTAGAAGACATTAGAATTCCCCAGAACCAAAGATGTTTGCTTTAAAAACACATTATATATTCAAAGATTTGCACTAATTTTGTGATGAGCTTGTAGATCTGCTATTTTTGAATAGCCCAAAGAAATCAAAAAATGACACAGATTCTTTCCCCGGTCTAAATGGTCTAAAACAGTTGATTAAAAAACAGCAACATGAAATAAAAAAATAAAACGATCACAGATGCTGCCAATTCCCATGACAACGTATTGGGAACATAACGTTGGACAAGCCTCTTACTAGACGTCCAAACCCAAGGGCGTTCTGGGAGTTTTTGGAGAGTGTGTATACACTCTGTTTTTGTCTGTAACCATCTGGTAGCTGTGAAAGTGTTGTTATTTTTTTGGTACATATCCATGTTAAACCATTAAGACCGGGAACGCATCTCTGTCATTATAAGATTTCTTTGGGCTATTCAAAAATAGCAGATATACAAGCTCATAGCGCGGCACCGAGTGCCGCGCTATGAGCTTGTAGATCTACTATTTTTGAAAAAATCTTGAACATTGGTGCAATTTGGCCGATCCTGTAAATGTCTAAATCCTAACAGTTTTTTGAAAAAAAACATATGTTGCTTTATCAGTGGTTCTCAAACTTTTTCATGTCAAGGACCACCCAAAACGACATGTATTGGGCCGCGGACCCCCATCTCCAAATATCTTGTTCCAGGGACCCCCAGAAGCTAAGATTTGAGTTACAAATGTTGGCTTTGAAAAATATATATATACAAAGATTTGCGCACATTTTCTATATTTTTCAAAAAATAGCGGATCAGATCATGGCACTCGGTGCCGCGCTATGAGCTTGTAGATCTGCTATTTTTGAAAGGCCAAAGAAATCTAAAATGACACGGATGCTTTCCCAGTCTTAATGGGTTAAGTTAGCTCGTCTCCGCACACGGGAGACTCCTCGTTTATTTATTTTTGCCCACATCTCATAATGTCTTCTTTCAAGGATTAGACCATTTCTCTTTCAGTTGATACCAGTCTTCACCGCACAGGGTATAAGACAAAGCACAGGGGAAGGGGATGAAAAAAGCAAATATGGTGAACTAAAACTCATGATGCTAGTTTGTAAGGAATTGTAATTATGTGCCTTAACCCCCCTGAGCCACCAGGAAAGTAGGCCTGGAAGTACTGCTTCCTCTATTTTATTTGATTTAAATGTGATCATTCTCACCGGTTTAGAATAAACATGAGGTGTGTGATGTGTCACAAAGACTAAGAATATAATTGATTGCTGTAAAATTAAATGAGCTGTAAGTGATGCATTTTGGTACAAATAAAAAGTTAAATACCTATATTCTGATAGTAATCATTGAGTGTTTGTTCAGTAACATCTTATTTTAACAACAACATGTATCACTTAAACAATATCACCATGGTTTCTTTAGACTATGATTTAATTTTTAATATTTCATAGTAGGTATAATAATAATAATAAGGGTAATAATAATAATTATTAGAGGTGGGCATAGATTAATTTTTTTAATCTAGATTAATCTATCTGCAATCCTGGAGTTAATCTAGATTAATCTAGATTAAAATGGCTCATTTGAAGTCTGCCGAAGGCATTCAAAATGTGTGTTCTAGGGATGCACCGATGGGATTTTGGCCGATATCGATATCCGATATGATATATTGCTGTTATGACCGATAACCGATATAACCGATGTCGATATGATCGATAAAAAAAACAGTTTTATCCAGTCCGAAAAACATGTGTAAACACTGCATTTGAAAAGGCAATCCCTGTTTATTCCAAATTATTTTATATTATCATCTGGATAATCCCCAGAGCAAAAAACATATGTGTCAACTGCAAAAAGTACCAGTGACAGCAGCTTAGAAAGAAACTTGGCAAATATCAATTGATATTGAATAATTGAATAAAAAGTTTGGGCCCCAATACTGACCCCTGGGAGACGCCCAAATGATTTGAGCTGTATTTGCCCAGCTTCACAAACTGTTGACGTCTGTCCAAATAACTTGTTTTAATCCATCCATACTTTAATCCAGTCTACTGCAATGCCTCTAATACCAATTTTCTCCAGTTTGTTTATTAATATGGTGTGATAGATAGTGTCAAAAACTTTTTTGGGGTAAATTAATATTCCAATTGCAACTGTGATTCTTTCAATGGATTCCATCAATGCCTGAGATGTTGATCTGTTAGTTCTAAAACCATATTGACTCTCTGAGAGTAGGCTACATTACATTTTTCCAAAAAAGAATCTAGTCTGCTATTGAAAAGTTTCTCCAGTAGGCCTATCATTGAAAATTGTGAACAATTGGTTCCATTTGGACACTGAATTTACAGACCCATAAGGGTCCATTTGGTTTGTACACTCCGAGTTACAGACCCATATAAGGACCCACTTTTAGAACCACTGTCCTACACTCTGTGTGTGTGTGTGTGTGTGTGTGTGTGTGTGTGTGTGTGTGTGTGTGTGTGTGTGTGTGTGTGTGTGTGTGCGTGTGCACCCGCACGCTTAATAGCATACATGTGTTTGTTGTTGTTAGCATGTAGCACTCATTAGCATGCTCACGCAACAAGTATTACCAAACAGCGCCCAACTACTGCTATGTTTGTTCATCAACACGGTAGCGGTCGGAGGCTCTGCTTTTGTCCAATGACCACTTTAATAAGCTTCGCTGGGCTTACAGACCTGAAGCAAATGAATTAACGAGTGGAGCAACACGCTCCTCCTCTCTCTGTCTGAGTGAAATGAATGAGAGGCAGTGCGCACGTCTGACCATGTGAAACCCGACACCTATTCCCCCCCCCCCCCACACACACACACACACACAGACACAGAGTAATTCGCCCAGCTACATCAGCTAATGTTTTGGCTCCCAGACCGAACTTTGAGAATAGATTAACGGCGGTAATTTTTTTTATCGCACGATAAGAGTCCGCGTTAACTTAGCCCGTTAACGGCGTTAACGGCCCGGCCTTAATATTAATTATACACTTTATTTGTATGGCTAATTTCATGACATGAAATGCAGCTCAAAGTGCTTTACAGAGCAAGAATACAATTACAATTACAACTCATTTAACAATAAAACAAAAAAAGAAAAGCAAAACCATAAAACAAAATTAAAATAATAACAAAAGGCAGTGAATCAGGCAAAAACAGTGAGGACGTGGATAGCAACACAGAGATTTAAAAATCAACCAAAGAATCCTAAAAGCAAGAGTGAAGAAGTAGGTCTTGAGCTGTGCTTTAAAGCTATCCACAGAGGCTGCCTGTCTTAGGAGTAATGGGAGTTTATTCCACGCTGTCGGCCCGTAGAAGCAGAATGCTGCTTCACCGTGTTTTTTATATGTCATTGTAGGCACCTCGAGCAGGTCGGCAAATAGCATCTGCTAAATGCTTAAATTGTGTCTGGAACTTTACTGTTGTAAACAGTAAGTTCTCTCTTCCATTTTCTGAGAAAGTAACAGATGTGTAGATATGAGATTTCCGCCCGACATGGATAATATGTGCATTAAAGCATAAAGCGGTGAAGGTCATGCATATGCATGCCTTCCTACAGTATGTATTTATTCAGTGGCTTTACTTAGACCCATAATGCCTAGCAACAGGCTCTGGTCTCTTTAGCAATTTCCAGTTGCTTCATTACATCTGCCATGCGAATCCAGGTGGTTACGGGAGACGCATGACACTTTTTCGCCGAAGCAGCTTAAACAAACATAGGGATTCATGTTTTAATGAGAGGCTGCAGAGAAGCAAGTTTATAAAAGCTAAAAGGTCTGCGGTGACATTAAAGTAACTAAGTGCATGTACTCAAGTAGGCTACTGTACTTGAGTACAATTTGGAGGTACGTTTACTCTACTTCAGTATTTCCAATTTTCTGTACTTTTACTTTTGCTCCACTACATCTCAGAGGCAAATATTGTACCTTTTACACTTTGTTACACGCTGTTATGCATGATTGTAAACATTTATAAAGAGTGTTATGAAGCCTTATGTTTGCATAATGTACTATAAATATGCTTATAATGCATTACAGATCCAACCTTACTGTGTTATTGACATTTTCTAGTTTTGTAAACAAGAAACATGTTTAGCCTCGTTTATTTATGTCATGTTTTATGTTTTTTTATTTCAGTTAACAAAAATGTTTTGTCAATTCTAGTCGTAGTTATTTCATTAGTTGTAGTTAACTATAATAACCCTCCATCCTAACTATTAGGATCAGTGTGTGCAAAAACGTCATGCACTGGGGAGCAGTTAGAGATTAATTATTTCACTGCCAAAGACACGACTTTTAGAACTTTTTCATTTTTTTCTCCAAAAGATGGCGCTGTTCTCTAACACACGACCATTTTCATCCTCAAGTCACACAGATCCAGGAGATCACGTGATCGAAAGATCTCCACCATGTTTGACTTCCTGCTTAGCGTATTTGGGAAAATGAATGTATTTTCTCCCTGCTTTTTTGACGAGACGAGCTATATTGAACAAGCGAACGGTGGGGTCGCGATGAATTGTTTTTTGTTTTTTCCGCGGAAGCACAGTGAAATCCTCCGTGTTTAGCAACCGTCGGGCGATCGATCATACTGGATATAAATATTCTGTGTCTAGTTGAAAAGGTACTGTAAGGAAAACCAAAACTCGCTGGCCAGTGGCGTGCACAGACATTTTGAGGGGCAGGCGCTCAAGTAAATTATACTTTTTTTTTGTTTACTTGGTCTGCTATTTTTTCCCTCACACACCTATACCTCTTTGCCAAAAATAGCCGATCTACAAGCCCACAACGCCTCGCAGCGCGAGGCGTTGTGGGCTTGTAGATCTGCTATTTTGGGCTAAAGTTCTCCTCAGAAAAGGGATGCTAGGTTTCGAGTGGTTAAGGTAAAAAGAAAAATCATATCACATAAAGATTTGGCGGACCCCCTGTAGTAACTCTGAGGACCCCCTAGGGGTGCCGGACCCCCTGTTGAAGACCCCTGCTGTAAACTGAAAAAAAAGGGCACTTCTGGTCAAGAGGGCAAAGGGCAGGTGCTCTAGCACCACCTAGAGTCTATCTGTGCACGTCCCTGCTGTAAGGAAAACCAAAACTTGCTGGCAGTGGGCGATTCATTCATGTATTTAATCTGGCAGTGAACTCTGGAACACTTCGACACAGACTGGACGAGCCAGTGACCTACCGACCCCTCAGACAGCCTCTCTCTACCCACTCAAATACTAAAGTTTCACTGGTTTTGCCAATAACGCAGTTTCAGTAATGCAAGAAATGTTCTGGAACAATGGCAGTATCTCAGCCAAGGACAGATCACACTTGCCTGAAAGATATTGGCATGTCCTTGAAGGGAAATTCTTGGAACAAGTTGAGTTGAGAAAAACAAAGTGAAACTATCTGGTTCCATTTTTGTTTAGTGTTGTAAGAGGGGGAAGAAACCACCACGAGATCAAATCACTTCCCGCAGTAAATATGTCCTTCACAAGACTTATGAACAGTGGTGGAAAAAGTACTCAAATGTTTTACTTAAGTAAAAGTGTCAATACTGCAATGTGGAAGTGCTCTGTTACAAGTAAAAGTCCGGAATTCAAATTTTAGTTGTAAGAGTACAAAAGTATTGGTATGAAAATGTACTTAAAGTACCAAAAGTAGAACGTACTAATTATGCAGAATGTCCCATTTACATTTTTCTAATGTATACAAATCTTTTGAAAATAGCAGATCTACAAGCTCACAATGTGTTGCATTGCGACGCATTGTGAGCTTGTAGATCGGCTATTTTAAAATGGCCGAAATGCATATACTGTAGGGCTGAAGTGGTTAATGTATGTTCTGTAATAATAATGAAAATCTACAAAGTAACCAGTAACTAAAGTTTTCAAATAATTGCAGTGGAGTAAAAGTACAATATTTGGATCCAAGACGTAATGGAGTAGAAGTAAAAGTATTGAAAATTGGAAAATTCTCAAGTAAAGTACCAATACCTCAAAATTGTACTCAAGTACAGTACTAAATGTACTTAGTATACTTTCCACCACAAATGCAAATCACTTCCCGCAGTAAATCATGTCCTTCATAAAGACTTGTGAAGGACAATGTTTACTGCGGGGTTCTTCACATCTAACGTGGGGCACTTGACTGACGGATTTGGTTTGTCTTCCAGGGGGGGGGGACATGCAGGAGGTGAGGAATCCTCCCTTTGATTCTCCTGACAGGAAACACATAGTGTGGATTACAGTGGCGTAAAGTAACTAAGTATATTCCAATTTTCTATACTTTTACTTCTACTCAACTACATCTCAGAGGCAAATATTGTACTTTTACTGCAGTTATTCATTATTACATTATAAAACATACATTAACCATTTTAGCCCTATTCTATACCTAGGCTATTTGAAAATAGCCGATCTACAAGCGCACAACGCGTCGCGATGCGACGCGTTGTGAACTTGTAGATCTGCTATTTCCAAACATTTTAGTATTTTTACTTTTGGTACTTTAAGTACATTTTGATACCAATAATGTTGTACTTTTACTCAAGTCAATTTGTAATTCCGGACTTTGACTTGTAACAGACTATACTTCTACATTGCGTATTCATACTTTTACTTAAGTAAAATATTTGAGTACTCTTTCCACCACTGGTAAATATGTCCTTCGTGGGGGACACTTGACTGACGGATTTGGTTTTGTCTTCCAGGGGGGGGAGTAAGGGAGGAGGTGAGGAATCCTCCCTTTGATTCTCGTGACAGGAAACACATAGTGTGGATTATGACTTACAGTAGCAGATGGGTGCTGACAGCCTGGAGGGGATGGTTTGCGGCGAAGGTGGGCCGACCGCGCTGGAGGCCCTCAGGAACGCCGCAGGCTTTGCCTCTCTCTCTCTCTCTCCCACCAAATTGAATCATCCTTGACCTTGAGGAAAGAAAGCCCAGAGAGAGAGAACGACCCCTGGAAGAGAGAGAGAGAGAGAGAGAGAGAGAGGAGAGGGTTTGCGGTTTTCGATCCACTTTCTGTTATACATGACAATTGACATTTGATGCATCTTCGAGAGAGAGAGAGAGAGAAGACCGCGAGCGCGTCTTCTATGATGTAAGCCTGACAAATCCGTCAGCATCGATCGCGGGGGGGACAGACAATCGAGGAGCGTTTGACAGAGATGGATAAACAAGTATTCAGATGCACCAACGCCACGCGGGAGCGGTCCCAATGTCACACCTATACGTACGTGGCACTGTATATGTAAGCATGTCTCGATGTCACTTTACAACACCATGTACCACAACATGAAAACAATGACAAATGTGCTTTTTTTCCAAAGCTTTTTTACATAGATTGAATTACATTCACCATATGGCAATGCAAGGCACCAACCTGCTCATCGGGAGCAATCAGGGGTTCAGCGTCTTGCTCAATGACACTTCGACACTAACACTAACTCTTAGATCGCGGGGAGCCCGCGGGATCGAACTGGGAACCTCACTGTTCCCAATCCGGCCATCTCCGTGTTTTACACTTTGGCTATTCAAAAATAGCAGATCTACAAGCTCATAGCGCGGCACCGAGTGCCGCGCTACGAGCTTGTAGATCTGCTATTTTAGAAAAATCGTGAAAATGTGTGCAAATCTTGCATGTTGCACCATGCGGTAAAAACCCGTCAAACACGTCAATGGCACTCAATGAGTTAACACCTACACTACAGGTCACACAATGGACACTTGATATGCATCATTCCTATGTTAATTCACCTGGTGTGACACCCATGCAGAAGTTGGCAGCCTTTGTAAACTTTGTTGAGGTGTAAACTTAAGGGTTGTTTTTAATCGATGCATGTGCGTGAGCGTGCTCCTGCTCAAAAGACAGGTGGGACGGTGTGTTACAGCGTACAATGACCGATGCAACACTGGTTGTACCCAACGATGTAGTGGGTTAGCGTCTCTCAATGGAGTGTGGGTTGAAGTACAGAATGCTCATACACAATATCAATAACCATAAATACACCATGACATTTATTTTTTTATCCCTATTCCTTATTACAATTTTTCATTCACAAAATAATATAGGTTTTAAGTTGTTCAATATAGAATGAATGAATAAACATAATTATACCAGCAGGACCTTGATTATTTTATCCCCATCTTATTACTATTTAATTATGCTTTTAAATCCCTGTTTGCATCTTTAAATAATGATTCTATGCCCTTATATGCAAAGCACTTTGAATTATCTTTTTCATTAAAGATAACATACAACTGGTAAAAAGAAGACAGGTGATCAAATAATAATGAGGACATTCTGTTTGCTTTGGTGTCAACAGAAGAACCAGTGTTTTCCAGACTGGAGAAGAGAAGCCTTGAGCAAGACGCTGAACCCCTAATTGCTCCCGATGAGCAGGTTGATGAACCTTGCATGGTTTCCTTTGCCATGAATGAGTGCATGTAATGCACAATCTATGAAAAGCACTATATAAATGCACCATTTACCATTAAAACACCTTTTGAATTAGTGAAAATAGCCGATCTACAAGCTCACAATGAGCTTTCAGAGCATGTTTATTTAACGATCGATCAATCAACTGTGTCCTGGATTGGATCAATGGCACAAACATATAGTTCTTATTCATTTAGTTCCTAGTTATTGGTATCACATACAAAACTCTTTTTTTCTAAAGGTTTTAAAGAAAGAAAATACTGTGACAATCATTATTACTATTTATTTATTTCTAACTTTTATATATTAATGTTATATAATCATTAAAATCATAGTGTTTTGGCTATTATTTGTGGGGCCCACTTGCAATACCCTCGCGGCCAACCAGGCCCAAGGGTTGAGAATCACTAGTACACACAGAATAGGAACTGAATCCAAGAGTCAATCCCCTTTAAAACGTGTGTTACGAGGGAGAAAGCTTTTGGGACTTGAGGACAGAAAGAGATGTCCCCATGGGCATTTGGCTGTCACCGTTTGCTACTGACCTTCCTCCTTGATGCAGTACTTTAACATCCTTGGGGTTGTATACCCTTGAACAACAACAGATAAACTGTTCAATAAAGTGACAGGCCACATTATATATATCCCGTATAACAGTGACAACCAACAAAGTCATGCATTTATCTTGCATCCGTCTTGTAAAAAAAGAAGGTAACTGCCGCTGTAGCTCTCGTCTCGATGTAAAAACACACAAACAACACGACGTTGTTGCTGAAATACTGTCCGTCGACAGAACAGCGTATTTATTGTGGGGAGTGGCAAAATAACATACCGTCGCCTTGCTAAACTAATGGCCTAAGTCATTTTTTTTGTTTTTCAGGAAAAAAAAAAACTGATCCAAAACAAAACTATATGATATTTCTTAATCATTTCACCCAAAATGTTTATAACAAATTATGACTATTTAAATAGAAATAACACTGTCTGTCAGTTATGTAACATAAGAGATTTAAATAGGATTAAATCTGACTTAGGCCAAAAAAAAAGCAAAGAAAATTACAAAATGGCCTAAATCAGTAAATAATATGGCTTAAAATGACAAGACCACTTTGGTAGAGGTTTGGGTTGTGTAGTTACCTTCCCATGATGTAACTCCAAAGATGGGCAAGAAATCTAAAAAGATTGCTCCATTGATTAGAAATTGATAATTCAAAATATGCTCCTCATTGACTTACAGTACATTGTACACTGAAACAGCTCTCAAAGTCACTCTTTTAGCACAAAAACGAACGCAAACAAAGTTGATTCAGACAATATAGAGCATCACCAAACCCAGTACTGTTTTTTTTTTAAATAAAAATGTCAACTTCCTGTTGATTTTGCCATTTTTAATAAGTAGAAAACCCGGACTGGATCCGCGGATCCGGATCCAGATCTTCAAATAGTAAAATCAACAGGAAGTTGACATTTTTATTAAAAAAATAAACAGTACTGGGTTTGGTGATGCTCTATATTGTCTGAATCAGCTATGTTTGGGTTCATTTACGTGCTAAAATAGTGACTTTGAGAGATGTTTTACCGTACAATGTAAGTCAATGAGGAGCATATTTTGAATTATCAATTTCTAATCAATGGAGCAATTATTTTTTATTTCTTGCCCACCTTTGGAGTTACATCATGGCAAGGTAACTACACAACCCAAACCTCTACCAAAGTGGTCTTACCCTTTAAGTCACAAAACCATGTGACTTAAGCCAAAAAAAGGCCTATTTTGGCCTAAGTCACACTAGGGAGTTAGGCCATTATACTAAAAGTGAAGTGAACAGCATGATCCTTTTCAATTAGGAGATGGGCCATTTCACCAGAGGTGGCCAGTGTCATGAGGAGCTGACTTAGGCAAAAATATAATTTTCCTCAAAAAATGACTTAGGCCATTAGTTTAGCAAGGTACAACAGGAAGTGTCACCACTTCCAATTGCACTTGTTTAAACTGTATCCTGACTGAGTTCTCTATCCTGATTGGATAAAATTGGTATCCTGACCTGGAAATGCATTTTCTGTTTAATAAAGAGCTGGAGAGTCATGAAGACTCGTGTTAATGAACAAACACTCTATACCAATGAGTACTATCAGAATATATTGTAGAGATATGTAACACTTTTGGCCAAAGAAAATCACTTACGCTACCTTTAAAGTAGTGAAAATAGGCGATCTACAAGCTCACAACGCGTCGCGAGGCGACACGTTGTGAGCTCGTAGATCGCCTATTTTAGTAAGGCATTATCATTTTAATGAAAAATGCAGAATGGAGATAAGAAGTCTCTGCCCAACACAGTAACAATAAGCTGCATGAATGGAACAGCTGCAAACATATTCTCTTATTAATCATTTTTGTACTCCATAGAATGAAGGAGTGCATAAAAGTCTAATTTACTTTGATTCATCCACCTCTAAACCCTGGCATCCTTATTCTGGGCATGTATTGATGGGCGAACATCCGGCAAAGATTAAAAAGGGGGGGACTTCAGATTTCAGCTCCCCCCCCAGCTGAGTGCTGCTCACAGAGGAGCGCGCAATTAGGGCTTAAGTGTCTTGCTTAGGGACACTTAAACACATTGCTGAGGGCTGGAATCATACCAGGGACGTCCGGGACCTTTTCCGGACCACTACGCAGACTCTCTAAGCATTCAGCTATGGCCACCTTGTTCGGTCTAAAGAGAAGTACATACGGTGTAGGGTTTAAGTGGTTAATTTCTGAAGACGAGTGTGTTTTTTCCATTTGAAGTCCTTAAAGAATTCAATGGCTCTCTTCCGTACGACGAGTGACGACCTCTGTTCTCTTGTCTATTGTCTCAGCCGTCCACCACTTCATTCTCATCCCCTGGTCCTCGAACCACTTCCTTCGCTACATGGCTTCATTATCTGTTCCGTGTGTACCCTTCAAAATCCATTCATAACTCCACTCTTCCTCTCTCTCTCTTTCTCTCTCTATCCCCATTTCCCCTTGTTTGCTCTCCTGCCCTCCCACACCCACACGCACACCCACGCACACGCGCACACACACACACACACACACACACACACACACACACACACACACACACACACACACACACACACACACACACACACACACACACACACACACACACACACACCCTCTCTCTCCAGTGTTGCCAGATTTTGTGAGAGAAACGGGCAAATCAGGTCTATAAAAAAAAGCCCAAAAGAAGTGACAATATTAGGCCATCACACGAGCAGCGGCTATTCACTTTGTGTCATCATGTACATGTGCTATTTTATAGCAGATCTACAAGATCACAGCGCGTCACGGTTGTGAGCTTACTGTGGATCTTAAGTTGATCTACTATTTTCAAAAGAATCATGCCAATTGCCAAATATGTCAAAAATAAATGGGAATGTTTTTTAAAACGTTTTAACAACACAAATCTTACATGGGGGTCCCTGGCACAAAATATTTTCAGATGTGTGGGGGTGGGGGGGGTCTGCATACAAATATACATTAACCCATTAAGTGCTGTGGATGAACTGTGCAATTTTTAGATTTGAGCTAAAAAGCATTATTTTACACTTTGGGCTATTCAAAAATAGCAGATATACAAGCTCATAGCTACGAGCTTGTAGATCTGCTATTTTTTTTTTAAATCATGAAAATGTGTGCAAATCTTTGAATATATATATTTTTAAGGCGAACATTTAACTCAAATCTTTGCTTCTGGGGGTCCCTGGAACAAAATATTTTGATGGGGGTCCGCGGCCAAATACATTTTTGGGGGTCATTAGATTTTACACATCGGATATTACCATCCCCAATGGAGAGCTCTTTCCCTCGTCATAGTTAGGCTCTTCAATGAGATTAGCTCTGGTCCATAGCGTTAGAAGGAGCTACAATGAGAAATGTGTCTGGGTAGAGGGAGACAGACGCTGGCTGGAGACAGACAGGCATAAACGTAAACTTTGAACTTTGAAATCTATTGTTTACTTACTCTCGCTACCAGTGAAAAATGTTTTTCCAAAGTAAAATTGACTGAGCTGCGGGTATTTATCGACATGGGTTGCCACGACAGGTTCCTGGGAATATGCACCTCCCGGACACACAATCACAAGTTATAGATCTGTATCCTATGTATTTTTCTCCGAGCCAAATGAAGCGTATACCTGTGAGGCGTGAGTGCGATTGAAATGTTGTGTATAAGCAAAGCTAATCGATATTTAAAAAGACAATGGTATCCCCGCTGCGTGTTGTTAGGTGTTAGGACATGTGGTGTGGAGCCCCCCGAGGGGAGACGGTGGTCAATGAAAACGCTGGGAAAAAAAGGTCAATTTGATGTCAAGTCTGCTTGTGTGCAGTGGCGTGCACAGACATTTTGAGGGGCAGGTGCTCAAGTAAATTATACTTTTTTGTGTTTACTTGCTCTGCTCTTTTTTCCCTCTACACCTATAACTCTTTGCCAAAAATGCGAGGCGTTGTGGGCTTGTAGATCTGCTATTTTTGGCTAAAGTTCTCCTCAGAAAAGGGATGCTAGGTTTTGAGTGGTTATGGTAAAAAGAAAAATCATATCACATTAAGATTTGGCGGACCCCCTGTAGTAAAGGGCACTTCTGGTCAAGAGGGCAAAGAGCAGGTGCTCTAGCACCACCTAGAGTCTATCTGTGCACGTCCCTGTAAGCAAGTAGAAACAAGCCCCCAAAAAACACAACGCGCAAACTACCAATATTTACAAGCGGGAAAAAAACCAAGCCCAAAGTCGCTTATAATAAGCAGACATGGCCAAGCTCTCTCTCTCTCTCTCTCTCTCTCTCCCTCTCACCCTCTCCCTCCATGTAAAGTACGCCTCACTCTCCCTCCCGCCTAGCCCGCCGTATCGCTCGGCTCGGGGGCCGCTGCCGCTGTGCAGGCGGTGTGTGACTTCCAGCGAAGTGGAAAGGTGACATTCAGGTGTCTCCCGTGAGCAAAGCCACGCCGACGTAAATCAATCAGCCTCGGTAACAGCGGGTCCAGAATAACTGGCGGTCAACAAAAAAAAAAAGCCCCCCCCAACCCCACCCCCACCCCCACCCGCTGTAATCCTGTTACTAGGGTGACCCTGGCTATACGTGCAGCGTTGCCAGATTTTGCGAGAGAAATAAGCGCAACCAGCAGGTGTATGAAAACAAGCCCAAGAGAAGCGACTATAGGCCACGTGAGCACTTTAAACCTTTGAAAATAGCCGATCCACAAGCTCAAGACGTTGCATCGCAACGCGTTGTGAGCTTGTAGATCTGCTATTTTCAAATATATATATATATATATGAAAAACACAAATCTTGTATGGCGGTCACAAATTATTTTTCAGATGGGGTTCCGCGGACAAATGCAGATTAATTTTGGGTTCCTTGACATGAAAATGTTTGCGAACCACTGGTTTAAACAACGTTTAGGAAGGAAGCCTATACCTACACTTTAGAAACAAGCCCAAAAAAACTCAACCAATATTTTGCAAGGGACTTAACGAAAAAACAAGCCCAAAGTCGCTTATAACACGGAGACATGGCAACGCTGCCACGCGCCCTCCAGCCCGTAGGAGAGGAGGGGGTGTTGGGTGTGGGAGGTGTGTGTGTGGGGGGGGGGGGGGGGTGGCGACTTCTCATCCTAACCTGGGACGCTTTGCTAATGTAACCGGGCGTTGGGAAGGGAAGGTCACAGAGCATTTTGGCATATATAACCCATTAAGACCTGGAACTGGAACATTTTTAGATTTGAGCTAAAAAGCATTATTTTACACTTTGGGCTATTCAAAAATAGCAAGCTCATAGCGCGGCACCGAGTGCCGCGCTATGAGCTTGTAGATCTGCTATTTTTGAAAAATCGTGAAAATGTGTGCAAATCTTTGAATATATATTTTTAAAGCGAACATTTTTAACTCAAATCTTTGCTTCTGGGGGGTCCCTGGAACAAAATATTTTGATGGGGTTCCGCGGCCAAGTACATATCATTTTGAAGGTCCTTGACATGAAAAAGATTGAACACCACTGATATAGAAACATACATTTTTCAGAATACTGTTGAGATTTAGGAGACATGTAGAATCGGCTTCAGGTCTCAATGGCATAAGGGAGAGCGAGCCTACAGGCTTTCATTATGAGAAGCTCACGGTTTGCCTGCTACCCTCCCGATTTTCTGCCAGCATGTGATAGAGGAGCCGTGACTCCGAGGGCATGTGGTTCATGTATTGCCGATTTGCGGCGGCACAGGAGTGAATATATGGGACATGGTGTGTCTGAGATGGGGGAGATGGGGGAGGGACGTTTTGAATGGCAATGATTTCAGCTTCCACTCTGAGTAGTACTACTAAACACAAGCTATGGCATATCGCCCGCCATACAGTAGCTGGCTTGGGAAATACAAATGTCTTCCTGCAGGAGAGGCAAGTAACCTTATTTAAGCTCCATTTGCCTGCATTCCCCGTGCATGACGGCATGCCGGGGACCCCCTGCTGTGTTGAGGCAGAAACCTTGTGTCCAAAGGTAGGTCAGGAAATGGAAACACAAATCTGTGTTCCAAGTGGATCCAATGTAGTAATTATTGAGCAAGCTCTTGTTAACACTTTTCATTGGTTCAATGTTTATAAAACCCACAGGCAGACATAACCACTTTCACTTTCAAAATGTTTATAAAATAGCGACTTTGGCAGATCTGTAAGCACACAACGCGTCACATTTGCCTGTAGATATATAGGATTTATTTTTCTCTCTCTAGCCATGCCGAAAGGCAGAGTATGTTTTACCCCCTGTCCGTCCGTCCATGTGTCCATCTGTCCGTTAGCAGCTAATCTCCGGCACCGTTGGCCCGGTCGCTGCGAAACTGTGCACACACACTCCCTGGATGCCAATTCAGAACCTCTGGCCCAAATATTTCACATGGGCCTGTTATAGCGCCACCAGGAGGCCGATTTGTACAAAATCCATTTTTTTACATTACTCCTACAGGTGTTATCCAAACATCATGCAAATTGGTACACAGTATCTCTACAGTCATGTGATCAACACGGATTTGTCCGATTTCCCATATTCCATCCTGATTGGCTAAGGTTGGCTTCCAAAGTTTGCAGGATTGGTCCGTTTTGAACAAAAGGCCTCAAATTATGCACGCAGCTTGCAATTTCCGTGAAAATTTAACACACACATTCCCACTGGCGCTGAGTCGGCTCAAGCAAACTTCGCAACGTTTTGCACGGTAACTTGCTTGCTTTAGCTCGCTCAAGTTTGCAAAGTAACAAACACAAATAAAGTGGGATAATGATTCTACTGCCAGTGATTCTCAACCTAGCTCATTTTTAGTTTGCTAACTTTCCAATAAGAGAAAGGCTGTTTATTTGTTTCTACTAGCTTGGAATCCCCATCGATGATGTCATTGGTAGGCAGGTTATTGAACTGTCCATAGCTCACCAATGTGAGACAGTGATGGTGCGATCTTCTAATGAGCATTAGGCAGTGCTAAATATACGAATCGGTTCCTTTAACAATGGCTCGTGGCCGATACTAGAATAAGCCATTCCGACCTGCTTTCAAAAAACAGCGAGAGAAAAGTTGTGTCTATAAGAACGTCCAACCTCCGAGCATATAATGACTAATTAATTAATTGCAATGACACCTGCACAAATCAGTGGTTTGGAATGCTTGGCAACAGTTTGTGTTGTGTGTGACATCAGACCAGAAATCCGGTCAAAATATTCTATATAAGAACAGTACAACCAAGACAAAATGTGACTTCAAGCAGAATCTATTAAGGCGGTTTGAGTCAAAGAAAGATAGGGATAAAAGTGATGGATAACTAAGTTAAAGACTGAGATTTAGAGATTGAGAGAGACTATATAAGGGTAAATCTTCCACCCCATAAAAGCCAATAGACTTCAAATTTGTCTGAGTCCAAGACAAATAGTGTAGTCCAGAACTATATACTGGGACAGACCAAGTAAGAGAGACTGGTATATCGAGGAGAGAGAGAGAGAGAGAGAGAGAGAGAGAGAGAGAGAGAGAGAGAGAGAGAGAGAGAGAGAGAGAGAGAGAGAGCGAAGAGGAGATGAGGACAAATATCCAAGCCGAAAGAGAGTCCAAGGATAGCAGCTTTGATGAAGAACCAGTGGCCGTTCAAATTGCCAGCTCTGTAACCAGCCAGAGAAAAGGTGATGGAGCTGAAGAATCAAGATCTTACCAAGACTTTAACCCCGCCAGGAGCAGCAAAGATAGATCTGATGACTTATACAGGAAATCAAACAATATATGTTTCAGTACGTGTACGTCAGGTACTTTGAAGACGCACCAGCCTATCCACACTGGAGAAAAGCCTTTCCACTGTAACAATTGTGACAAGAGTTTCAGTCAGTTAGGTGACCTGAAGAAGCACCATATTCACAAAGGAGAAAAACCTTTCCACTGTAAAATGTGTGACAAGAGTTTCAATCAGTTAGGTAACCTGAGGACGCACCAGCGTGTCCACACTGGAGAAAAACCTTTCCACTGTAAAATGTGTGACAAGAGTTTCAATCGGTTAGGTAACCTGAGGACGCACCATCGTATCCACACAGGAGAAAAACCTTTCCACTGTAAAATGTGTGACAAGAGTTTCAGTGATTTAGATGTCCTGAAGAAGCACCATCGTATCCACACAGGAGAAAAACCTTTCCACTGTAAAATATGTGACAAGAGTTTCAATATATTAGGTAACCTGAGGACGCACCAGCGTATCCACACTGGAGAAAAACCTTTCCACTGTAAACAGTGTAACAAGAGTTTCAGTCAGTTAGGTGACCTGAAGAGGCACCAGCGTATCCACACAGGAGAAAAACCTTTCCACTGTAAAATTTGTGACAAGAGTTTCAGTGATTTAGGTAACCTGAAGAAGCACCAGCATGTCCATACTGGAGAAAAACCTTTCCTTTGCAAACAGTGTGGCAGGAGTTTCAGTGTGTTAGGTTCTCTCAAAAGACACCAGGCTATCCACACTGGAGAAAAACCTTTCCACTGTAAACAGTGCGGCAAGAGTTGCAGTCAGTTAAGTGAACTGAAGACGCCCCAGCGTGTCCACCCTGGAGAAAAACAAGTCCTTTGTAAACAGTGTAACAAGAGTTTCAGTCAGTCAGTTGAACTGAGGAAGCACCATCTTATCCACAGTTAACACATTGAGTGCCAATCGCGTACAGCTACGCAAACCTATTTAAAGCCGCCACGTGCCAGTCGCGTAGACCTACGCGAAGTGGTTCTTTTTTCTTTTTTTCGAAAAAAAGTTCACATTGCACTTTTTTCAATTTTCGATACGGCACATTTCATTGTAGCACCACCGGAAACGGAATTATCTGGGATCCGGTTTTGCCGGTTTTTGCCTCCGATCTAATGACGAAACTGAAACGCCATTTTCTCTTTGTAGTTTTTCTCCTCGCTGATCACTGTTTAACATAAACCGTTCTAACTACAACATGGCGGCTCCGTTTGACACGTGGTTTTCACTGGTCGAAGCAGGCAGATCTCCGCGATGTTTACAAACAGTGCAGAGCTCAATCTTAAGGATTTTAACAAGGTCTATGGCGACATGAAAAAAACAACAATAAAACGCTGGCACTGGTAAGTACATTATGAGATTAACCTCTGGCATGGAATGTGTTAATTACAGGGTGAAAATGTTGAAAAGGTTTCGATATTCATAAGGTGAAGTCCAAGGTGATACCTGATGAAGGTATCACAAGTGTTCCAAGTGGATCCAATGTAGTAATTATTGAGCAAGCTCTTGTTAATACTTTTTATTGGTTCAATGTTTATAAAACCCACAGGCAGACATAACCACTTTCACATTCAAAATCTTCATAAAATAGCGACGTTGGCAGATTTGCCTGTAGATGTATAGGATTTGTTTTTTACCCCTATTTTTCTCCCAATTTAGTCATTATACCAATTGATTCCTCCCCAGACATATTTTGTGTGTTGCCACTGCAGTTGTATCCTACTGTCTCACCCTGCAGTGAGGAGCCCCCACTGGTGATCCCAAAACCTATACCGCTTGTGCAAGGACGCGCTGTGATTGGCCAGTACGCTTGTGCAAGGACACACTGTGATTGGCCAGTTGCCACTTTGAGTGGCTGTTGGGGCAAACGCTCTCGATTCAGTGCCTATCGGTACATAACTCGAGTCGGCTCAAGCAAACTTGGCAATGTTTTGCACGGTAACTCGTTCGCTTTAGCTTGCTCAGTGGTGCCTCTCGTTGCTCAAGTTTGCAAAGTAACAAACACAAATAAAGTGGGATAATGATTCTACTGCCAGTGATTCTCAACCTACCTCATTTTTAGTTTGCTAACTTTCCAGTAAGAGGAAGGCTGTTTATTTGTTTCTACTAGCTTGGAATCCCCATCGATGATGTCATTGGTAGGCAGGTTTCTGAACTGTTCATAGCTCACCAATGTGAGACAGTGATGGTGCGATCTTCTAATGAGCATCAGTGAGTGTCAAATATACGAATAGGTTCCTTTAACAATAACTCGTGGCCGATACTTAGAATAAGCCAATCCAACCTACTTTCGAAAAACAGTGAGAGAAAAGTTGTGTCTATAAGAACGTCCAACCTCCGAGCATATAATGACTAATTAATTAATTGCAATGACACCTGCACAAATCAGTGGTTTGGAATGCTTGGCAACAGTTTGTGTTGTGTGTGACATCAGACCAGAAATCCGGTCAAAATATTCTATATAAGAACAGCACAACCAAGACAAAATGTGACTTCAAGCAGAATCTATTAACACTGGCATGACTGAGGTTACATTATCCAACACACAGCCTGCAAAACGGTCATTTTGAACAAGAAATCAAGCTCTCCTATTCGTTACTGTCTCACCTCTGTGCTCCAGACTAGCTGACACCTTCTCACCCACACAGTGGGGGGTTCCATTGTCTTCTAAATAGCCATTAACATCTCAATTGCACTCTGCGCAGTCAGTGAGCCCACATAATGTTGTTGTTGTAGGCAGACACAAACATTATAAAATTAGGCTAACTTGTAATGGTAACTGCAGATTCTGTATGTAAAATCTTTATTTAAAAAAAAGCGTATAAAACAGCGCGATCTGTAGCGTCACACATTAAACTCTTCAGTGAAACATGGAGCCTATATGAACCACTGAAGCCACTGTCTAATTACATGACTCCAGGGTTAGGGTTAGGGTTAGATTACGTGATCTCCATTGTGCAAAACACATGGATATCTCTTGACAAACCAATATTATATTATATAATATTCACATTATTGTCTGAGCGTAAAGCTCTCATTCTATCAGCTGTTCACGCTGATGAGAAAGCGTCTCCTCTCCTGTCCCTCTCATCTCCTTGTCAGCGTAACAAGTGAACACATCGCTATATGTTCCACAAATGTGCTCATTCCTGCGCTAAATATCTGATCTACAAACATAAAACAATCGCTGCCTGACGAGCCATATGCTTGTAGATCACATCTGTTGGCACAGCATTTTAAAACAGCGCGATCCAGTAGCAAACACTCTGTACGCTGCAGTGAAAGGGTTGCCAAATTTTGCGAGAAAAATAAGCAGTCAGGTCTATGAAAATGTTACTGCATGCATTGTGCCCTAAGAAAACAGTGAGGCATGAAACCATTGCATTGTAAATGGGGTTTATATCCGAGGCAAATTTGCAACCCCAGTCCCTGGTTAGACCTTTCTATATAAATATTTACCTAATAAAAATTATCTACAAAAGGACATGCATGACGCTCTAATCTAAACAAGTATGACAATATATTTATATCTGCAAAGTAACTAGTAGCCTAACTAAAGTTTTCAAATAATTGTAGTGGAGTAAAAGTGCAAGATTTGCCTCTGAATTGTAGTGGAGTAGAAAAGTATTACCATTATAATGTAATTATATATATCATTATAATAATAATAATAATAGAAAGACGCCCAAAGTCGCTTATAATAAGCAGACATGGCAACATAGAATAGTTGCGCAGCAGCAAGTCTGCTGTCTACGGGCCGCTCTGTGGGGGGTCTCGAGGTGTAAAGTGCTCTAGGGAGGGGGAGAGAGGGGGAGAGCGATCAATTTAGCCGAAATAAAACGGCTGGGATGGGATACATGGTATGTATTTCATATTTATAACGAGTAAAAAAATAAAATAAAAACGGAGATGGTTTGAAACATATATTTAGGAAAAGTCATGAAAGGGGAACTTTCTCAGAGCTTCCTGAGAGAAGTTAAGCCACTTTCAATTCTCAAAATCGGTCCCATTGATTGCTTAGTCACGGAAGTGTTAAGGTGGTTTGAGTCGAAGAAAGATAGGGATAAAAGTGATGGATAACTAAGTTAAAGACTGAGATTTAGAGATTGAGAGAGACTATGTAAGGGTAAATCTTCCGCCCCATAAAATCCAATAGACTTCAAATTTGTCTGAGTCCAAGACAAATAGTGTAGTCCAGAACTATATACTGGGACAGAGCAAGTAAGAGAGACTGGTATATCGAGGAGAGAGAGAGAGAGAGAGAGAGAGAGAGAGAGAGAGAGTAAGAGAGAGAGAGAGAGAGAGAGAGAGAGAGAGAGAGAGAGAGAGGTGAGCGAAGAGGAGATGAGGACAAATCTCCAAGCCGAAAGAGAGTCCAAGGATAGCAGCTTTGATGAAGAACCAGCGGTCGTTCAAATTGCCAGCTCTGTAACCAGCCAGAGAAAAGGAGATGGAACTGAAGAATCAAGATCTTACCAAGACTTTAACTCGGCCAGGAGCAGCAAAGATAGATCTGATGACTTATACAGGATATCAAACAACTTATGTTTCAGTACGTCAGGTACTTTGAAGACACACCAGCCTATCCACACTGGAGAAAAGCCTTTCCACTGTAAAAAATGTGACAAGAGTTTCAGTCAGTTAGGTAACCTGAAGAAGCACCATATCCACACAGGAAAAAAACCTTTCCACTGTAAAATGTGTGACAAGAGTTTCAATCGGTTAGGTAACCTGAGGACGCACCAGCGTATCCACACTGGAGAAAAACCTTTCCACTGTAAAATATGTGACAAGAGTTTCAATCAGTTAGGTAACCTGAGGACGCACCATCGTATCCACACAGGAGAAAAACCTTTCCACTGTAAAATGTGTGACAAGAGTTTCAGTGATTTAGATGTACTGAAGAGGCACCATCGTATCCACACAGGAGAAAAACCTTTCCACTGTAAAATATGTGACAAGAGTTTCAATCATTTAGGTAACCTGAGGACGCACCAGCGTATCCACGCTGGAGAAAGACCTTTCCACTGTAAAATGTGTGACAAGAGTTTCAGTGATTTAAGTAACCTGAAGATGCACCAGCATATCCATACTGGAGAAAAACCTTTCCTTTGCAAACAGTGTGGCAGGAGTTTCAGTGTGTTAGGTGCTCTCAAAACACACCAGCCTATCCACACTGGAGAAAAGCCTTTCCACTGTAAACGGTGTAACAAGAGTTTCAGTCAGTTAAGTAACATGAAGACGCACCAGCGTGTCCACACTGGAGAAAAACCTTTCCACTGTAAAATATGTGACAAGAGTTTCAGTGATTTAGGTAACCTGAAGAGGCACCAGCGTGTCCATACTGGAGAAAAACCTTTCCTTTGCAAACAGTGTGGCAGGAGTTTCAGTGTGTTAGGTGCTCTCAAAAGACACCAGGCTATCCACACTGGAGAAAAACCTTTCCTTTGTAGTGTGTAGTGTAACAAGAGTTTCAGTCAGTCAGTTGAACTGAGGAAGCACCATCTTATCCACAGTTAATTACAGAGTGAAAATGTTGAAAAGGTTTCGATCTTCATAAGGTGAAGTCCAAGGTGATACCTGATGAAGATGTATTGACATTGAAACGTACCTTCACGGACTACCGTGAAGGTATCTGCATCTTCTCCCCGACCAAGCATTCAGAAAGATAGGAGACTGAAGGGTTTTGTTGTCGTTTCTTTTTTTATACTCAATGTTAAGCGCGGCGACAACCTTTACTGCACCACCCGAGAGTGCCCATGGGTTTTTAGCCCCGACGATATACAATGTATTTATTTTTCCTATACACAGAGCTGTGTTTTTGTTCACAAATAGCCATATTGAGAGACTGACCTGTCACAGAAACATACTGTACTGTAATTAACCAAATGAACCCTATAGTGTCCCGTGTTCCGGGGGACCCCTGGGGACGGACCACTGCGGGACCCCGATCAGTGAAGGATATTGGTTTTAAGAGGTTCAACTAATTTTTTTTTGTTGAGAAAAGCCGTTTCCTCAGGCCCCTGACAATAGTTCTTCTAGGTCGAACAAAGACATTTAGTTTCCATCTTCACTTCCCTGCAATGATAATATAATAGACTGGGAGAAGAAAAAGGCAGCTGAACCACTGAATAAACCTAGATTAAATTAACCTTTAAGCGGTGGGTGATACGGTGATGCATTTTCCATGAGATGGAACGATGAAAGTCGTGTGCACGATGCATGTCTAAGAACAGAAACGTAGTAATAATTCTTATACCTGCACGCCATGAAGACATTAGCCAGACCATCACTTATTATATTGTCGGAAAAAAATTACCTGTGTTCCGATGGATCCAATGTAGTTTTATTTAGTTACAACCTCTTTTTGATACTTTTCATTGGTTCAATATTCATAAAAAAACACACTAAACCGTTTTCATGTCAACTTTCAAATTATTTAGCAAATAGTGAAAATAGCAGATTTACAAGCTCAAGTGAACTTGTAGATCTGCTATTTTCACTACTTTTGTACGACACTCTCTTGTATGAAGCAGGGCATTAATTTATGTTAAAAAAAAGAAGAAAAAGAAAGTAGAAATATGGAGATACAGGGTTTCTACCCGACAGCAACGATATGGAATATTACCGTGGACTTAAAGCTCTACTACTCGACACCTTGTGTTATATATGTTTTTATTCTTTTATTTGTTCAGAGACATGAACTTGGTTTGGCTCCTCCCCTTTCTTAGTCCACTTCCTCCTGGGTGTTTCTATGTTTATTCCTACTAACAACACCATACATGTTTAAGGCAGTGGTGCTGACAGATGTTGCCGTCAGCAGAATCTGTCTTGAGAGATTACTGCTGTTGTATGCTACTTAGTCACCTACCAGTGAGAGGAGCCCCCACCGGGAAGACACAGAGCCTTCGTTCTACTCCTCCCACGCAACACTCCCTGCTGTCAGGTGCCCGAGGGATTATGTGCAGTGACAATTATCACCCTCCCCGCCCGACTTGACTCCCCCGAACACGGGACAATTGTGTTCGTATCTAGACGCTCGACAAAGCCAGATGTACCGTACTATTGTGGATTTGAACCCACGACCTCCGCGGTGGTGGTGGGCAGGCACGTTTACCACTGAGCCACTCGAGCGCCAAGATGTAATCCCATCGTCTGTCCTCTATACATTCCAACCAACGCAACCCCTCCTCCTCCCCCTCTCTCTCTGTCATCTTGCTAGCGTTAGCAAGACACTGATGTGTGACAGTGACACAGGTGACTAGCGGCACTAACAATAGCCCCGCGCGGACAGGCAGGCCGTGATAAAGACCGCCTGCATGATAAATGACCCTCATCAAGCGCGCTCTCGCTGCCATACCCTTTAGCCACGGGACAGCGGTGCAATGTGACATTTTTTCCCCCCCTCCTCCTGCTGCACTGTATATGCAAATGACTGCTAATCAATTAACTCATTAAGACCGGGAACGCATCTGTGTCATTTTTAGATTATTCAAAAATAGCAGATCTACAAGCTCATGAGCTTGTAGATCTGCTATTTTTGAAAAATCGTGAAAATTGGTGTGTTTTCTTTTTCTTTTAAGCGAACATTTGTAACTCAAATCTTTGCTTCTGGGGATTCTACAAATGTCTTCCAAATCCTACGTTTTTAATATAAACGTATGTTGCTATGATCAGTGGTTCTCAAACTTTTCCATGTCAAGGAGCCCCAAAATCATATGTGTTTGGCCGCGGACCCTCATCTCAAAATATACTGTTCCAGGGACCCTCCCAGAAGCAAAGATTTCAGTTACAAATGTTCACTTTAAAAAAATATATATATCTTTCAAAAATAGCCAAAGAAATCTTAAAATGACACATTATGCGTTCCCGGTCTTAATGGATTAATGAAATGTTCCCACACAACACATTGTGATTGAAAAAATTGATTGGGCGTCGGGGGGTTGGGGCGGGGGGTATAGAAATCAACACTGCCTGCCCACCCTGCCTGCCTGCCAAGAAGAGATCAGGGTCATTGGGACGGACGGTGTATAAACAAAACAAGCTTCTCTCCTTGACTCTTTTGTCTGTTGGAACTCTATTATGCTGCCGATGCCCAAAGGTAACATTCCACCCTTTTGCTCAAATCAATAATATCAATCTTAGCAAAGTCATGTAATTCAGTATTGGACCATAAAATGTTTATTTTTTCGTACAAATTCTAAAAAATAAATAAATGGTTAGATGTGCCACCGGAGTGAAGTCAGTGGTTGTGAGTTTAATGTGTCTCTCTACAGTAAACCAGGGGTGGGCAACTTTGATGATGGAGAGGGCCACTATATTTCCACACTCACTCCTGGGGGGCCACGTTGCATATGGTTGCTGTCGGGCAGAAACCTTTTATCTCCATATTTCAACTTGATTTATTTCGTAAAATAAAGTCCTGCTTCGACATTCTACTAAGTCACTCAAAAGTAGCAAAAATAGCGTTTGAGCTTCTAGATTGCTACAAGGCTTGTAGGCTATTTTTGCTATTTTTGATTTGGAAAAGTACAATTTGTATTTAATTTCAAATGCATGTTAACTTCATGAACTTAAATACAAATACATTGGACATAAAAAAGACAATAACATTTTAATACTAGTCATTAAACAACCAATACAGAAGTAATTAATGCCGGTCATGTTTGGAATTGGAACAGCTGAAATCAATAATATCAGTATTCCGATATTAAACTGTGGGCCGCATTAAGTGAAGGTGGGGGGCCGCATGTGGCCCCGACCAGACCGCCAGCTGCCCATGTATGCAGTAAACCCTCTAGACTTAGAAAACCTGGACCCGAGTTGGCTTTGTACTTTTGTTCAGTCTACGCTAAATCTCCTCGCCAAAAATAGCTTATCTACAAACGTGTTGGGATCAAATGACATCACCTAGACACGAGACGAGTGATCTTCCTCTTTCCCATGCCGAGATATTTGCACGTTGCACCTGCTTCAAGTCAACCATATTGAAACAACGGGAGCTAAATTAGAAGTGGCACCCGAGGAAAAATAATGAGATTACATTTACATCTCTGCTCTTGCGCGGAGAACAAGAGCTAGAGATTGTAATACTCAAGGCAAGTCTAAATGACTTTCTGCTGTCTGCGGCACTGTTCTGAAACTCTATTACACTGCAAATACCCCAAAGGCATGAATTGGGTGTTTGTGATAGACTGCTAGGCAGTCACGATGTGTCTGCACCGGTGCTCAGATGTAAAGTAGCCGCCCGCCACCACCACCACCACCACGGAGTCTGGGGGTTCGAATCCGCTGTGGCGCGTCCGGCTTTGTCGAGCGTCTCTATACCAACACAATTTGCCTGTGTTCGAGGGGAGGGAAGCCGAGGCAGGGAGGGTGATATGTGTCACTAACACGTACTCCTACGGGCTGGGGGCCGCTCCTGTCAGCAGGGAGTGTTGGGTCGGGAGGAGTCGGCTCTACGTCCTCCCGTTGGGGTCTCCTCACTGGCAGGTAGAATACAACAGCAGTGACGATGCAAAGAAAATGTGCGTGGGATGGAATCAATGGGCATAACGACTACATTGGGGGAGAAAAATTGGTGTAAAAGCAAAACATAAAAAGGTGTTTCTGCTCCAAGCACAGGGCCAGTTACCATACACAGAGTTATGGCATGATGACCATCTATTAGCCAAGTAGCACTATTTTATATTTTAAATGTATATGCGTACACACCAGTCACAAGTACACATGCCGTATTAACAGTCTTGTAAGTATGGCACTTTTTTTTTGTTGCTTCAAAGTAACTAGACTACTACTACTATTCTTAACATTCAGTCAGTATTGATTAGACCAATCAATGGTCTGATTATCCCATTAAGACCTGGGACCTGGGATCTGTGTCATTTTTAGATTTGAGCAAAAAAAAAAGCATTATTGCTATTCAAAAATAGCAGATATACAAGCTCATAGCGCGGCACCGAGTGCCGCGCTCTTGTAGATCTGCTATTTTTGAAAAATCATGAAAATGTGTGCAAATCTTTGAATATATATTCTTTTAAAGCAAACATTTTTAACTAAAATCTTTGCTTCTGGGACCCCCTGGAACAAAATATTTTGAGATGGGGGTCCGCAGCCAAAAACATATAGTTCTGGGGGTCCTTGACATGAAAAAGATTGAGCACCACTTAAATAGAAACATACGTTTTTTAGAAAACTGCTGGGATGAGTTTGTTGTCAGGCAAAAGGAAAAAAATAACATAACTCACTGTGTGTGGACAAGTAACCGACACACATTAGATGTGCATAGTATAACGAGCATGTGTTGGATGAGGTGACGAGAAGGGATACACGGAGAGAAGAATGCTAGGGGTAAGGTGGAGTCTGAAGAGGTGAGTTTTCAGACACACACACACACACACACACACACACACACACACACACACACACACACACACACACACACACACACACACACACACACACACACACACACACACACACACACACACACACACACACACACATTGGAGGAAAAGAAAAACACGTATATATATATATATATAAATAAATAAAAATGCCAGCAACTGGACATAAATCAATATCGCACTGCATTTTGTATAAACCTGCGAGTTCCTTCCTTCCTAGATGCCTCTGAGGAGGTGAGGATTGTGTGTGGGAGAGAGAGAGAGAATTCATTGTATCTCCTTGACAGCCCAACAACATTCAGGTCAACAGCAGGCGAGCTATATAGCCAGGAGAGGGAGAGACGAGCACGCAACATGCAATCTAATCATACAACCATCCATGGACCACCTTGCATTTCTACAACATGCATCATGGAAGCTGTCAGAGAATTCACGCATATATACCCTCCTGTGAGCATCTCTAGACTTGATTCATCCTTATCCTTCTTTTTTTTTTCCTCTTTTCTGTTTGTCTTGTTCGTTTGCAACCGAAGAGGTGCTTCATAGCCTCCGGCAATGTGATGCTCCTTAACTCTTTCAGGCCGGGAACGCATCTGTGTCATTTTGAGATTTCTCTGGCACACACGTGAAAATGTGTGCAAATAATATATATATATATATTTTTTTTTTAAGCAAACATTTGTAACTCAAACCTTTGCATCTATCAGTGGTGCTCACATTTTTTCATGTCAAGGACCCCCAAAATGATATATATTCGACCGGGACCCCCATCTCAAAATATTTCGTATACCCCCATGAAGCAAAGATTGGAGTTAAAAATGTTCGCTTTAAAAATATATTTATATATTCAAAGATTAGCAAAAATTCAAGATTTTTCAAAAAATAGCAGATATACAAGCTCATAGCGTGGCATTCGGTGCCGCGCCATGAGCTTTTATATCTGCTATTTTTGAATAGCCAAAGCATAAAACATGGATAAAGTGGTTACAAAGATGCGTTACCGGCCGGTTTGAAAGGGTTAAAGGTGAAAGTGAGCGCGCTATAGCGATTCGCTACGCCAACAAAAATAAACAACCTGGGTAGAATTGAAGGTAAGAAGTATAGGCAGGTGAAAGTAATCATCGAGCGAAGGAGAGGACTGGGGGGACGAGGGGGTTAAACGGATTATATGGAGACTGTGTTGTGTTTGTTTTACGAACTAAACACACATTGTTGCTGTCGGGTGGAAACCTTGTATGTCCAGTTATTTTTTGGGAAATGAAAAAATAAATAAAAATAACCTGTGTTCCCATGTATCCAATGAAGTTATTATTTAGTCACAAGCTATTGGCAATACTTTTAATTGGTTACGTAATTTATAAACCCTGAAGACACTCTTTTCACTTGAATTTATTTTTAAAAAATTGTGAAAATAGCAGATCTACTGTATATCTGCTATTTTCGCTCTTTTCTTGTGATGCATTTGTAGGATTAAATAGGGCATTAATTCACAAAGAAAATATTGAAATACTGACGTTTCTTGGCCGACAACAGCGGCGTACCATATGTGGGCGTGCGGTTTATCACGTTTACATCCATGGCCGGACATGCTGGCACATTTCTGCATGCATGAAGCACGTCTTCGCCTCGCCCTGGCATGAGGAAGGGTCTGCAGCTTTGAATTATTCACACTCCTGAGCTCAAACACGCTGGGAGAAGCTGCCACATGCTGAATACACGCGCGCGCACACGCACACGCACATACACACACACACACACACACACACACACACACACACACACACACACAGTATACTGTATATAATTATACATCTAATTCAGGGCATAAGTAAAATACTATTACACCCATCTGAGATGATGCGCGGTAGTTTTCATCCCCCTTGCTGCCTGCCCTTGTTTGATAAAATGTGTTTATCTGTGTGTGTGCGTGCGTGTACGTGTGTGTGTGTGTGTGTGTGTGTGTGTGTGTGTGTGTCCGCCCGCGCGCACGTCCGTGTAGAATGTCTTTGCATGTCCCCATTCATTCATATCTGCGCATGTGTGTGTGTGTTGCAGCATGTATACGTCTCGGGCAGCTAGAGCTGTCATGCTAATGTTACATATAAGACCAGAAATTTAGGGTATGGCAGAAACTCCATGAATTTTTCATATCCCCTGCCTTCACACGATCTTAATGCAGTGAACTACAAAAAAAAAAAGAAAGAAAAAAGGAAACGTCTCAGAGTTTGCCCTCGCACGTGAAGTCCCTATGGATATTCACATGCAGAGGTAGAAAGTAACTAACTATATGTACTCAATTAGTTTTTCCAATTTTCGATACTTTTATTTCTACTCCATTACATCTCAGGGGCAAATATTGTATACTTTCTACTCCACTACAATTATTTGAAACTTTGTAGATTTTAATATTATTACAAAACATATATACATCGCTGTTTCCATTTTATTTCTATATATCATTGCTGTTGGGTGCAAACCTTGTATGTCCAAAAACGTTTTAATCATCATTTAAAAATAAATTATGTAGGGAAAAGAGCATATCTACAAGCTCACAGCGCCTTGCATCGTGAGGCGTTGTATATGTGAGATCTGCTGTTTTCACTACTTTTGTGCGACACAGTTGTATGACTAAGTAAGGCATGAAATTACAAAAATAACATGAAACCTTGAGACATAGAGATACAAGGTTTCTGCCTGACAGCAGTGATATATGATATATTTATATTATTAATTTAACAATAATAATAATACTTCTGATGCCAATACCATTGTACTTTTTCTCAAGTAATACATTCTGAATACAAAAGACTTTTACTTCTAACAGTATTTCTAGATTGTGGTATTTCTACTTTTACTTAGGTAAAACATTTTTTGAGTATACTTCTTTTGCCTCTGCCCTAGATGGTACTTCATGTCGTCTCTGTCGGGGTGGAAACCTAATATCTCCAAAACTGTTACTTTTCAGGATTCAAATTTAAAAATAGCAAAAGTAGCAGATCTACAAGCTCGAAAAAAGCTCGAAATGCGGTACTTCGCGCCGCGTTTCCGCTACTTCTGATGCTTTTGTGTGACGCTGTAGTATGATCAAGTAGGGCGTTTAACCCTTTAAGACCTGGAACGCATCAGTGTCATTTTTTGATTTGAGCTAAAAAGCATTATTTTACACTTTGGGCTATTCAAAAAATAGCAGATATACAAGCTCGTAGCGCGGCACCGAGTGCCGCGCTACGAGCTTGTAGATCTGCTATTTTTGAAAAATCGTATTTTTTTTTTTCAAATCTTGAGATTTTAGTTACAAAAGCGAACATTTGTAACTCAAATCTTTGCTTCTTGGGGGATTCAACAGTTTTTTGAAAAAACGTACAGTATGTCGCCATAATATCAGTGGTTCTTTTTTCCATGTCAAGAACCCCCAAAATGACATGTATTTGGCCGCGGACCCCCATCTAAAAATATATGTTCCAGCCAGGGACCCCCGGATGCAAAGATTTGAGTTAAAATGTTTCGCTTTAAAACAATTATATATTAAAAGATTTGCACACATTTTCACGATTTTTCAAAAATAGTAGATCTACTAGCTCATAGCGTGGCACTCGGTGCCGCGCTATGAGCTTGTATATCTGCTATTTTATGAATAACCAAAGTGTAAAAAAATGCTTTTTAGCTCAAATCAAAAAGTGACACAGATGCTTCTTCAGGGCTTAAAGGTTTAATTTACGGAAAAAAAAACCTCACAAAAAAGTTTGAATAATGGAGATACGAGGTTTCTGCCCGACAGCGACGATATGCTATATCGCTACTATACCGCGCGGCTGCCTGGCCATTTCGTGCGCATTCAGGAGCGGCCGCCGTTATCAGCGCCGAGGCAGGGAGCTTCTCCCCCTGACAGGTGAAAGCGGGCTGCTGGCACATTAGACACAACCATGTAGATCGTGGGGCCCGATTTGGCTGTCAGAGAACTGAGAACTGATAAACGAGGGACCGCTAATACACCCAGACACATATCACCATCCTTATATAGGGACTGCGAGCTAGCAGGCCTTTTATTTTATGTATTTATCTACTTATGTTATCCCCCAATTTATAGTCGTTATGCCAATTGATTCCTCCTGCACACACACTGTCTGTGAGTCCTGCTACTCCCCGCCCAACACTCCCCGCTGACAGGTGGCGCCACCCCCAGCCCATAGGAGTACGTGCAGCAGTGGTGGAAAAAGTATTTTACTTAAGTAAAAGTATCAATACTGCAATGTAGAAATACTCTGTTACAAGTAAAAGTCCGTAATTGAAAATGTACTTGAGTAAAAGTACAAGAGTATTGGTATCAAAATGTACTTGGAGTACCAAAAGTAAAAGTGCTAACATGTTTGAAAATATCAGATCTACAAGCTCACAACGTGTCGCGATGCTAAAGGGTTAGGGCAGGGGTGGGCAACTTTGATGATGGAGAGGGCCACTATATTTCCACACTCACTCCAGAGGGCCACAATTGCATATACTGTCGGCCAGACACCTCTTTAACTTTTTTCGTTAATTAATGCCGTACTTCGCGTACTAAACGCGTCGCAGTGCGACGCGTTTTGAGCTTATATATTTGGCTATTTCTGCTATTTTTCAATTGGAATCCTGAATTTGTTTTGCTATTTTTAAATTGGAATCCTGAAAATGTAAAAAAAAAATCAAATGCATTTTACGTATTATTTGATTCACACCTTTTTTTTACGATTAAATCTCTTAGTTCGACTAACTGTTGCACCCTACAGCCTACACAGCATGAGAAACAAAAGACACCCACTCAATGAGTTTTTTGCTTAGTGCAGCGGATTTCTACACAATGCAGCTTTGTGAGTTCTAAGTGAAAATTGCAGTTCGTCTCTGTTGGGTTGAAAACCTCATTATGTCCGAAACTGTTATTTTCCGGATTCAAATTCAAAACAACCTCAAAACGTATACTGTAGCTTTGCACCGCGTTTCGAGCTTGTGAATCTGGTTCTTTTCATATTTTTGTGTGTTGTAAGTATGAAGTACTGAAAAACAGTTAGAATATGGAGATAGAAGGTTTCTGCACGACAGCAACAATGAGTTACAGAGTTGTGTCACTGTAATTTCCCCTTAAGCCTCGAAGTGTGGTCTGACAAAGTACTCAACCCCAGTACAAAGTATAGATACTCCTGGTCAAAAAGAACTACACGACAAGTAAAGGTTACTCAGTCAAGTGTGTACTTGAGTTAAACTACAGGAGTATACTCAAGTATTCAAATGTACAAATGACAAAATATTCAAAATAATAATAATAAAAAATAGATCAAGATCAAGCTTGTGAGCTTGTGAGCTTGTAGATTGGCTATTTTCACAATTATTTCAAATACGACTTGAGTAGTAAAAGAAAATCCCCCTTCCTAGAAATGTAGTGGAGTACAAAAGCACCACTGTCTTTGAAATAGTATCCAAAAATGCAAATACTCAAGTAAAGAAAAATATTTAAGTACAGTACTCAAGTAAATGTACTTAGTTACGTCCACCGCTGCTTGTGCAGTTCTAAGTGAAACTGCACAGTTACAGATTTGTGTCACTTGTAATTGCTCCTTAAGCCTGGTTTAAGTGTGGCCTGGATAATCTGCCACTCAAAGGCATTGCAAACTAATCTGCCTTCTCACATTCAATGGTGACGGCGTTTAAAGACATAAATAATCCAATAATTCCATTTCAGATAACAAAAGGAAAGGCAATGTTTATGTTTCTCTCAACTTCCTGTTTATTCCCCCATCTCAGAAGCTCAACAGCAGATTAATTGTCTCTGCAGTCAACAAGAGACCGCTTGTCAGTGGAATTGCATTGCTATAGCGAACAGCTTCAGCTTTGGGCCCAATTTTATACATTCGCTGTCAGCTAACTGGTACACAACAAACCGGTGTTGCCAGATTCCGTGCGAGAAACAAGCAACCAGGTCTATGAAAACAAAAGAAGCAACTGTAGGCCACATAAAGCTGAGGACTTAAGTGGTTAAATCACACAGTTAACAAAAAAAAAACCCACTGCGGCACCTATCCCGGTTCTTTTTACAGCTCACATTGAAGCAGACAGACAGGTTCTCAGGTTGTCTCTCTCTTATCAGCGGTTGTGTTGCTGCCTCCTGCTGCTATCTCCTTCCCAGAGGAGGCCTTATCCCCGCTGATCCAGGACCAGCCATCACTGACAGCAGGCTGTTACCAGCCAGCCCTTTGTTGTTGGGAAATAGTGTGCGTGTTAGCTCCATCCATCCGGCCCTGTACTGTGTGGCACCCATTCGTCTGATGTCCCCACCTATGGAGATCAACAGGATCACACACACACACACGCACGTGTGCGCGCGCCCACACGCGTTTGTATTACTATACTTGTGTGGACATCAACGTTTTTTAGGACATATATATCTGCAACATCGGCTCACAACTGAGTACAAATCAGGTATAACTCTAACCCTAAACCCTAAATGTCTAATCCTAACCCCAACCGGAATCTTTTCCTAATCGTAAGTAAAACAAAACAAAAAAATATATATTTTCTTAATCATAAAATGACAATTCTTCTCGTGAGAACCACAGTTTTGTCTTCACAATGTCTGTTTCTCGAATCCTACTATACTTGTCGACATTTGGTCCGCATAAGCATACTAATACAAGTACAAACACACACGCTCACACACACACACGCGCACACTAGCTCTCAATCATAAGCACAGTCACTTGGACACACACACACACACACACACACACACACACACACACACACACACACACACACACACACACACACACACACACACACACACACACACACACACACACACACACACACACACACACACAAACACACACACACACACACACACACACACACACACACACACACACACACACACACACACAGTCAGTACATTTCAGCACAGCAGGAAACCCACAGATGGATTTTCCTCAGAGAAGGTACAGCAGCTTGTTTGCTGTCGGAATGAAAGTAGTAGATGGTTAAGTCCCAGAGAATATTGATTTATGAAGTGTGTGGATCCAGTGCTTTGACGGTCGTGAAACGGACGTCCAAGGAGTCACTTTGACTTTGAACAACAAACAAGACCCACATCGCTGACTATGTATACATATTTTTTCAATCAGAGTAAAACTTCTTCAACACAATTCACAAGTGTGATTGACCAATCTAGTTGGAAAGAGAAATCAATATACTGCAGAAACAGAACACAGAAAGACACAAACAATTCCATTAAGAATTCAATGTTTCTCCGCAATTTCGTCGTCATGCCAATTGATTCCTCCCCACACACACATCTTGGTGTGTTGTCACAGTGTGCTGTTCTATCCTACTGGCTCACAGTGGCGTGCACAGACATTTTGGGGGGCAGGTGCTCAAATAAAAAAAAGACATTTGGAAAATTTAGCAAGTGTGTGTGTGTGTGTGTGTGTGTGTGTGTGTGTGTGTGTGTGTGTGTGTGTGTGTGTGTGTGTGTGTGTGTGTGTGTGTGTGTCCTTTCCTTTGGGGGGGGGGGGGGGGGGGGGGGTGATTGATAGGCAAAATCCCTCACCAGCGACACCCGCAGGCAAAGATTTCTTTTTTCATTGCAGTTGAAAAGGCTTTAGAAATGTGAGAGAAAAACACCTGCCATGGATCAATGGAGTGGAATTTGTTGTTAAAACTTTCTATACACGTTTGAAGGACCATGACAAAGACTTTTAATGTGTGGTAAAACTGAACGTCATGAAACCTTTAAGAAACACTTGTTTAAACCATCTGTGAGGATTCACTCTGTCCCCCGCGTACAGGGGGAGGATGCTTTCATTATTTCTGTCTGGTTTTGGTGAGCACGCACGCACGCACACGCATCACACGCACATCGCACGCGCACACCTGCACACAGACCTCATTATAATTGGGGTAGGAACTCGCTTAGCAGGTACTGAGGCTTTCTCGGAATCGGAAGGTTCCATAGTTTGATCCCTGGCTTTGTGTCTAAAGTGTCCTCGAGCAACACACTGAACCCTCTAAACTGCTCCAGATGAGCAGGATGCTGCCTTGCATGGTTGCATCCACTGTCGGGGTGTGAATGTGTGTGTGTGTGTGTGTGTGTGAGTGAGTGGGTGAAATGTAAATAATGTACACTCAACATTTGGTGCTCGAGTGGTGCAGTGGGTAAAGTAGCATGCCCACCACCGACAAGTCTGAGGGTTCAAATCCATCGCAATACATCCGGCTTTGTCGAGCATCTTTTTACGAAAACAATTGGCCCGTGTTCGTGGGAGGGAAGCCGCGTGGTGAGGGTGATAATTGTTACTGCACACGTCAGTAGTGTAAAGTAACTATGTACATTTACTTAAGTACTGTACTTAAGTACAATGTTGAGGCATTTTTACTTTACTGGAGTATTTCCAATTTTCAGTACTTTTCCTTCTACTACATCTCAGAGGCAAATATTGTACTTTTTTGTAAATATTGTAAATATTGCAAATATTGTACTTTTACTCCACTACAATTATTTGAAAACTTTTCACTTAGAACTCACAAAGCTGCATTGTGTAGAAATCCGCCATTAATAGAATTACAGTGACACAACTCTGTAACTCATTGTTGCTGTCGTGCAGAAACCTGCAAATCTCCATATTCTAACTGTTTTTCAGTACTTCATACTTCATCACACAAAAATATGAAAATAACCAGATTCACAAGCTCGAAACGCGGCGCAAAGCGATACGTTTTGAGGTTGTAGATCTATTACTTTTCCTACTTTTGAATTTGAATCCGGAAAAGTAACAGTTTTGGACGAGGATGAGGTTTTCCACCCAACAGAGACAAACTGCAATTTTCACTTAGAACTCACAAAGCTGCATTGTGTAGAAATCCGCTGCACTAAGCAAAAAAACTCATTGAGTGGGTGTCTTTTGTTTCTCATGCTGTGTAGGCTGTAGGGTGCAACAGTTAGTCGAACTAAGAGATTTAATCGTAAAAAAAAAAAAAAAGGTGAATCAAATAATACATAAAATGCATTTCAAAATTGTTTTACATTTTCAGGATTCCAATTTAAAAATAGCAAAACAAATTCAGGATTCCAATTGAAAAGTAGCAGAAATAGCCAATCTATAACCTCAAAACGCGTCGCACTGCGACGCGTTTTGAGCTTGTAGATTGGCTATTTTTGCTACTTTTGTGTGACTTATATAGAATGGCGAAGTACGGCATTAATTTACGAAAAAAGTTAAAATACGGAGATAAGAGCTAGGTGTCTGGCCGACAGTATATGCAATTGTGGCCCTCTGGAGTGAGTGTGGAAATATAGTGGCCCTCTCCATCATCAAAGTTGCATCACCCCTGCCCTAACCCTTAACCCTAACCCTAAACCGACACATACAGGCTGAGGGAACATGACCCCCGATGGACTAGATGTTATAGTTAACAATCAACTGGAAACATGCCATGCCATGAAATCGATATTTAGTACGAGCTTTGCTCTATGCTGCTCGGTTGTCAATTCTCAATAAATGGATCGATGACAGTCCTCCAAGTGTTCTATTATGGTTTGAAAAAGTGCTACGGTGAATGCCCTTGGAGAGACTATCATATGTTCTACGGGGTACCCTGTCCGAATTTGTAGAAGCATGGCAGCCCTAGGCACCATATATAGGGGATGAGTGGCGCAATGTCTTGTGTATTGGAGTGATGGCGGAGATCAGTTAGTTGCCATATTAATTTGGAGGCAGCTGATGGATACAAATGGTAGAGCTCTACATGGTAGAGAGGTCGTTTGCAGCAATAATGTGATGATTATTATATAATGTATTTGGTGTGAAGTCTTTTAGGATTTGTTTTTCTCTTCTGTGTTTTGTTTTGTTTTTATTGTACTGTTATGTTGGGCTATGTTGTGCCCTCTGTCCTGTCATACTCGTGGTGGATTGTCTACTTTCTTTTTTTTTTGTCTAATAAAAATATTGAAACAGAACAGGAAACATGCCATGTGAAAAGTTGTAACGTAGCCAACAAGCCCATAGCTCCATAACTGACAATACAGTCATCTATCTGTAGAGCCTATAGCATATTTGAGTTTAATATTAAGACTGATAAGGAATGAAATACATAATCTATATGAATGTAGAAGTTAAAATACATAAATATAGACGTAATCCCAAGCGTGATATTCTCATAGCAGGCAATAATACTGTATAGCAACGGTTCATCAATCTCTTCTGCCCACGGCAGAAACCAAAGTGTTTGGCTCTCATTCAAACATCTCCCTGGTGCTCTCAATGCTGTTAACCCATTCATTCCGGGAACGCATCTGTGTCATTTTAAGATTTATTTGGCTACTCAAAAATAGCAGATCTACAAGCTCATAGCGCGGCACTAGATCTGCTATTTTTTTTTAAATCGTGAAAAATGTGTGCAAATCTTTGAATATATATATATATATATATATATATATTACATTTGTAACTCAAATGTTTGATTCATGGGGGTCCCTGGAACAAAACATTTTGAGATGGGGGTCTGCGGCCAATACATCTAAAAATGTTTCTAAATCCTAACAGTATGTTGCTATATCAGTGGTGGTACAACTTTTCCATGTCAAGGAGATCTGTTATTTTATCTGTAGATCTGCTATTTTAGAATAGCCAAAGAAATCTTAAAATGACACAGATGCGTTCCCGGTCTTAACGGATTAAAACTCTCATTCTATGCTCTGCAATTGGCCAGCCGTGATGTTCCAGCTGCACCATTCCCACTGTTTCTTTTAGACAAAAAGAAACGTCTCCACATTGCTGGAAAGCACCGCAGAGAAACAAACACCACATTGAGTCGGCGTTACGTAAGTCTCCGTGTAAACTTTTTGCCCCTTTGTTTTGCTTTCATTTTCTGCCTCAATGGAGAGCGTCAAACTGCTCCATTTCTTTTTCTCGTTTTTTTTCTTCCAAGAGCTAATGTTGCGCGGCTCTCTCCCCAAAAAACATTGTTTTCCGTGTTGATTCGGCTCCCTCAAGGGATTGTGAACTATCTTGTGACAGCAGCAGCAGCAGCTATAGCGGTTCCATGGTTTTAATGGGAACGCCACCCAAACCCATCCTCCTCCATCCAAACTGATTAGAACTCCCATTAGCCATTACACTGGAGCGGGCTGAACAACCACCACCCGGGATAGGTTAAGACTTTGACAGGGGCCAGTTTGGAATTGCAGCCTCCTGATGGTGTTTTTTTTTAGAGCAGTTTTGAAAGTGAGTAGGGTTTTACACTCCTTCACTCCTTTTGGTAGGGCATTCCACACTTTATTGTTCATGAAGTTAAAGCTTTTTTGTTGGTGCTCAAAACAACAACTCTCAACTTTCGTCTATTGTAGCTCATTATTTAGAAAAGTAGTAAATATAGGAATCATGTCTTCAACAACAACAAACCTTGTCTTCCTGGGGGCAGACGGCTCCATTATTAGGAACCAAAAGATCACCATTGATATAGGTTGCTGTCCGGCAGGAACCAGCTAACTCCAGTTTTCCGCTTTTTCATTTTTTTCCATAAATCAGGGCCATTGATCACCCTTTACATCTGTGTGTTGATTACACAATGATTGAACCAATTAAAAGTGGATATTAAAAAGCGCTTTTGACAAAGCCAGCTAACTCCATTAGATCCTCAAACTTTCTGCTAAACCAGCTAAGTCCACCAAAGGGGGGTGGAGTTAGCCGGTTTAGCTGACTCCAGGCTCCACCCCCTTTTGACCTCCAACCTCATTGTGAGCTTGGAGGTCCATTCAGCTGTTCTTATCAATGATAAACAAAACCTCCTAACTCCACTTTTTGTTTGTTTTTGTCATTTCCTGAAAAATGAACAGCTGGTTCCTGCCGGACAGCAGAGCTGTTAGGATTTAGAAAAGATTTTTCAGAAATGTATTTGTTCTCAAAAACGTTTTGTTCCAGGGACCCCCAGAAGCAAAGATTTGAGTAAAGAAAATTCGCTTTAAAAATATATATATTTGCATTTTTTTTTTTTTAAATAGCAGATCTGCAAGCTCATAGCGTGGCACTATAAGCTTGTAGATCTGCCAAAAAATGACAACGATGCGTTCCCGGATTGAAAGGGTTAAAGCAACTTGCCCAACACAGGTTATTATGCTCAGGTACATTACAGTAGAGCGGACACTTGGGAGTCTGAAAGTTCCCGGTGTGATTCCCCGGCTCCCTCTGGGGTTAGTGTACAAAGTGTCCTTGAGCAAAACACTGAACCACTAACTGCTCCTGATGAGCAGGTTGTGTGCCTTGGTACCATGGGGTTCCTCTACCGTTGGTGCATGTGTAAATGGGTAAATGTAATGCTCTTTGTAAAGCACTCTAAATGCACCATTTACCACTTTAGTTACGTCTACTGTTTTTACCATTGTAAGAGAAAGACTTCAGTCACTAAGACAGACTAGTATTCTATCGCCAACACAGAGAGACACGTGCGGAAAACGTTTTTGGCAATAAGTGGATAAGCTCCCTCCCCCCAGCAGGGGGAATTCGGAACCACCATTACAGAAGCTTTTAAAAGTCTACTCACGGATCAAAAACACGGCAGTCTGGAGCCGTTATGCTCTGCTTACAAACTGCCTTGTTTTAGGGGGTAATTAAACACAAAAGAGGGGGAGAAAACTTGTCTTCTTTCTTTTTTTTTTTCTCCAGCTCCCCCAAAACTTTTGAGCTCATCTCTGCTTGCACAAGTCTCCTTGTCAGCCCATGATTTGTGGGTCTCACAGGGAAGGGGAAGCGGGAGAGAAACTCCTATAGGTTAAAATCTGCAAACAATGAGTCTTCCTAGTAGGTGATGGATGGTGCACATCCCTGCCCATTTGTCTGTGCTTTATGCTCCAGCCTGTATCAATTGTTAAAGAAAGTTTGCTTAACCCATTAAGACCGGGGAACGCATCTGAGGTCATTTTTAAAGATGTCTTTGGGCTGTTCAAAAAGCTCATAGCGCGGCACCGAGTGCCACGCTATGAGCTTGTAGATCTGCATTTATTTTTGGAAAAATCTTGACAGTTTGTGCAAATCTTTGAATATATATATTTTTAAAGCGAAACTTTTTTTTTTTTTTTAACTCTGTCACAACTTCTGGGGGGGGGGTCCCTGGAACAAAATATTTTGAGACGGGGGTCCGTGGCCAAATACATTTGGGGTGTCCTTGACATGAAAGAGTTTGAGAACCACTGCTTAGCAACAAGGTTTTTTTTTTTTAAAACTGTTCGTATTTAGAAGACATTTTTAGAATCCCCAGAAGGAAAGATATTAGTTAAAATGTTCGCTTAAAAATACATATGTATTCAAAGATTTGCAAAAATGTTCATGATTTTTCAAAAGAAATAGCAGATCTACAAGCTCATAGCGCGGCACTCGGTGCCGCGCTATGAGCTTGTAGATCTGCTATTTTTTTTTAATATAGCCAAAGGAATTTAGAAATGACGCGGTCTTTAATGGGTTAACATGCACTCTTGAGTGTTGCCAGGTCAGAGGAACGGAGAGAAGAGGAGAGAAAGGGAAACAGCGGAGAAAGAAGCAGGTGATAAGATGAATGCAAGCGCTGGAAGAAGTATATACTCCCATTGTGTGGTATTATAGCAATACCACAATGTGTTGGAAATACTCTGCTACAAGTAAAAGGCCTGTATACAAAAGTTTTTTTTTCTCAAAAAATGTGTCATTATGTTAAGACCTGAGGCAATTCTTAAAATGTTTTCTAAATCCTAACAGTTTTTGGTAAAAAATCTAAAACATTTTTTTTCAAGAATTTTCAAAAATAGCAGATCTACAAGCTCATAGCGCGGCACTCGGTGCCGCGCTATGAGCTTGTATATCTGCTATTTCTGAATAGCCAAAGAAATATAAGTGACACAGATGTGTTCCAGGTCTTAAAGGGTTAAAAGAAAAATATCAGATCTACAAGCTCACAACGCGTCACGTCGTGACGCGTTGTGAGCTTGCAGATCGGCTATTTTTTCAATAGCCGAAGTATAACATTTTGTCGAAATTGAGTTAAAAAGTACAATATTTGCCATCTCTCTCAGGATAGCTAAATCTGACAAAAAATGTGGGATATGTGTTTTTGATTTGTGAACGCGTGTGTGGATAATTTGGCTCTCGTGAGATATTTTAGCGGCTGCAAATGTTTACGTAATAAAAACATAATCGTTACGTGATATTCGTTAATCCGTCTTTAGTGAAGGGTTCAAATGTATCCGCAATCAAATCCAATGAACCCAGAGAGACAGCAACCACATGGACCCATATCACCCCTGTTCTGGACATGTCATAATAGGCAAACACTGGGCGAAAACAGGCATGTCATAATAGGCAAACACTCTGCAAAAACAGGCATGTCATAATAGGCAAACACTCTGCAAAAACAGGCATGTCATAATAGGCGAACACACAGTGAAAACAGGCATGTCGTAATGCAAACACTGGGCGAAAACAGGCAAACATTCGGTGGTAAAAAGGGAGGGGGCAGATTACGGACCCCTGGGGGACCCCCGGGCAACAAAGTATATACGGTATAGGGCAGTGGTTCTCAAAGTGAGGTCCAGGGACCCTCAGCGTTCCTTGAGGGACCCCTTACAGGGTCTGTAACACTTCCTAATACGTGGAAGTACCAGAAGGACTTCCAGAAGTGCTGGCTATTAATTTCTTATTGTGAGTCTCCTTTTAGCCGTGAACCCCGGGCAAATTGCGTTTATATGGACTTGAGTGTTGCTCTTTTTTTTTTGTTTCTACTTCAGGTCTGTATAACTCTCTCAGAGTTTATAGAGGTCCTTGAAATGTAAAAGTTTGACAACCACTCTCTGCAATGACACAACATTGCAGGAACTCAGGAACTCTTATTTTTTTTATTTGTCTCGAAGCGGTGCCGCGAGTCCGACGTATAACCAGCTGAGCGTTCAGCCGTAACTTTCACAACACGTCATTAAACCATTCAATCCGTGGAAACGCATCAGTGTCATTTTAAGATGTCTTTGGCTATATTCAAAAAAATAGCAGATCTACAAGCTCATGGAGTGCCACGCTATGAGCTCGTGGTTCTGCTATTTCAGAAAAATCGTGGAAATTTGTGCAAATCTTTTAATATATATATTTTAACAACATTTGTACGTTTGAACATTTGTAAAATATTTTGTTCCAAATGAGTTTTTTGAGTTTTGAATTGAGTTAAAATGTTCGCTTTAAAAAAAATCTATATATTCAAAGATTTGAACACATTTTCACGATTTTTCAAAAAATAGCAGATCTACAAGCTCGTAGCGCGGCACTCGGTGCCGCGCTATGAGCTTGTATATCGGCTATTTTTGAATAGCCAAAGAAATCTAAAAATGACACACAGATGCGCTGCCCCGGATGGACTGGGTTAAAGCTCGACTGCCTCAGCTTCTGAGCCAAATATCCGTGTAGCTCATCAATCAATCAGGCCTGTCTTCCTATAACCTCAGCTGGCCCCCACTACGGCCGTGTGAATGTGAATGCCTCTGCTCTGCTCGGCTGCTACGAACAACACAGGCGCTTGTTTTTTGGCTTCTTGTCTCCTTGTTCGCTCCCTGCGTCGTTGTTGGCCAGACTTGTAATTCATATCTTTCACAGTCTTGACTGGAAAAAAAGTAAAAGTATCAATACTGCAAGTACTCTGTTACAAGTAACAGTTCGGAATAAGAAATTTGCTTGTGTAAAAGTGCAAAAGTATTGGTATCAAAATGTACTTAAAGTACCTAAAGTACTAAAATGTTTGAAAAAACGCGTCAATACAAAGTCACTACAAAGTCACTACAAAGTCACTACAAAGTAGTGACTTTGATCTTCTGGAAGCCAGTCTGCAAAGGAAAGAATCATAGGAAAGACGTCAATGGGATTTGAACTCATGGCCTCTGGATCATGAATACTGCGTCTCAACCCATTGAGCTAACAGATGGCTGACAAGTACAGCCTTCCTGGTAGTTTTCAGTTGATCTTCTGGAAGCCAGTCTGCAAAGGAAAGAATCATAGGAAAGACATCAATGGGATTTGAACTCATGGCCTCTGGATCATGTATACTGCGTCTCAACCCATTGAGCTAACAGTTGGATGACCAATATAGCCTTCCTGATAGTTTTCAGTTGATCTTCTGGAAGCCAGTCTGCAAAGGAAAGAATCATAGGAATGACATCAATGGGATTTGAACTCATGGCCTCTGGATCATCAATACTGCGTCTCAACCCATTGAGCTAACAGATGGCTGACAAGTACAGCCTTCCTGGTGCTTTGACTTGAACAACAAACAAGACAAATAACTTTTAAAAAAAATGTGTTACAGCATAAATATAAATCTTTTTCATGGGGGGCCCTGACACTACATCTTTTCACATTGGGGTCCACTGCCCAAATACATGTCAATTTGGGGGGTTGACAACAAAACGTTTCAGAACCACAGATTCCAAGGAAACAGCTGTAGGTGAATGGATAGAGTCACTAGTGAGCCGCAGGTAACAGGTTCAAGCCTCAGCTACAGCAGCAAGTCAGGATGTCAAATCAAATAGGTATTATTAGGAGTGAAATGGTTGTGTTTCTTCACCCCAACTGCATATGACAGCAGTTTTATATCAGTTTACATGCACGTTATTTTCAGTGATGAAGACAAACCGCACAGACGTTCACTGTACTTTAGTACATTTTGTAAACTTATGACTCTGAGTAGAGTATAGCCTGACTTAAACAAACAAATAACAACTTAGTATAGTCAGATTATTTTTTACACAACTTACATTTTGTAATCAAACTACCGAAACGAAAGTTGGTCACCACCGAAACGAAAGTTAAATCCGAAAAAATCACTAAGTGTGGAGGCCAAAATCGTCCCCCCAAAAACCTGTTAGGAGTACGTTTCAGGCAATTTAGAGTTGATTGGTAGTACTTTGTAGTGACTTTTTTTGGTCCCTAACCAACATTCATCGAGCTCTGGACTTAGTAAATTTATTTTTTCACCATTGTGTCACTACCGAAACGAAAGTTAAATCCGAAAAAATCACTAAGTGTGGAGGCCAAAATACTTCCTCCAAAAACCTGTTAGTAGTACGTTTCAGGCAATTTAGAGTTGATTGGTTATTTTCGTTTCGGTAAAATGTATTTCACCGAAACGGTTTTAACTTGTTTTTCTATATACTTACTAATACTAATATATAACTAACTAACATACTTACTAATATATAACTAACTAATATACTTACTAATACTAATATATAACTAACTAATATACTTACTAATATATAACTAACTAATATACTTACTAATACTAATATATAACTAACTAATATACTTACTAATAGTGTCTATATTATAGATTATAGTGTTAGTGTGTCAATATTATAGTGTTAGTGTCACTATATTATAGTGTCTCTATATTATAGTAATTGTTTGGTGTCTGCATTCATGAAAGCCAGGAAGTTTGCAACAGGTAATGAGAAAGTCCACATTAACAGACAGTCATAAATGATGAACTGTCTTCACTTTACTGTAGGGCACATAGTAACATGTACAAAGGATTTATAGATATTTTAGGAATGTTTTACAAAGCATGTTAAACATGAACAAACACATTAACAGACAGTTGTAAATGATGAACTGTCTTCACTTTACAATAGGGCACATAATAACATGTACTAAGGATTTATAGATACTTTAGGAATGTTTAACAAAGCATATGTTAAACATGAACAAGCTACCAATAGCTTGTATATATTATGTAACATCAGTTACAAATTATTTAATAATCATTTACAGATGTATTATACATGGCTTATTCATCAATAGTTACTAATACCTTTAATAGATGATTTGTAACCGTAGTTATAAAGGTTTTAGTAATCATTTACGAATGTCAACAAACAGGTTGTTAATGATTTGTTAATAGTCTACAAACTGCTTATAAACGTTTATAAATGCTTTAGAATGGGTCGTTACAAATGATTTAATAATCTTTTACAGATGTATATTAATGGCTTATTCATGAATAGTTCACTACTTACTAATACTTTACAAATGATTTGTAACTGTAGTTATAAAGGTTTCAGTAATCATTTACGAATGTCAACAAACAGGTTGTTAATGATTTGTTAATAGTCTACAAACTACTTTTAAACGTTTATAAATGCTTTATAACGGGTCATTATTGTAAAGTGCTACCAAACTAAGCTATGATGACTAAAACTAAGACTAAATATATTGACAATTTCGTCAACAAATAAAAAATAGACTAAAATGTTAGTGAGGGACTAGTGGAGAAGAGATCCAGTAAGAACTAAAATACAAGTCATGTTATGTTTGGTTGCGCTCTGGTGTTGTAATCTGAAAATAGCCGATCTACAAGCTCACAACGTGTCACAGCGCGACGCGTTGTGAGCTTGTAGATCGTCTATTTTCAGCATGCAACTTGTCGCGGCGCGTTGTGAGCTTGTAGATCGTCTATTTTCAGCATGCAACGTGTCGCGTTGTGAGCTTGTAGATCGTCTATTTTCAGCATGCATGCAACCAAGTGTAAAATCAGCCATTACGATGGCATCAAGTTACCACCAAAATACATTTTAGTCGACTAAATCAATAATCTTATGATATTTAGAATCTAGACTAAAACTAAAACAAAAACATTTCAGATGACTAAAATATGACTAAAACTAAATGGTATTTTATTCAAAAAGTATGACTGAAATTAAATCAAAATTTGCTGTCAAAATCAACACTGCCTCTGATGTGCTTCACACTTAGGCTTAACATTAATCATTGATTAAATACTAGATATATTTTGGGACAAATGAAAAGGAATTGACCATTATACACAACTAGTACATACTGTAACTAGTTGTTTTTTAGCGGTATAAAAATACAAATTATATGTTTAAGCTGCATGTCTCTCTATTAAGAGTTTCCAAATGTTTGCCACATTAAGGTTACCCTTTCGAGGTGGAATCTTAAAATGTAAGGCAATTAAGCAGTTTACAATGACAATAATCCTCTCTGCTACAGTCACACTTGCCATTAACATGGAATAAGTATTAGCACAAACATCTTTTAGGCTGTTGAAAATGACTAGTTAAATTGGCCTACTGTATGTGTAATTATTGATCTTTTTATAGATGGCTTAAACCTGTACAGTTTGAGAATACTGTACAATGAAATGCTGTTTTTTACCGGAACGAGCTATTTGTTTCAAGTCCAGCCACTTCCAGTCTATGGCAATCTAATTGGCCCTCCTGAGAAACAACTAAGTGACAAAATTAAACTATAATGGGGCTTTTGGCTTCGCAAAATATAGAGTCACGTTTTGTTCCTTTGTATCTCACATCACTGACAATTGCCTTCACCCGAGGAGCTATATCGTTAGGGAGGAGCTTTGATGTTGACAAAACATTATTGCACCATTCCATTAGTATTAAATATATCTGGAATTCACAAATGAAAATATAACCATCTCTGCTCTCGTGCCATTACATCTTCTTTTTATTCCGCTCTGGCACTGATTTAGCAGGCGTTGTATTGTATTAAGGCACTTTGTGCAAGTTAAAATATATGGTTTATTGGCAAATGGAAAAGAAAGGGTAGGACTAACTCTGGCTCCCTCGCTCCTTGCTAAGTGCTGATGTGTTAACCCATTAAGACCTGAGGCCGATTCTTCAAAATAATGTCTTCCTAATCCTAACAGTTTTCCAAAAAAAAAAAATGTGTTGCTGTATCAGTGGTGCTTAATTTTTTCATGTCAAGGACTCCCACAATTATAGGAATTTGGCCACGGACCCCCATCTCAAAATATTTTGTTCCAGGGACCCACAGAAGAAAAGATATGAGTTAAAAATGTTCGCTTTAAAATATATGTATTCAAAAGACTTGCACACATTTTCAAGAGTTTTCAAAAAAATGCAGATCTACAAGCTCATAGCGCGAAGTCACACACTATGAGCTTGTAGATCTGCTATTTTTGAATAGCCAAAGTATAACATATTAGCAAAATCTAAAATGACACAGATGTTTTACCGGTTCTAATGGGTTAACCCATTGACACCGGGAAGGGAACGCATCGGTGGAATTTGAAGATTTATTTGGCTATTCAAAAATAGCAAATATACAAGCTCATAGCACGGCACCGAGTGCCGTGCTATGAGCTTGTAGAGCTGCTATTTCTTTTTAAACCGTGAAAATGTGTGCAAATCTTCGTTTCTTTTTTTAAAGCAAACATTTGTATATTTTGTTCTAGGGCCCCCCCAAGAGCAAAGATTTGAGTTACAAATGTTCGCTTTAAAAACACATATTCAAAGATTTCCACACATTTTCATGATTTTTCCCCAAAAATTGCAGATCTACAAGCTCGTAGCGCGGCACTCGGTGCCGTGCTACGAGCTTGTATGTCTGCTATTTTTTGTAATAGCCTGATACATCTGAAAATGACACAGATGCGTTCCCGGTCTTAAGGGATTAATGACAAGCGGATGTGGGCCCGGTAAAGGAGAGAGAAAGAAGAGAGGAGTCCCTCGATGGGATCGAGGCAGCCGTGTGAAGCCAAGTGCAAAATTGATATTTCAGGAAGGCTGATGCATGGCGGAGCCAGGTCTGCTTAGTGTCATTGGCTCGGTGTCACCGCGCCGCCGCAATGAGTCCCCATCCATCGCTGCACATTTTCATTGAAGACATCTTTTTTTTTTTCTCTCTCCTTTTTTTTTTTCTAAAGCCATCAGAGGAGAGGGAATTGTCTCGTGGACAGACTGTTATTCATGCAGTCATCAGGGCTGATAGAGCTGTGTGTGCGCGCGCGTGTGTGTGTGTGTGTGGGGGGGTCCATGTGGTATATTTGTAAATAGAAATTGCATTTGATTCCTTAGTCGATTTATTTTTTCTTTTCTCTAGCCCCCTATATACCCAACCTTGATTAAATCACGTCGTTTTTTTTTCTTTTTTCACAAGATACCTCAACGGCAAGAAAAAACAGAAGAAAAAAAACAACACGAAAAGAGGATAGCTGTCTACGAAAGGTTCTGTGTGTGTGTGTGTGTGTGTGTGTGTGTGTGTGTGTGTGTGTGTGTGTGTGTGTGTGTGTGTGTGTGTGTGTGTGTGTGTGTGTGTGTGTGTGTGTGTGTGACAATCTCACAAACCACTGGACCGATCTCACAAACCACATTTCCTGTGCACAACTGCCAGTATAGGCCACAGAACTGTACTTTATAATGAAAGAAAGCAAGAAAGAAAGAAAGCATTTATTTTGCTCCTTTTTATATATTATAACAGGGACATCACGGGCTCTCAGAAGGTGGGGGGGTGGACTTTCGGTGGACTATACCCCTTAACTTACACTTTGGCTATTCAAAAATAGCAGATATACAAGCTCATAGCGCGGCACCGAGTGCCGCGCTATGAGCTTGTAGATCTGCTATTTTTGAAAAATCGTGAAAAACATTTGTAACTGTCAAATGTAAACAAATTTTGTATTTTCAAAATGTTGCGTTTTTTGTGCGGATTTTGTTAGTTTTTTTTTCGTGTTTTGGTTACTTTATTTCGGTTTTAGGGTTAGGGTTAGGTTATTTAATTCTTATTTTTGCCTGATTTTACCGATTTATTATTTAAAAAAAAAAAATAATTATTGTTTTTTTTATTTTTTCAAAAAGTGGGGGGTATGAAATCACGGATCTATGTGAGTGAGGGTGTCGCGTCGTACGCACAGTGAATGGCCGTGACGCCCCTGTATTAAAATGGAAGTGAAGGGAGTTGTGACCGTGCTAAAATCTCGCCTAAATCTTGAGTCATACGTCATTGATATACGCAGTGTTGGGAAGTAACTAAAGTAATATGTAACTTAAAGTAATATTATTACCTTTTCCCAGTAACTAGTAACGTAACTAATTACTTTCACGTTTTGAGTAATAATATTACCTTTACTTTTTTTCAAAAAGTAACTTATTACTTTTTTTCACGAGCCTCGGTGGTACTCTGGGTTTGAGTGTGTTTATTTGATCCTGTGTTGTTTTTGGTCCATTGATATAATGGTAGACTGGTTGGGATCGAGTTGCTATGCAGGCTGCTTGCTGATCCGGTCTAGAGCGGATACGGAAACGTTGCGCTCATGTCTGTGTGAATTATTATCAGCTGCGGAAGGGCGGGCCGCCCTTAAACCGGATCAAACAGTGTTGCCATGTCTGCTTATTATAAGCGACTTGTTAACCGATGAAGATGCGCCGTAAGCTTGTAGGTCGGCTATTTTCTATATATATATATATATATATTAGAATACATTTGTTTACAAAGAAATTAAGCACTTTATGAAGAGGTTTTGTTGTTTAGTTGTTGGTTGCTGTCAAATAAAAGGTTTTTGAGAGGCTGGCTGTAAGTGGGTCCACCAGCATATTGTCCAATGCCCACTTAACCGTAGGCCTAGTCCATAGGCCTAGCTGTAGGCTGCTATGAAGTGGTCAAGTGGAACACACTTTTGATTTATTTTCCTGATATGTTTTTTTGTGTCCTGAATGATGCACTAAATATCAGTCAGTCAGAATGATTGTTTTGAAGTTTACATTTCCTACACCCACGAACCACGATGATATGTGTTGCTATGGGAGCCTTTTTATTTTATTAGAATTAATTTTGTTTACAAAGAAATGAAGCACTTTATGAAGAGGTTTTGTTGTTTAATTGTTTTGTTTAACCTAGTACATAGGCCTAGCCCACGATGATATGTGTTGCTATGGGAGCATTTTTATTTTTGTATTTTATTAGAATACATTTTGTTTACAAAGAAATATAGCAGTTTATGAAGATGTTTTTATCTATGTTTGTTTAGTTTATGTTTGGAGCTTTAATAAACAACAGAAGTTGTTCAAAGATTGTGTCTCATGATGAGTCATTATCTGTTTGAGCCCAGGTGTTTGAATATTTTATTAGGCAAAAAATACATTAAATACATTTAAAATACTTGTTTCCATTGAGGTCCTTAGTATTCAATTCATAGTCGTCAAATGGTTTTCATTTAGTCTGTAAGTTATGAATTCATACACTGTAAAAGTCTTAGTGTTAATATAATTCAAATGAGTGTACAATGAGGATTTTACAATGTAGGCTGCAGAAAAGAGAAAAAAAACAACTGCTAATGTTGAAAATGCAAAGTTAGACTTTTGGGGAGAAAGGATGCAAATTACTGGGGGCGAGAAAAAAAAAGTAACTAAAGTAATAAGTAACTAGGTACTTTTGGCAGGGAGTAATAAGTAAAGTAACTACATTACTTTTTAAACAAGTAATATGTAATAAGTAACATATTACTATGTTTTAGTAACTATCCCAACACACGTCGTCTCTGTCGGGTGGAAACCACATAAGTCCAAAGCTGTTACTTTTCCCGATTCAAATTCAAAACCATCAAAAGTAGCAGATCTGAAAGCTCAAAATGTTTTCGAGCTTGCAGATCTGCTGCTTTTGATGGTTTTGCGTGACGCTGTAGTGTGATCAAAGTAGGGCGTTACTTTACAAAAATAAATTAAAATATGAAGATAATTTAACAGCAACGATATGCTCTGTGTCTGTGTGTGTGTAGTGTGTGTGTGTGTGTGTGTGTGTGTGTGTGTGTGTGTAAACAGTATGTGCGAGCAGGAACCTGGGATACAGGGACCTGCGTCCGTCCGTCCGTCTCCCTCTCCCTCTCTCTCTCTCTCTCTCTCTCTCTCTCTCTCTCTCTCTCTCTCTCTCTCTTCCCCCCCCCCTCTCTCTCCCCCTCTCTCTCGCTCTCTCTCTCTCTTTCTCTCTCAGGGGAGCTCTCTCTCCCTCTCTCTCTCTCCCATGTTGCTAAGGTGTCCATGATGGATGGAGGCGGGTGCAGCAATAGAATGCGTGTCCCCTGGGTTCGGCTGTCCCTCTGCGGGGTTAAACAGCATTCAATATCACACACATATGGAGGAGACACAAAGACACATTATGCCTTCCTTGTTTCACCACTGTCCACCTGGAGTCCCTATTTTGGGAATGTCTTTATAGGCTAAAATGTGCTAAATCTTTCAAAAATATATATTAACCCATTTAGACGGGGAACGCATCTATGTAACCACTTCAACCATTATTGTATACTTTGGCTATTTTTTTTCTTTTTAATCGTGAAAATGTGTGCAAATCTTTGAATATATGTATAATTTTTAAAGCGAACATTTGTAACTCAAATCTTTGCTTTGCAATATTTTGAGATGGGGGGTCCGCGTCCAAATACATATCATTTTGGGGGTCCTTGACATGAAAAAGTTTGAGAACCACTGATATTATAGTTGTTTTTCTTCAAACGAAAACTGTTAGGATTCAGAAGACATTTGTAGAATCCTCGCATAAGCAAAGATTTGAGTTAAATATGTTTGCTTAAAAATATATATATATTCAAAGATTTGCACACATTTTCACGATCGAAAAAAAATAAAATAGCAGATATACAAGCTCATAGCGCGGCACTCGGTGCCGCGCTATGAGCTTGTAGATCAGCTATTTTTGAATGGCCAAAGATATCTAAAAATGACACATAGTCTTAACGGGTCAAAATAATAAATTCTAAAAATGCCTAAAATTTGATTTGCCTCTGCTTTTAATATCTCCCTGGTCAGTGAATACATGCATTTCGTCAGTGTCAGGCGGAAACATAATATATCCAAAACCGTTCCTTTTTTAAAACATATTCTTATGTTTTTTTTAAACAAATAGTTTTTAAAGGTTTAAATATGGAGATAAGAAGTTTTTGCCCGACAGCAACAACGTCCTTTAGGGAAATGTAGACTGTCTCAGTTGATATTTACTGTATGTTTTAACAATATCGTAATTTAACAATTTAATTTAAAAAAAAAATTTTTTAAGTATTTTGGGCAATTTTGACGAGATTTGTCGAACATAAAATAAATAGCAAAAATAGACCATCCACAAAGCACGTATCCATTATTTGTAGGTGTTTTCGTAAATGAATGCATTACTTCAGTCATACAAGAGTTCTGCACAAAAGTAGTGAAAATAGCAGATCTACAAGCTTGTAGATTACAAAATTACAAAAAAAAAGACCAGAGATTCCATCTGACAGCGACAAAATGGAACCCTGCCTGTAGTTTCAACGTGCCCTGCAGACACAAAACTCATAAAAACCGAGACGTTCGCAAGGGAGATGGACGCCATGAGATTCCCCAAAGCAGGTGCTGTCTGTCTGTCTGTCTGTCTGTCTGTCTGTCTGTCTGTCTGTCTGTAACGCAATGCAGCCCACCACCAAACCCACCCTTCCAAAGCTGTTCAAACCCAAGACAATTCTAAACTGATAGCAATTAGTGTAAAACTCTCTCCGACCGAAGCGCAGAGCCAAGCGGAGAACAGGAGAAGGTTACGAACGGTTGTCTAACCGTATACGCGAGCTAGCGCATTAAAACCGGGAAAACCTTTAGTGTCAATTTTTATTTCAGCATTGGCTATTCAAAAATATCTGCTATTTTTTTTAAATCGTGAAAATATATATATATATTTTTAAGCGAACATTTGTAACTCAAATCTTTACTTCTGGGGGTCCCTGGAACTAATTATTTTGAGATTGGGGTCCGCGGCCGAATACATATGATTGTGAGTGGTCCTTGGCATGACTACGTTCGAGCACCACTGATATTATAGCGCTGCATGTAGGAGCTTGTACATCTGCTATTTATTTTACGTTTTTGAGAAAATCTTGAAAGTGTGAGAACTACTGTAACTCATTTAGAAGGTATTTTGCAGGATGGGCCTCGGGTCTAAATGGGCTAACCCATTAAGACCGGGAACGTACCTGGTCATTTTCAAATAGCAGATCTACAAGCTCATAGCGCGGCACCGAGTGCCGCGCTATGAGCTTGTAGATCTGCTATTTTTGAAAAATCGTGAGAATTTGTGCAAGTCTTTGAATAAATATATATCTATTTTTAAAACAAACATTTGTAACTAAAATCTTTGCTTCTGGGGGGGTCCCTGGAACAACATATTTTGAGATGGGGGTCCGCGGCCAAATACATATCATTTTGGGGGTCCTTGACATGAAAAAGTTTGAGCACCACTGACGTTATAGCAACATACGTTTTTTTTCCAAAAAAAAAAAACTGTTGGGATTTAGAAGACATTTGTAGAAAGATTTCAGTTAAAAATGTTTGCTTTAAAAAAATATACATTCAACGATTTGCACAAATTCTCATGATTTAAAAAAAAAAAAAAATAGCCCAAAGTACAAAATAATGGTTAAAGTGGCTACACACAGATGCGTTCCCGGTCTAAATGGGCTAACCAAGTGAGACGTCTGTAATTGGGACACATCTGTCCGAGGGACAAAGGACACAATTACTGGAGAGGGTCATTGTGTGGCGGTGTGGCTAAGAATGGAGCGACAGACACTATACCTAATTACAACACTGTGGTATTCTTAGAACTGTTGTTTGTCACCTTGGACAGAAAAAAGTCTCAACACGGAGCTGGTTCTGTCCACGGAACATGATGATGATGATAGATAGATGTACAGTGGGACGGACCTTTGTTGATCCCCGGGGAAATTCGGTTGTCATAGCAGCACGGCAGCCAGTGAGGATGAAACAAAGATACGAGGTACTGGGGTGGAGAGAGAGAGTAAACAGAATAGAAGTAGCTAGTGGTGGAAAAAGTACTCAAATTCTTTACTTAAGTAAAAGTACCAATACTGCAATATAAAAATACTCTGTTACAAGTAAAAGTCCAGAATTAAAAATGTACTTGAGTAAAAGTACAAAAGTATTGGCATCAAAATGTACTTAAAGTACCAAAAGTAAAAGTACTAAAATGTTTGAAAATAGCAGATCTACAAGCTCACAACGCGTCGCATCGCGACGCGTTGTGAGCTTGTAGATCGGCTATTTTCAAATAGCCAAGGTATAAAATAGGGCTCAAGTGGTTAATGTATGTTTCATAATATCATAATTTATATCTGCAAAGTAACTAGTAACTAAAGTTTTTATATAATTGTAGTGGAGTAAAAGTACAATATTTGCCTCTGAGATGTAGTGGAGTAGAAGTAAACGTATAGAAAATGGGAAATACTCCAGTAAAGTAAAAATTCCCCAAAAGTGTACTTAAGTACAGTACTTGCGTAAATGTACTTAGTTACTTTACACCACTGCCCTCAACCCACTTTCAGGACCACACAGCACTAGTAGTATACATTTAGGGCTATAGCTCTGTTTCTGGTAATATTCTATGTCCATGGCAAAAATGGAATTTTGACCCAAAAAAAAATCGCCACAAGCCAGCATGGCGATGAACCCCTTGTCCTTTGTGCACAAACGGTCTGTTCCACCAGCCGCCCCCAGGTAAGGTGCAGTGTGTACAGTAAATTGAGCATACAGTACATGTTCTGGGGCTGTCACATGCACATTTAAATAAATGGCATCAAGCTACACAAACATGACCAACCCCTCTATCTGTTGGCTGATGCAATCATACCTCCACAAATGACTGTAGACCCAAACCTGTCAGGTAACAACACACTATGGCAGGTTTTTTTGGGTGGATCTGTAAATATTGCACTTTTACTTCACTATACAGTCATTTGACAACTTTAGTTATGGTTAAACTTTGCAGATTTACATTATTATTATTAAAACACGACGTTGCAATGTGCTGTGAGATTGTAGATCTGCTTATAAATATTTATTTTTATTATTATTTATTTTATTTATAATATTTTAAAAAATGTGAGTACTTTTACCTTGGTACTATAAGTATGTTTGATGTCAATACGTTTGTACTTTAATACAGGACTTTTACTTGTAACAGAGTAGATATCGTGGTATTGCTAATATTAGTTAAATGAACTTAAGTCCATAATCCGGGTACTTCTTCCACCACAGACTGTCAATTCCCCATGCATATCAATGCTGTCGGGTCGAAACGATGTACGTCCAAAATCTTTCCCTTTTTATTATTATTTAAAAAAGTGTTTTACAATAGCGTTAACAGCCGATCCACAAGCTCACAATGAATCGCATGGTGACGCGTTGTGAGCTTGTAGATCGGCTATTTTCAAATAGCCAAGGTATAAAATAGGGCTCAAGTGGTTAATGTATGTTTCATAATATCATAATTTATATCTGCAAAGTAACTAGTAACTAACATTTTTATATAATTGTAGTGGAGTAAAAGTACAATATTTGCCTCTGAGATGTAGTGGAGTAGAAGTAAACGTATAGAAAATGGGAAATACTCCAGTAAAGTAAAAATTCCCCAAAAGTGTACTTAAGTACAGTACTTGCGTAAATGTACTTAGTTACTTTACACCACTGCCCTCAACCCACTTTCAGGACCACACAGCACTAGTAGTATACATTTAGGGCTATAGCTCTGTTTCTGGTAATATTCTATGTCCATGGCAAAAATGGAATTTTGACCCAAAAAAAAATCGCCACAAGCCAGCATGGCGATGAACCCCTTGTCCTTTGTGCACAAACGGTCTGTTCCACCAGCCGCCCCCAGGTAAGGTGCAGTGTGTACAGTAAATTGAGCATACAGTACATGTTCTGGGGCTGTCACATGCACATTTAAATAAATGGCATCAAGCTACACAAACATGACCAACCCCTCTATCTGTTGGCTGATGCAATCATACCTCCACAAATGACTGTAGACCCAAACCTGTCAGGTAACAACAAACTATGGCAGGTTTTTTTGGGTGGATCTGTAAATATTGCACTTTTACTTCACTATACAGTCATTTGACAACTTTAGTTATGGTTAAACTTTGCAGATTTACATTATTATTATTAAAACACGACGTTGCAATGTGCTGTGAGATTGTAGATCTGCTTATAAATATTTATTTTTATTATTAGTGTGGTTGCCCTAACAGGGCAACCAGACTATAGTACTCTATACACTTTCTTCCACTTCAAGATAAACAATATTTCGAACCGCATCTCCTCCCACAGTTTTTATCCCCTAATGTTGTGCCATATATCAAAATGACCATCTAAATCGGGAATCGTGCGCTTGTATTTTGCTAAGAGATTGGTTAAATAGTTTAATTGATATTGATTTATTAGTGCATTAAATTCACCCATCCACTTTAATGGAAAAGTGAAAAAACTCAAATTCAAGTATTTTTTTCTCAGAAACCGTAAGAGCTAGAGTTACCAGATTTGGAGGGAAAATTCATAATATTGTCCGAAATTAATGAAAAAAATATCACACCATTCGGCCTCATGGTGGCGCTATAACAGCCCCCTTTACGTTTTGGCCTGTAACTCTTGAACCGTAGGTCCGAAAATCAAAATTTCTTTTCACCTGGATTCCTTGGGTCACTACGCATCTCCCCATATAGGCCACGCCCATTTGCGTCAGGATAGATTTTTTGATATTGATTTATTTGTGCATTAAATTTCCCCATCCACTTTAATGGGAATTGCAAAAACTCCCATTCAAGTATTTTTTTCTCGGAAACCGTAAGGGCTACAGTTACAAGACTTGGAGGGGAGGTTAATAGTTTTTTGCAAAATTATTAAAAAAAGAATCACACCAGTCGGCCACATGGTGGCGCTATAACAGCCCCCTTCACCTTTTGGCCTATAACTCTTGAACCGTAGGTCGTAAAATCAAAATTTCTTTTTCCCTGGATTCCTTGGGTCACGACGCATCTTCCCATATAGGCCACGCCCATTTGCGTCAGGATAGATTTTCCGCCATTTTGAATTTTCTTCAAAACACACTTTTTGCTCCTTTTCCTGCAATTTTTTTCCAAATCTCACACAAATCGGTACACATGATCTATGGACCCATGCGATAAACCTATTCAAGCGGAATTTTGATAGTCCGTACCGTCCGTCCGTAAATGGCTTCCAAAGTTAGCGGGAGGGGCCCGTTTGACCAAAAATGCCATAAATCACGAACAAAACGTCCGGTCAATCCCAAATTTGAATCACATGTCGAGGGTGGTATACTAAACCAATCCCCAAAAGCATTTCTACTTTGATCCATAGGGGGCGCCACGAATGCTCGAAATGTAACCGTTTGATGCAAAAACATGATTTTTGGGGGATCAATCCTCTCAAAATGAAACGCAGGCGATCTCAGGAGTGACGTGACGATGTAATTGGCGCAGTCTCCGACGGTATTCCTCCCGGCGTATTACTGGAGTCCCGACCGCGTCGGCGCAACCACACTCTGCAATTTCCCCGGAATTGCGACGCGTCTAGTTATTTATTTTATTTATAATATTTTAAAAAATGTGAGTACTTTTACCTTGGTACTATAAGTATGTTTGATGTCAATACGTTTGTACTTTAATACAGGACTTTTACTTGTAACAGAGTATTTCTATATCGTGGTATTGCTAATATTAGTTAAATGAACTTACAGATGTGCCATTTCAAAACTTCACATGTCCTGCCATCGCCAAGACAGTAAATTTTCAGGGGATTCCCAGGGCAATAAGAGGGACAAAGAAGGGCATTTAAAATGCTGAATTATTTTGGTGATCACTGCTTTTATGATGCTAATTAATTTGAGCAACTGGTCAAGGCCCTCTTCAAATCACCTTTCACCTCATATGAGTCTGACACACATTCTTTTGTTCTCATGTATATGGGTGTCTGTTGAAGGGAAAAACAGGGGTGTGTAGTGACAACTTCTTTTCAGGGGCAAAACAGTGCAATTTTAAGGGCAGAACAGGGAGAAAAAAAGGCCTTTTCAGGGCACTTTCAGGGAAAGAACAGTAACGTGTGAAGTTTTGAAGTGGCACATCTGTAAGTCCATAATCCGGGTACTTCTTCCACCACAGACTGCCAATTCCCCATGCATATCAATGCTGTCGGGTCGAAACGATGTATGTCCAAAATCTTTCCCTTTTTATTATTATTTAAAAAAGTGTTTTACAATAGTGTTAACAGCCGATCCACAAGCTCACAATGAATCGCATGGTGCGCATGGACGCGATGTGAGCTTGTAGATCAGCTATTTTCACGACTTTTGTGCGACACTCTGGAACGATGAGGTAGGGCATTAATTTACGAAAAAAACATAAATAGGCGAAAGATGGAGTTACGAGGTCGATATACTGCTGTCCCTGTTGATACCAAGCTCCACTGTTGATCTGGGGAGGAGTGACAACTACAATGATCCAAACGGAGATGGGCAAGTTACTTTAAATTAGTAACTAGTTATAGTATCAAGAAGTAACTTACTTTACCAGTTACTGCATTATAAAAGTAACTTGTTATAGTTATTGTTGTGTTACTTTGGTGCGTTCTTTTTTCCCCTCTACACTGAAGTATCTTCACCAAAAATAGCAGATCTACGGTATATGCAACAATAAAAAAACATCACGTGGATGCACCCGGGACGCATCATCAGTGTTGTAGCCTGGCGTTGACGGGTGTTTCGGGTCTCGCAACATACACCCTCGCCCAGGTGACCCAGCCGGGCCCAGTTGATCAAGCCCCGACTTACGTCCTAGTAGCTACCCACGGTCAGTCCTCTTAGGGCAAGACAGGGCCCCTCAGTCCACTTCTCCGCAACTACTCTGCCGGGACCGGGGGAGGCTCTGGCACGTGGAGGGACTAGGCTCTGTGGAAGGCCTCCTGTCCGGGCCCCTCCTTCGTCTCACCAGGTCCAGGACCTAAGCGTTGCACCTGCAGGCGTGTCAAAAACAATTATAACGTTTAAATTAAAGGACATCTCCACTACTGGCAAATCATGTCATTACTGAATGAATATAGGACACTTTATGTAATAACCTGTCCACGTGTCATTCAGCTGAGCCCAGATCAGCAGTTGTATGTCAAATAGCCCCGAACCTTGTTCAAGTCTATTTGCAACCCTCCCCTCAATAAACACTGGGGGCGGTTAATACAGTATATATTCCAGTACACTGTAAAATATTTTCATTGAAATTTACAGTAACTTACAGGCAGCACGATGCCAGTAAAGTACTGTAATATCTTTCACAGTAGGTGTACTGTGATTACATTTACAGTAACATTTTTAATACTGTAAACCAAATCACAGTACACAACTGTGACGATTTTAATTACTGTAAACTAAATCACAGTACACAACTGTGACCACTCTAATTACTGTAAACTAAATCACAGTACACAACTGTGACCATTCTAATTACTGTAAACCAAATCACAGTACACAACTGTGACCATTCTAATTACTGTAAACTAAATCACAGTACACAACTGTGACCAGTCTAATTACTGTAAACTAAATCACAGTACACAACTGTGACCAGTCTAATTACTGTAAACTAAATCACAGTACACAACTGTGACCATTCTAATTACTGTAAACTAAATCACAGTACACAACGGTGACAATTCAAATTACTGTAAAACCAAAATATGTACATTACTGTATTTTTACAGTTCATTTCACATTACTGTAATAAAAATACTTTTTTTCTTACAGTAGTTTCCATTACTATGAAGCCAAATTACTGTACAGGCTACACAACTGTAAACAATGATACTATTGGAATCTTAAAATGTATACCTTACTGTGCTACTAGACATTCCTGTAACATATCTCACCACAGCACTTAACAGTAACATGACATTTATTTTTGAGGAAAGCAAACCCTGTTAAACAATAGCCATTACAGAACATGTGACATTTAAAGTGCAGACTTTTTAAGAACCATTTAAAATCTGTAAAATTGCCTCTGTTGGCCAATGGGCCTAAAACTTTGTTTCCTATATGGCTTTGCAGTAAAACAATAAATGAACATTAAACATCAGTTAACAACAACACCTAGTAGTGAAGTCATTGAGGTACTGTACAGTATAAAACCCCATTTTACCACCATTGTAAACACTGTAAGAACAAATTTGCTCAGTACAGCTACTATCAGGCCAGTCGGTGCTTTCAGCCACATAAACACAACTCCTCTTACAAAACAAATCACTCGAAATAAAATCCTCGATTTACAAACTGTAAGTCCCCCCCTTCTATGAAGTCCTTCAGAGAAGGAGACAAAACCTGAGACAGGGGAAGGAGCACACACTAATATTGAGGTGCTGCCATGGTAAATACAAAGGAGGAGGCACATGGAATGGTCTCTGTTGGCCAATGGGCCTAAAACAAATTTCAGGCTTTGCAGTAAAACAACAGTACGGGTACGGTCACACCAAAGTTTAATTCTACCTATGAGGGTGGATTCTGCCGATGTGACCGTACCCTTAATGAACATTCTAAGACTAAGACATTTCTATCAAATAACAACCCCTAGTTTCACAAACCGTATTGTGTCTATTCACAAATTATAAGTTATCTTTTTTTTAATGATGTCGTTCAAGGAAGGACACTAAACCTGAGACAGGAGAAGGAGCACACACCAATATTGAGGTGCTGACCATGGTAAATACAAAAATATTTAAAAAGGAGTAAGTGGCACAGCTACAATGCAATGTGTTTTTTTATCAAATAAAAAATACAAACGTTTTCACAGGTAGTCTTCCTTGGATGAAGACTCCAAACCCTGAGTTTTTTTTGTTTGTTTGTTTTTCCTTAAATCATCGCTATGAGCTGTGCTACATCCTTCTGAAACATTTGCTATAACCTTTCATACAAATAAATAAAGAAATGTGCAAAACATAAACAAACTCTGGTCATGCCAGAACATATGCCATGACGACCTAAAACTACTAGGCAGTCCACAAATCCTATCAAGTCCAACTCTCTTTTCTCATGAAATTGCAATATTGTGACACACTCTTAATAGTTTTGCGAATCAAATTCCACAAATTCCCTAATCAAAGTGGCCACACTGCGATTCAGAGCTGTGCTCTTCCTTTGCACCTTCTTGCCAGATTTACGGCTGACCTGTGTCTTGGATGTACACTTTGAGCCTTCAGGGTTAATCCTCAGGAAGAACCTGCAAGCAGAAGAAGTAGTCCATTAGTGCTTTTCCCCCCACCAATATGATATTCCTTATCAGCCACTGCAAATACAAAACAGATCCCAGCGACAATGATGATAACCATGGTGTCTATTAGTCACTACACATAGGGACATTGTCTAACATAAATAACAATACTTATCAATGTGTCATTAAACATCATTAGTTATGCACAGCCGAATGCACCTGCACAAAATAACACCCACTAGTAAGGATAACCCTAGTTATCTTGTGCCTCAGCTGTTTAATTTATCACCTTAGATGGTATTCATCTGGTTAAATTATGTCTGTTCCTAAAAAAACGAGAATGTTCAGGGTTAAAGATTGATATGGCTGGGCCAGATAAGGAATAGTAATGTTGAGCATGTGAAAATTCTTTGAAGTCTTGGAGATAACTACAATACAGTCTACATGTTACACTTACGCTAGAGAATGGTTTGAGGCCAAGTGATGGGCCATAATATTAAACTAGTCATCATATAGCCAACTAGATGACAAAAACACACATTTGTTTGATCTCACAGCATAGACTCATGTTTTAGCATTATCTGTTGGACATGTGTATAAGTGTTTCTCAACTTGAAAGATGATATTCATTAAGGTGACTTTAAACAATTTTAGTGGAGGCGTGACATGCTTTTTTTCAGATTATTTGTGCTGAACCATTTCAAATTGTGTAAGCCAACAAGTCATAGAGACTAATGATGTGCTAACCTCTGAATGAACTCCAAAGTACTGGCTGCCTCTTCCTGGTACTCTATGTTGAAGACATAGTAGCAGGCCATTAGGACAGCTGTTGCTGAGGAGAAGTCAGGAAGGTCCTCTGACTGGATGAGGACATTTCCCTCCATGGCCAGCATCCATTTCTGTGCCTCCAGAACTGAGTCCCCTATAACACACACACACACACACAGCAGGTATAACAATTATTGTTATAGCCTATGATTTAGCATAAGAAAAGGTAGAGACAATTATTCCATCTATAAATAAAGTATACGTGTAAAAATGAACAAGCTGTCAAGTTATAGTATATCCAGGATTTGAATGGACCTATGTACCTCTAATCCCCTTCCCTTTGTTTGATATAAACTGACCAATCCTATAGTTGCATCACATTCCTCGATGAGAATGTTGATACTCTCCCTCAGGAGATCAGGTGTTCAGTTCTGTGTGTGTGTGTGTGTGTGTGTGTGTGTGTGTGTGTGTCTGTCTATCTGCCGTACTTTGACAAAATGGAGGCATATATTACCAGGCATGCCACAGCTTCATGTACTGTATGTGATAAAATGAGACTATGTATTATATAAAATGAAGATGTTGTACAGGCACTATCTCTGATCACATTGCCACTTAGCCTTCCACCTCCAGTTGACAGTTCTCTACAAACCATAATATTCTGTACTGTATATTCAGAATAATACACTTACCAAGTGCCATTAACCTAGGTGTGCTTGGTAGTGAGAGCATGCCTTCTGCATCTGCTGAGGTTGTCGTCACCTAAATAACAGAAAAGATCAAACACAAAGACAGAAAGTTATAATATTTAAACAATAAAGCTGTTAGTCAATGCATTTCTCACCAGTTATTTAATAACACTGTGGTTTGTCTTGCATTGAACTGTAAATGGCAAGTCTGAACTGTGTCCAGTATGAAAGACAGGATGGATGAACTATGGGAAAATAAAGTCTACAAATGTACTATACCGGTGCATTAGAAGAGAGTAAAAAATAGAGTTCTGCAGTAGTCCTTTAAGATGTGCACATATCTATCCCTAATCCCAATAAATATGCAGTGGACACATATGTTCACAAAATCCATGTTCAAAGTACTTACATCAGCCAGAAGAAAGAGTGAATCCTCTTTTTCTTTGAAGTAGGCCATTGTGACGAGTAGAGATGCAACACCGTGGTTGATGTTGTCCACCCCGCTAATGTCTTTCAGGACTGTCCTGACATCCTTTGTCCACCTTGTAAGTTGACTTCGAAAAAAATGTAGCAGCTTCTTTCCTTTACTGTCCAGGGAATCCTGGAGTCTGGTGTCAACATCAATCCCTGTCAATGTGCTGAAGTGAGCACACATGAATCTTGAAATGAACAGAAATGGCCACTGTTCCTTGAGTTCCACGATGCTGGGTGGAGGGTTTCTATTGATAGCATAGCGCTGGATGGCATATGTCATCTTCATCAATTCATCCACTCGGCCACGTTGTGCTGCCCGGGGACCCTCTGTTGAGAAAAGGCCTACCATCTCCTCTCTCTTCGCCTCTGCAGATGCTGGTGTGTCATCTTCAGGGAGGTCAAGTGGCTGCCAATTGATGCAGCCGTAGCTGTCTGTTTTGGCACATTTAGATGCAGTGGGCTGGGTGCTGGATGTTCCAGGATGGCTGTCATCCATGACTGCTGAACGACATCTTGGTTTCCTAACTCTAACTAGTGTGTTGTCACGATTGACGTAGTCAGCCCTGGTCTTTAACTGACACTCCAAAGCGTAATAACCATTTCCCACTTTCTCTCCCTCCAACATCTCAGCAAAGCTTGTCGGGTACTTATCACAGATTCTTTGGGCTATTTCTGAACAATGGCTTAGTTTTGGGTTCAAGCACACCTCTCGGATTGAATCCACAATGATTCTCACCATTGCTAATCTATTTTCCTTCTTGGGTTTCTTTCCCTGTGCAAGAGACTGTCTTAAACTGGCTGGCATCTTCTCCCATGGCACTTGATAGGATGAGACCCACCCAGTGCTCTGTATCGGCACATGGACTGGAGGAGTGCTTGAGGTTGGAGAGTTGGAGGTGCTAACAGAGTTGCTTGGAGAGTTGGAGGTTCCATCAGAGTTGTTTGTTGAGTTGTAGGTGCTAACAGAGTTGCTTGGCTGGTTTGTAGTCTGGTCTTCATGGCCTGTGTATTAGGAAATAATAGGGAATAGGAAACAATGTTCAGACAATTTGTTATTGTTTAACACTTTAAACAGTGGATTAAATGCACATGTCATGACCAACAGTAATACTAACAAAATATGTAAACCTTTCTATCACAATTGTAGATTGAAATATATCCTTAGAGAGCTGGTCAGGTTACTTAAAAAAGGAGATCAAACTTTTAAACTAGACATCGATTTGTGGCTGAATGTCGCCATAAAAGAACACTGGGAGAGTTATTCTGACATAAGAGATTGCCTTTTACTGAATTGCATGTTACATATTTGTATACAGTATATTTTAGCCTACATTTTAAGATCTATTCCTTAAAGATCCAGCTTCACTGCAAAAATCAAAATTCTGGAGTGACAGGACTATCATTAGCTGCTTCACACAAACTGTATATGCCGGCGAGACCAAAAGCCCATGGTAAATGAACTATATACAAGTATACACTAAAAGGACTGCTGGGTGCTTAGCCCCGTTTCTCCAAGCCCTGGTGAAAGATTCTACCAAATGCTTGCAAGCCCTGCAAGTCGGTGAGGCCAGGTATTATAACGTGTACAGGCTACTAAATTTAACCTGCCTCTTGCTAAGTTGAATGAAAAGAAACACAATCATTAATGTTTTCCCCTGCTAGAATCCACTCCTAAGAAGCACCATTATCATGTGACAACTAGTGACTACACAACTTAAGACTCACCTCTGTTTTTTAAGTAGTGTACCAGTCTTCTGGAAGCTATAAGTGGGATAACTTCTTTGACATCTTCCTCTGAAACATACTGTAGATCACTGTCGGTCCTCACACCAATGACAGCCAAGTGGTCGATCAGTTTCTGATATTCACCTTCCTGAAGTGTGGGGAGGGCCTTCCTGATGACATCATCAAAGGGCTGCTCCATATCTCTTAATTAGAATAAACAGAGTGATGGAAAGATACAAGATCAACATCAAATCTGTTATATAATGGCAATGGGTAGTAGTCAGCCAGGCTCTCCAACCTGACACACATGTAAGAAACACCTGAGTCAAGCAGGCAGTGTACACCTAGATCCATCAAAGGCACTGAGGGATGTTTTTCAATAACAAAATACACCTCGGATGAGTTTAGCAAAATCAACACAATTTTTCCAAAGGTGTATCCCATGTCATTGTGGTCCACAACCACAACCATAGATTTTTGGTATTTGGTGCCCTTGTAAGTAATAACTGGCGTCACTATAGATGCCTCATGAATGCCTCTCATCCTAACAACTTCTTGTATGCCAAGATTATACAACCGACCATCAAATTCATCAGAATGCTGTATTTGCACAGTCGGTGGGAAAAGGCTGCCAGCCTGAAGATAGGCTTGTAAGAGTTGGTGTCTCTCAGCCAGTGTGCTATTAAGGTTTTTGAAATTGTGAAGCTTTCTTGCGCACTGTTTGAAAAATGAGTGTTTACTTTCAAACCGAAGAGTCCAAAGTCTAATGAGTGGACCAAAATGTAGTATGAGTCCAGGGTAGTGAAGCAAGTAATGGTGTTTTGGTTTCAGAGGTTTACCTGGAAAGAGAGTAGCTCTTGAATGAATATAGTGTTCCAGTAGAACTTTCAGATATGCTACTTGGTTGGCATGGATTTTTGGTGCAGTTATCATTGCCACTATCTCTCGTAGCTGTAAGCACAACTGCCAGACCTCATCTTCCAAAGGATTCTTTATCCTGTCACCAACAAGCAGTGGGAGTAAGCGAAGTAAACACCAGTTTTGAGATGCATTTCCTCCCAGCTTTTCACTGTCTGGACGTACTACACATGGTTTACCATTGGAATCATTTTGTACATAATTAAAAGTAGAAATTATCCTATTCAACTGAGTGTAAGTAAAATGCTTCCCTACAGTGATAAGACGTTTAATGTAAAGAGCCAGATCTAATTGAACAACCCCTTCAAATAAGTCATGGCCTAAGCATGGCGGGAGCCCTGGGTCACATACATGGAAGTATTTCAGGCTATTGAAAACAGAGTCAAATTTAACACCATCAACAACATTTAACCGAGGGTTCATTGCAAGCACATCCACAGAGTTCTTGTAGCTCTGCTTTGTCCGTGAAGGGCCTAATTCTGTCGGAGAGTGTCTCCAAGTGTCTCTATCTATACCACAATAGCGACAGAAATGATCACTTTTACTAAAATTTTCTGTGAAGCCACCAATGGCGTGTGACCCAAGGTTATCTCCACAAAATGCGATCACTGCCCCTTGCACTATTTGACCATTATCCAGCAAAATTCCAGACTCTTCAAGGTCCTTCAAATCTCTCACAAGAGGAGCAAACACTTTAGCTTGCTTAAAAAACTTTAAATCTTCCTCCCTACAAAGCATAACAAGCTGTATAGGGTCTATGGTGGACCTGTTGTGAGCAGAGATTTCAGACAGTGTCATGTAAACTGCAAGTTGTTTGTGCTTTTTTTCGTCCTGACCCAAGAGGATTTGCCACTTCAAATGCGTCTTGGAACAAGATAATGGAAACTGAGGACTTACACTGCTTTTAAAATTTCTGCCATCCCTTACATCCTCGAGCAAATGTGGATCATCTGATCTGTGTGCCTGTGCTTCAGTGAACTGTTCTTTAACAGACTGGTGGTTCAATAGGGCCTTTAATGTCTCCTTTACAGGAACATATTGCAAAAAGCGATCATTTCCATCGGGGTCTATACCAAGATAAACCTGTGTGGGTGCTACATGGTTAAAATGTCTCTTGAAATATGTCTTCCTGGTTTGATCAGATCTAAATATTCCCTCATTATACAGCCGCATGAGGTTATTCTTATTTAGCCCAGTTATAATTTTATCAATTTCACTTTCTGACATATTCTGCTTTGCTAATTCTTCCTTCAATTTGGAAAATACCAGTTCCATACTGCTGTCATGGACAACTTGGAAATCCTCAATTAAACTTTGGATAGTGCTGGCTGGTAGCAGCATTTTGCCTTGCATCCTCAAGTAGAATAGTGCCAAGTTCATGAGAAATGTGTCAGGATTTGCACCAAGTTGTACATTATCAGAACTTTCATCATGGACTTCAGTATCAGGCCTACTTGAATCATCACTGTCCATTTGGACAGGATTCTCAAACAATGACACATCATTTTCCATTTGGACAGGCTTCTCAGAAACATCTCTGTGTTTCTTGCTGATGTGGGATGTGAAAGATGACTTCACATCAAAGTATTTTTTACAGTTAGGAAAGGGGCAGCTAACCTTTTTTCCATTTCCTATGTGCATTTTTAAATGTTCACAAAAGCTCTGTAAATTGGGAAATGTATGCTTGCATCCCTCAACCTGACAGGTCCTCTCACATTAGCTTGGGCTGGTCTATGGATAGTTTCCTTTGGCTGTGTATGCTTCCGACGCATGTGAGATTTAAGTGCCAACAATGTCTGAAAACTGCAAGGGCAAATAGGCAAACCACAATAGAACCTGGAATTAGCCAGGTGTCTATGCATCTTAACATGTTGATAAAATGTGTCAAGAGTCCCTGCAGATAAATGACACTGCTTGCAGACAAAAAAGGTTGACCATTTTGATTACATTACCTAGCCAACAGGCAACTAATCATCAACTAACAACACTAAATGAAAACCATCATTTGGAAAACAGAACAAACTTTAATGGATGAGAGTTAATATTAATAAACAGATAAACAGTCAGTTATGTAAAGAGACAGTTGATATTTAACTTTAGTTTAGCAGCTTATAAGCAAGTGTACATTCATTTGACTCACCAATGCAAGTTGCAGGCTCTGTGAAGTCCAGAATATGGGTCAAATCCGTCTTTTTCACTGAGGGAGCAATCCCTGAATTATAAAAGACAATGATGTACATTAAAGGATGTAGACATAACAAAGATAAGCTTAATTAATACTACAGCCAAATCTCTGCCTTATGCCCACCTAGCTACTGCACACACTCAACTGCATGTGTTTCTCCTGTCATGGAGGAAATGAAAGTGAAGCTGAATTAATCAATGGCATCTGAATCTATACAGAGAGATTGGAGATTAAAACACTAACACAGTTACAGTATGGAGTAAAATAATGCACAAGAAATAATTATGTTAGTTTTGATTGAGGATTTCTAACACATTTTACTTTACAGGCTGCACTCTCTCACTCTCTCTCCCCCCTCTCTCTCTCATTTATCCAAATATACCAAACATCATGCAAATCTAACTTGTTAGATGTGCCAGTGTTGACCTCTCTGAATGAGACTAATCTATTTGTAGATAAAAAGAATATACCTACTAGTTTTCTTATATTGTTTCTCTCTGGGCTCTGCAGCTCCTCCACAGTCCTCCATCCTGTTTTTCCCTCCAAAACACTGTCTTCTTCCCATGATGCACTGCAGTCTTCCCATGATGCACTGCAGTCTTCCCATGATGCACTTCAGTCTTCCCACAATGCACTTCAGTCTACAGTAACATACACCAATACACTAGTATGATACTGTGATTTAATGTATATTACTGTGAACATTTTTAACATCTCACAAATCTTTATTTTAATCATGTATTTCATTCAAGTGCATCTCTTTTGTTACATTTAGAGCACATGGGTTCCTCACTGGACATGTAAACACTGAGCTGATGCAAAAATACAACCACAGAGGACCACAATGATAGTTATCTATTAACTTTATTGTGCTATACCCAACATTTATTTGTGACAGTATTTTCTGGAAATATAGCATCCAGACTATTGTTGATACTGTAGATGTCCCACTCCCACCTATGCCCCAGGGCACATTAAGTCCTAAAGTTATTGATTTATTGCTTTTTTTTTCATATTAAGTCCATGGTAATAGTGAACTGAGTTGGAGGGTCAAGGGTGACTTATTGTTTTATGCCCATATTAGGAGATGTCTGTTTCCGTCTGTCTAACTGTGTCCCTTCTTATGCCCATATTTGGAGATATCTGTATATGTCGGTCCTTGCCAATCTTATGCCCATGATGATGCATTGATGACACATTGAGGTTGGACAACACGCTCCATATTTGGGCGTAGCTGCTTTGGGAACTCCTTATATGGTTATGGCTGAGTCATTGTGACATGGATGTGATGACGTAGTTCCATGAGTGTGACGCCATAGTCATAGTGACGTGGCCGTGGTTTGTTTAGGGTTATGTTGTCATAGTGATGTCACTCTGGTTTGTTTATGGTTATGTCAGAGTGATGTGCCCGTGGTTTGGTTTGCCTGCCCACCGGCTCTCCCCTTAGCCAATTTCCATATTGAATATGGAGATCCAGTTGAACAGAACCGGCGATCCAACCGTTATGACCATATGGGCATGCCCATATTGGGGCCTATACTGATGACATCAGGGATCTATATGGTCATTAGAGACACAGACAGACAGACAGACAGACAAGTACATCAGGTACTAAAGAAAGATGCAGGTTTGGAAAGTATCGATACGCTAGCCAGATGTATGGAGGATCAAGATGACTGGAAAAGCCACTGCATGGAGGGCTAGTTTGAAGATGACCTGAGAGAGATAGTTTAGGTGTTGCGAGGGGTAGCCCTGGGCCTGACATCTTACTGTACAACCTGTGTGATTGCCAGTCCCCTTCATTGCTTAGCACACAAATGGAAGACATTCTGATGGGACGAGGTATGTCACACCGCATTCCAGCAGCTGCAGGAAGCACTCTGGTATATCCCAACCCAGGCTGCCCGTTTATCTTTGACACTGACACCAGTGAAAGCTAGGGGTCTTGGTGCAGTGCTGGTGGTTCCAGTGCATCCCAGCACTCCTTATGTTTGGTGGAGAGCTGCCAACCCCAGTGAACCTCTTGTTTGGACCACAACCTAAAACTCAACTGAGGGGGAAGGTGGATTGGATTATTTATTATTATTATATAAGAGACATTGTGTGTGATACATTAACTGAAGTGGGGAGTACTTGTAGAGGCCAGAGCCTACAATTCCCATTGTGCAGGAATAGACCTACAATTACTGTCATTTCTTTGTCACAGCCCCTGTCTGGGCTACCAGGGCCTGTGTGTCTTTATCTTCCACAGGGCCTGCAGGTTGGGCAATAGGGTGCCAATCAGGTGCATTGGGAGCACCTGGCCAGTGTTCCCAGGGTGCCCTATAAAATGCTGGCTGTGGTCACACACAGTACCTGCAATACTATAACCAGAGAGGACCACCATGATAGTTCCCTTTTAACTTTATTGTGCTATCCTCAACATTTATTTGTGACATTATGCTCTGGAATAGCATCCTGCCAGACTATTATTGAGTGGAGGGATGTCCTACTCCCACCTATGCACCAGGGCACATTAAGTCCTAATGTTATTTATTTATTGCTTTTTATTTTTGGTCTTTAGTTAGGTCTTCAACACCACACACCACATGTACCACACATCCATACATTGCTGACACTACTGATTCCACTGATTAACACACTCCATGCCATTCCTTGTTATGTTTGAGTTTGCATTTATGTTGTAAAGAAGATATAATGTGATACACTTTTAAACCAGGCGAGTGTCTTCCTCTTTTTTGTTATGGCCTATGAGCCAGGTCGTAACACGCCTAACAATAAAATATATATTAGTCATTCACAGTAAAATACTGCCTATATTACAGTAACCAGTTTTGGAATTACAGTCATATACTGTAAATATCATTCACAGTAACTCATGTTTTAATCACAGTAATGCACTGCTCATAATACAGTAACTATTTGCAAAATTACAGTTATATATTGTAAATATAATTCACAGTAACTTACATATTATGTACAGTAATAGACTGTAATAGTACTATAACAGTGTGTGTAATTTACAGTGCTCTACTGTAAAAACATTCACAGTAGATTAGTGTCAGTATTACAATAGCCCGGTGTAGAATTACAATACTATACTGTAAACATTGATCACAGTAAGCCACTGTCCATTATACAGTAACTAACTGTGGAAATCACAAAAATTCGTTACAGTGTAGCCAGGGCAGATAGACTTCACATTACAGACATCACTGACGTGGTTCTTCAGCTCTGAGGACTTCCCCAAACTACTGAAGGTGAGCTCAATACTTACTAGATACTTGCTAGGATGCAATGCCAGCGATGCTCAACCTGTGGGCTGGGGTCAAATAATTGGCAAAACACTAAGATTTTAATGATATGTTATGTTCAATTTTTTTTTATGGTATTTTCATTTTTCTTTCAACCCTCGAAAAGTGGATCTACAATTGATTGATTGATCATTACAGGCTCTGAAAATACACACGGCGCACCCATCTGGCTATGAGCTTGTAGATCTGCTATTTTTGAAAAATGTGTGCACATCTTTGAATATTTGTTTGTTTTTTCATTCTCACAGAAAATGAAGACTGTGATCCTTCTTTTCGCTGTGTTGGCCACTATTAATGCGGCAGCAGTGCAAAATGTGAAAGCCGAGGATAAGCCAGGTAACTATTTTCATAAGATGTCATTTTATGTGATCAGATGTCAAGCCATTTCACCGTACGTTAAAGGGGCAGTTCACCCCCGAAATGACTGTTTTAACTATCATTTACTCACTCCATGAAGCCTTGAATTAATGGAGATTAGTTTTTTTTTGTCGTATTCCTGATCTGATGTACCAATATTGGATGAATTGATTGAAATAGGAGACCAAGCTTAACAAGAGCAAAATTATCATTTAAAACATTCACTCACAACCTGGACAGTAGTATGTCGTCCTTCTGGATTACACCGTGTAGTTGTTTTTTAGTTCACTAATTATTAAGGCAAATCACCAAGTAGGACAAAGTACTCAACTCCAGTATTTGAGTATAGATAGAAGTATAGATACTCCTGGTCAAATATTACTCGCGTGAAAGTTGTTCAGTAAAATGTGTATTTGAGTTAAAGTACTGGAGTAGGCTACTAATTGTTGTGTGTTCAAAAGTACACATTACAAAGCGCTTCTTTTTATTATCAATGCATTGCTAAATTGAAATGTAGACACTTTCCACAAAATATTCAAATATTTTCCAAGGGTAGTCCAATATGCTAAAAGGGTAGTGGTATTCCAATATACAGCAATGATATCCTGTATTAATCTACACTGTAAACTTACCCTTCAAAAACTCTTCTTCTGCTGCTGCTGCTGCTGCTGCTGCTGCTGCTGTAGCTGCTGTAAAGGCGGCAGACCTCCCTAAACCTGCAAAGGTCGAAGACATCCCCGAGGCTGCAAAGGTTGAAGATCTCCTTAAGACCGAGAAGGTTGAAGACATCCCTGAGGCCGAAGAGGCCGAGGATTTCGAGGAGGGTGATATGGAAGAGGATGAGGGAGAGGATGCTATGGAAGAGTATGAGGGAGAGGATGCTCTCCCTCATATTCTAATAGGGTGAGAGGGTGAGAGGTGAGAACATGTTGCCAAAAGTCAACAAGCTCTATTGTTGGACTGAAACAGTCCCTGTAGTCAATGATAATTCCCATAGTATACAGCACATAAACACACACACATTAATGTCCAGAAGTATTGTGTGACTCCAGTTCATTAAAGCAGCAGGGGGAAAAAAGCAATGTTAAATAATAATTTCTAATTATGTGAGCAAGGGCAAAAGAACATATTACTGGATACACTCTTGAATAATGATTATTTTAGTTAGTTCTGTATTCATGTGTTCATGTGCTTCTTCCACAGCTCCAGAGGGAAACCCAAAGTATCATGTACCATCAATAATACAAGACAATGTTTCTTTTATTATTTGGTCGATCGAGGCCCATTTGTGACCCTCAAATAAAAGTCATATAATTCAACTTGTAGCTCGCCTTGTTTTTTTGTGCTAGGAAAAGCAAGTAGTTAATGATCAATAATCATAGCCCAATAAGGGGGGGGGGGGGAATCTTCCCTTACAGTTATTTGTGTTACTGTACATCTGCAGCTCCCCTATTGGCTGAGCTCTATTTGTGTTACATCTGCACCCCCTCTATTGGCTGAGCTCGGAGCGATCGCATCACACACAGATAGATATAGATATTAGATATGAGAGAGAGAGAGAGAGAGAGAGAGAGAGAGAGAGAGAGAGAGAGAGAGAGAGAGAGAGAGAGGGGTTTGTACAATGAGACATTTTCATCCATAATTATAGTATGAGGCATTGTAAAATACCGTAATTTCACTGGTTAACTACTGAGGCTGTAGCGATTTTTTTTTTGTGTTCTAATAAACTGTCCCATTTGTTTAATGTATCCTTTTTAATGTCCCATATCTGTCATCTCGTTATACTACCCACAATATACTATAATATACTCCATCAGTGTGTCAAAAGTTCTAGCATCTGAAATCTAAAGTTCAAGTGGTCGCATGGTACTGTATATACGTCACAGACGCATCCCTTGAGGTTTTCAATACCCAGATCTCATGTATAATTTTTACAGGCTATTTATGTTGGACAATTATCCAAACAGCATCTTGCAAGACTATTTGTATATTAATACTAACCTGGAGAATTCACTAAGTAGTTGAAAATGTCGGGATATGTCACTCCTCCATTTAGTTGGGTTATTTCCCCAATTTACAGTCAGGCAAGTTAATACAACGGTAAACCCACACGTTTACCGTTGTGTACCGTCGGACCTCCGCGGTAGGTAGAAAATTAATATAAGCCTATGAGATCTTCAAAATATAGAAATATGAACAAAGTCAGTCGGAGTCGGGATTGGGATGAGAATTCAAAGTCGGCGCTTGTACAGACAGAGATGTCACTGAAATGCGACTACTTGTCTGTCTTGTCTGTCTTCCCTCTGCTGTGTTAACATTATGGGTAACCCATTAAAGTGGCAAATTAAATGTGAAACACATCAACTATTACGAAATCACCTCAAGTAGCGGTGCTGTCAAAAAAGTGGGCGTGCAATTTGTAGTCCCTCTGTGTCTCTATTGGGGCAATGCCTGTCGCAAGTTGATGATGTCATTTGTCCATGTGTGGTCTAGCCCTACAGCATTTTCTGTACATCAAATGTGGATCAGCGGAATTAACACAGGCCAACTTTCCCTGCAGTGAAAGTCCATACCAATGTCGTTTGGCCTCAGTCTGTTTCATATTGAGCAGAACCCTTCTAGCTGTGTGTTTTCCTGTAGTCTAATGTCCCCTCCCTGGTGGGTGAGAGTAGCCTCCACGACCACACATGGGGTCTGTAATTAATCCATCAGAGATGGGCACTTCTGTGTTGTGTTTTTTGCCCATTTTAACTGGACTGTCCGAAGGTAGAGGTCATTGAGATCTGGCCAATCAGACCAGACCCCAAAGCCCTTGTCTTCCGAGTCCAGTTTTCCAGAGTCACACGCACGCATGCACAAACACACGCGCGTGCTGACAGCAGCTGAAGTCCTTGTCATGTCTGTCTGTCTATCAGTCGCTCACGGTACACGCGACACCACCACTGACTACTTTCTTAACACGCTGAGAAAGGCTTGACGCTATTAATTAAAAAGTACCAGAAGGTTTTTTTTTTTAACGACAGTCTTGACTGAGGGGGCGAGATGGTGCGGTTGAGGGGGCATCGTTAACCAATTATACTAATTAAGGCTCTGTTCCATTTAGCACAGTGGTTCTCAAACTTTTCTAATTCCAACAACCCCTATAACTCTGAGCGTGTACAAATGAAACCGAATGGACCCTCATGGGTCCATTCGGTTCCATTTGTACACTCTCAGAGTTACACGGGTGTGTAACTCCATTTGGAACCTCCTCAAGGAACCATGAGGGGCCCTGGACCACACTTGCAACATGCACAATATCAGCACCCTGACTCTGTTTGACCAAGAATGGAACAGAGCCGTAATTAGTATCATTGGTAACACCAATGTCTTTCCAATGTGGCTGCTGTGCATAGTAGAGCCAATTCCCACAAGCTTTGACCGACAGTGATTTGTAGCTACATGCTAATGTTTGCATATGCAATGACCAGTGTGGAAGCAAGCCTATAATCCTTACAGAATCAGATTTATTTTTATTTTAGTGCCAGGTTTGCACATACAAGGTTGGTGCATATTACACTGAATAGCAAATACAAGAAACATGGAAAAAAAAAACGAACAAACACACATTTTTTTCTTAGATAGCTAGAAACAATATACAATATTCCATGTACAATCTATACTGTAGAAGCTGGTATAGCAACATAGGTAGATACATGGATAAAAATATTCATTATTGCACATATTGAAAGTGCATGTGCACTAAAGATGAAAGTGTACATAGAGGGTGGTAGCATATAGACCTTCCTTACAAAAGCACTATGTATAAATAGATAAGTGAGTTTGTTGTATTGAGTAAACATCAAGTGTGCTCTCACAGAGGGTAGCATGTACATTAACCCATTAAGACCGGGAACGCATCTGTGTTATCATTTTTAGATTTCTTTGGCTATTCAAAAATAGCAGATATACAAGCTCATAGCGCGGCACCAAGTGCCGCGCTATGAGTTTGCAGATCTGCTATTTGTTTTAATGGTGAAACATTTTTAACTCAAATCTTTGCTTCTGGGGGGGGTCCCTGGAACAACATATTTTGAGATGGGGGTCCGCGGCCAAATACATATACGTTCGGGGTCCTTGCCTTGAAAAGGTTTGAGAACTATTGATTATAGCAACATATAGGCCTACGTTTTTTTTCTCCAAAAAACTGTTAGGATTTAGAAGACATTTGTAGAATCCCCCAAAGATTTGAGTTACAAATGTTCGCTTTAAAATATTCAAAGATTTGCATTTAATGTTCAGGATTTTTCGAAAATAGCTTGTAGATCTGCTATTTTTTAATAGCCAAAGAAATCTTAAAATGACACAGAGAGCGTTCCCGGTCCTAATGGGTTAACATTAACAGTACACGGTGTCTTACTGTCTATATTGATCTATTATTATGTTGTAGCCTACTGTCCTGGGGACAGTGGGGTTTGTTAATGAGACTCATTCAAGTCTTGTCCTTAGTGTACTTAACCACTTAAACTCTATACTTCATTGACCGGGGTCCCACAGGGCTCTGAATTTGCCCACCCCCCCCCCCCCCCCCCCTCCACCTCTTAAAAAGGTTAAAGTACTATATTCTGATAGTAATCATTGCTACAGAGCGTTTGTTTTTCTCCAGCTCTTTAGTAAACACAATATAGTACATTTTCAGGTAGGTGACAACCTTTAAGCCAATCAGGAGAGAGCACTGAAAATGCATTTTCTGTTTAATAAAGAGCTCGAGAGACACTCCTTTTACTGAACACACACTCTAGTATAGGGCATAGCAGTGGCGGACATTTTCTGGTTCCACTTCAAAATAGTCAATGGATTTTTCCCATTTACATTTCCAAAAATATTTATATCAATTATTTTAAGCCTAGAATCAAGCCATCCAGGGTCCTGGTGAATCATGACCATAAAACGTTTGATTCTGTGAATCGTCGAGAAAGTGTGCACAGTAGGAGGGGGTACGGTACAGAGCTTTTTGAAACACTTTCAAGATTTTGCACTTTTGGGAAAAATGTTTCCCCAAGCTATTTAAAATAGTGTACAAAAAAGCCTCGGATTTCAATGTGTTTAAAGGTGGCAGCGAGTATTCACGTAGGTCAAACCTATCCAACGGACAAGAGACTCCAACGCGTTTAGGCAATCTGTCACGAGGGAGCCACTTGTAAAAAAATAAATAAAAAAAATAACCACATTTCAACAACGTATTAATACTCCCCTTTTATTTTCTGAGACAAGACCACCTACCGGGCTCTCCCCTCGATCCCTCTGTGTCGCATCACTTATTTATTCCAATTTATTTCCATATGCAATATGACATGGCATGACATCAATTCACATTACCATATGGTCTGCTGAAAGCGACATATTTTCCCTTTTAACCCTTTAAGACCGGACAAACGCATCTGTGTGTCATTTTATCTTTCATTTATTTGGCTATTAAAAAATAGCAGATCTACAAGCTCATAGCGCGGCACCGAGTGCCGCGCTATGAGCTTGTAGATCTGCTATTTTTTGAAAAATCTTGAACATTTGTGCAAATCTTTGAATAAATATTTTTTTTTTTTTTTTTTTAACTCAAATCTTTGCTTCTGGGATGGGGCCCTGGAACAACATATTTGGAGATGGGGGTCCACGGCCAAATACATGTCATTTTGGAGGTCCTTGACATGAAAAAAAGTTTGAACTGATTATAGCAACATACGTTTGTTTTGTTTTTTCAAAAAACTGTTAGGATTTAGAAGACAAGTCATTTGTAGAAATCTCCAGAAACAAAGATTTGAGTTACAAATGTTCGCTTTAAAAAAATAATATATATTGAAAGATTTGCACACATTTTCAAGATAAAAAAAAAACTATGAGCTTGTATATCTGCTATTTTTTAATAGCCAAAGAAATAAAATAAAAATCACACCCAGTGTGAAGAGAGTGGTGCCTTTGAAAGTGTAACTGGATGCATCCTTGTGTTGCAATCAGCAACAATATGTAGTCACGTGACACGTGACAACATATTGTCACGTGTCACGTGAAGCTTGACCAATCAGCCGTGCTCAAACAAACGGACGGTCATACGGACGGACGGACACACGGACAAAGTCAAATGTAGGAGTGGTTGGCACCACTCAAAAATGATGCGTTTCCCGGTCTTAATGGGTTATTGCCACCTGGCACCCGGCAACCGCACGCCGCATGCATGCATGCACGCTGATGGCTGACGGTGGTGGTCGGTGAGGTGAGGCCCGGCCCCCCTCCTCCGCAGGCCCCCCTCTCCCTTCATGCAACCTGGGTGAACCGCTCTAAAGAGGGGAGGGGGGGAGGGGAGGTTGAATCATTCATACATTTATTCCATGTCCATCTGCCTCGCTTTCACCGGCAGACAGTAAATCCACTGAGGTTTCTCTCCCCACGTTAAGAGCCTGCATGATGCACGGGAACGAAAAGGTTGGAAGGACGTGCGCCGATAAACGAACTGGAGGGACGAGAATGAAGGAGTCGATATATATGGAGGGAGGGAGGGAGGGAAGGAGGGTGGGGAGCAGGGGTGGAGGGGGTGGTGGGCACTGGGGCAGTGGTGGAAAAAGTACTCCAATGTTTTACTTAAAGGTAGGGTAAGTGATATTTTTTGCTTAAAACAAAAAGTATTTTGTTAAAAGGTTAAAGCACTATATTCTGATAGTAATCATTGCTATAGAGTGTTTGTTCAGTAACGGGAGTCTCTCCGTCTCTCCAGCTCTTTAATGAACAGAAAATACATTTTTCGGCAGGTGTCAAAATCTCAGCCAATCAGGAGAAAGTACCCATCTTTAAGCTTCATTTTTATAGTGTTCCAGTTCCAATTTTGCCTGCTCATTTCTTAGTGTCATCACTTCCAATTTCACTTGTTTAATCTGTATCCTGATTGAGTTCTCTATCCTGATTGGATAAAATCTGAAATGAAAATGCATTTTCTGTTTTATAAAGATCTGGAGAAACAAGGAGACTCCTTTTACTGAACAAACACTCTATAGCAATGAGTACTATCAGAATATAGAGCTATTTAACACGTATTTTAACCAAAAAAAATCACTTACCCTACCTTTAAGTGAAAGTATCAATACTGCAACGCACGTAGAAGCACTCTGTTTTAAGTAAAAGTCTGGAATTCTAAATTTACTTGAGTAAAGGTAAACAAAAGTATTGGTATCAAAATGTACTTAAAGCACCAAAAGTAAAAGTACTAAAATGTTTGAAAATAGCATACTGTATGTACAAGCACATAAATATAAAAAAAATAGCCGATCTACAAGCTCGCAACGCATCGCAACGCGACACGTTGCGAGCTTGTAGATCGGCTATTTTCAAATAGCCTAGGTATGAAATAGGGCTGAAGTGGTAAATGTGTGTTTTATAATGTGATCATTTATATCTGCAAAGTAACTAGTAACTAAAGCTTTCAAATAATTGCAGTGGAGTAAAAGTACAGTATTTGCTTCTGAGAGTAGAAGTAAAAGTACCTAAAAAAATGGACTTAAATGCAGTACTTGAGTAAATGTAGCCGCTCCTATAAGTGGGGTTGGGACACCTCATTAGTACACCCTTCGCTGTACTGTGATTGGCTCATAATAGCACACCCCTCTACATTAGTACACCCCTAGCTGTACTGTGATTGGCTGACTCTATTGGCTGACTCTATTCAGCACTGTGATTGGCTAGCGAGACACATGATGAAATTAATAACCTATAAATAAGACTATGCACTTAAAAAAAAGCTTCCATCACTGTGATGACCACATCGCTCACTTCACAATGGGTGTGATTTTTTTGTTGTTGTTTTCACTGCAGTTTACTACGTCTGGTTCTCAAACATTTTAATGCATGTGTTTGGACCCATCGACACTAACTCTGGGGGGAGACCGGGATCGAACCGGTCGCCATCCGGCCGCTCTAATGGCCACTCTACCCCTGAGCCACTGCCGCCCGCTAACGTTGCAGTGCCCACTATAGGTCAGCTGGTGCATGGGCACCGCTATTTTTGAATAGGTTATAGAAATAGGTTAACATGTGAAATACACCGCATTTGCGTTGTAGACAAACTCACAACACTCGTCAACCTTTCAAAAATATAAGAACCGTGTCTGTTTCACCAAACCTTCTTGGATTGGTATCTTAACCCATTAAGGCCTGAGGTTCCGATTCTACAAAAATGTCTTCTAAATCCAGTTTTTAAAAAAAACGTATGTTCAATTTTCGCAATATTTTTTACAGTGGGCGGGGGCATTCTGTCCGGTGGCTAAATATGCCTTTTTTACACAATAAAAAAGGTCCTGTGGTCTTTGATGGCCAGATGTGAGTTATTGGGGGCTAGAAGAGCTACTGTAAATAATAACAAAGAAAACGCCGGGTTATTGCGTAAAAAAAGACATATTTAGCCACCGGACAGAATGTCGCGATCTGTAAAAAAGATCGCGAAAATTGCTAAAACTATAGAAAGCAGTAAATTAAAAAAAAATTAACACTCATCGTTTATTTACTTTAATTACAATCAAAAACATAAACCTTGGTTGTAAAAAAAACAAAGTTGTCCTTTAAAATAATATATATATATTCAAAGATTTGCACACATTTTCAATTTGTTTCAAAAAATAGCAGATCTACAAGCTCGTAGCGCGGCACTCGGTGCCGCGCTATGAGCTTGTAGATCTGCTATTTTTGAATAGCCAAAGTGTAAAATAATGTTTTTTTAGCTCAATTCTAAAAATGACACAGAGATGCCTTCCCGGTCTTCATGGGTTAAGTAAGAGAAAAGATCAAATCAATGTCAGAGCGCAGGTCAGTGAGCTCAGAGCTGATAGAGTCAGGGCCTCTGTGAGTCTCTCCATTCTGCCATATATATATATATATATATATATATATATATATATATATACGGAATCATCATCCTCACTTCAATCATTTCAGCTATTTTTCCTCAATACCTCTCGTACGCCTTCAAGCGTTTCTATTTTTCTTTCTTGTAGTGGGCCGACTGTAAGTATCATTCCGGAGGATTCTGCTTCATCTCTCCCTTTCATTTCAATCATCCCCAAATCCCCTGGACAAAATCCCAGTATACTCACAATGGCAATATCGCTTTTTTTTTTTGTAACACTGGTGATTGTGTCCTTTGGCCCACTTTCTTAAACCCCCCCCCCCCCCCCCCCCCCCCCGTCACTCTTAGCGGCCAGTGGCACCGGCTTCGAATGCTATCAATGCATTGAATGGGAGATTATCACGTTTTATCAGACCATTGAATGGGCGAAGTAGGCGAGCTACCGTCTACCCCGCGATTTGTCAGACCATTCATTGGGCGTAATCAGGAGCTACTGACCTACCGACGGAGGCGGAGCAGTCCCCACAACAATATTTACGATTCTGTCCATATCGGTACATAACTCGAACGGCGCTGAGTAGGCACAGGCGAGGGTCGCACCGCTCCGGACGGCAACTCAGTCGCCTTAGCTCCTTCGGTGGCCCGTCGTGGGGCTCCACCTCGCCTGAGACTGCGCGCCTCCGTCATGGTCCGAAACCGAAACAACCAAAACCAAAACCGAAACTAAAGTATTTAAGTCATCTCCGTCGGTAGGTCAGTAGCTCCTGATTACGCCCACTGAATGGTCTGATAAATCGCGGGGTAGACGGTAGGTCGCCTACTTCGCCCATTCAATGGTCTGATAGAACGTGATAATCTCCCATTCTATGCATTGATAGCATCCGAATCAGGTGCCAGTGGTCTCTTCTGAAATCACCGGTTTCCAACATGTGGGCCGGGGGCCCAAAGAAAAAGAAAATGTATTTACATGCTATTGTTTTCCTTAAAGGGATTCTAGGCAACATTAAGCCTAAATTTAAAAAAAATATTTATATATATATATATTTTGCATTTTTTCCCCTCTATCAGCCACTATATAATGATGCTGGGGTGTTTTCCTGCATTGAAACACAGTCCTCTTTCTGGAATCCGTATTTTCCCTACTGTTTATGTTTGTCCGGGACGTAAATTAACGCACGCATATGCGCGTCCGTGCGCGTGTCCGTGTGAACTTTTTACTTTCGGTTTTAAAACGCTCTCAAACTTCTTTTCTGAGGCACAGAATTTACTTTTAAGATAGCGTTTGGATAGAATTTAGTTGTTTAACTTCATATATGTGGTCAATTTATCATGAAAGAGGCTATTTAAAAATACAAATTCAGAGAACCGGGAGGGGCGGGCAGTGACACGCATTGTATCCGAATAAAGCAACCTATTTTCGGCATGGCCCGTTGGCACTTGGTTTCATTAATCCAAGCCCACAATCGATAGATTCATCATTAAAACAAACATGCTCTGAAAATGGACGTATAATGGGTATCGCAATTGGTCACATCACAACAATCTTGTGATCTTGTAGATGTGATCTTGTAGCATGCGATACGAGCTTGTACATTTTTACATGCTTCAATACAGCTTAACTTGTAACAGGATATTTCTACATGGTGGTTTTACTTAAGTAGCACATCTGAGTAGTACTACTTCCACCAGTGACTGACTCAAGTCTGCTGTAGAAGGAACAAGGCACTCATTGTGCTCCATAACACAAGGAAGAGAACATGAGAGAGAGAGAGAGAGAGAGAGAGAGAGAGAGAGAGAGAGAGAGAGAGTGTGTAAGGGATAAGATAACTATTTTTAGATTTAACCCATTTAGACCTGAGACCGATTCTACAAATGTCTTCTAAATCAGTTTTCTGAAAAAAATCGTTGCTTTATCAGTGGTGCTCAAACTTTTTTTATGCAAGGACCCCCCCCCCCCCCCCCATCTCAAATATTTTGAAATAAGGGCACCCCATGCAGAAGCAAAGATTTGAGTCAAAAATGTTCCCTTGGAGGCATGAGCTCGGACCCTGGGCTCTCCCTAGGCTGGTGGGGGGAGTATAGAAAATTGGCACCGGGTGAAAAAGGGTTACAAAAGGGTTAAAAAATATTCAGATATTTGCACAAATGTTCAAGATTTTTCCAAAATAGCAGATCTACAAGCTCATAGCGCGGCACTCGGTGCCGCGCTATGAGCTTGTATATCTGCTATTTTTGAATAGCCAAAGTTATACAATATGGATAAAGTGGTTACATAGATGGCGTTCCCGGTTTGAATGGGTTAATGAGAAGAGCACAATATAAAACAAAGGCGGGCAAATTTACTCCTCTGCCTACATCAGTAAAAGTGCCGCAACCGCTGAATGAAATACATGATAAAACGTGGTTGTTGTAGTCGATGGTAATTTCATTGCATTGTTATTTAAATTGTATGGTATGTACAGTATAATAGGATTGATTCTTGTAGTATATATAGGCCTGGAGACAGGAAGGTTCCACTGTCGCCGGGCAGAATACCTCGTATCTCCATACTTCCAACTTGTTATGTTGTTTCTCCAACATGCAAGAGTGTCGCACAAAATTGGTGAAAATAGCAGAACTACAAGCTCACGACGCGTCGCGATGCGACACGTCGCGGGCTTGTACATCAGCTATTTTCATAGACTCTACAGACAAATAGAGTCTATGCGCCGATTTGTCTACGATGCGTGACTTCATAGCCTAAACCAGTTGTGCATGATTGGCCAATACGCTTGTGCAAGGACGCGCTGTGATTGGCCAGTAGCCACTTTGAGTGACAGTTGGGGCAAACGCTCTCACCAAAACATGATGCGGGCACTCGCGCCTGGAGGCGCTCGGGCGCGTCTCCTCGGCCTCAAGGTCTGCTGAGTCGGCGCGCCTCCGTCATGGTCCAAAACTATACTTTATCGGCGAAAAAAAAAAGTCTGCGGTTGTTTGAAAAAGGCACTTCCGCGTTGGCCACAGAAGGGGGCGTGTTTATAGCACAACTGGTTTAGACTTTGTAATGTCGCTTCTACGATTTCAAATCCGCCATCTTTCTATATCCGGCCCGAAAAATATACTCGGAAATTAATGCTATTGTTTCGGAAAAAAGCAGGGGTGGGGAATGAATGCTATTGGTGGTGTAGCTTGTCAATCAAAATCATCACAAGGTAGCCACACCCCCCTCCTATAGCATACCCTACTTTATCATCAATTTTAAAATAAATAGGACCATCATCTACCAAAACGCATATCATGGTGATTGAAAGAAGACTTTAAACAAGGGACTGGAAGCATATAGTATTCGTGACAATGTCTATTAAGGTAATAAAATCAAGTGTAAAGTTCGGCAAAAAAACCCATCCGCTTGAATGGAGCCTAATTGCTTCTGACACCAGCAGGGGTGAAATATAGCCTCAATTTACAACCCGGATGCTAGCCCCCTTATTGGTCCTACTCCTCCTCGCCCCAACACTCCCTGCTGACAGGTATCGCCCCCACCACAGCCCAAAGGAATACATACATACAGTAACAATTATCACCCTCCCACACCCCCGGCTTCCCTCCCCCGAAAACAAGGACCAATTGCATTCGTATGTTAGACCCTCGACAAAGCCGGATGCACCGCGGTGGATTTAAACCCCCAACCTCCTCCGCGGTGCTGGGCAGGTACTTTACCACTGCGCCGACTGAGAAACTCTCTCTCTCAACCCCCCCCCCCCCCCCCCCCCCACCCACACACACACACACACACACACACACACACACACACACACACACACACACATACCTCCCCCACCCCTAGATTTGTTGTTGGTGGCAGATGGCCACCCACCCTAGAGCCTGGTACTGCTTGCGTCTTCCTTCTGTTAACCCATGCAATCCGGGGAAAGCATCATGTGTCATTTTAAGATTTCATTGGCTATTCAAAAATAGCAGATCTACAAGCTCATAGCGCAGCACCGAGTGCCGCGAACAACATATTTTGAGATGTAGTCCAGGCGTTTCGGGCCATATTTTTATGGAATCGTGCACTTTACGATACAAGAATTACATTTGGCACACAGTTAGGGCATGCCATAAGGAACATTTTTGGCTATAGGGCCATCGCAGATTTGTCCTGTGGTAACCATGGCAGCCATTTTCCAAAATGGCCTCCATCTGCTGTTATTTTACCAATAAATCAGGTTCTAGACCACCTAGGATCTTGATTCTGGTGACTAATCCTACATTTTCAAGGATGAGGAATACAGTGGTACTATTTCAATTTGTCCTGTGGTAACCATGGCAGCCATTTGTCAAAATGGCCTCCACCTGCTGTCATTTTACCAATAACTCAGGTGCTAGACCACTTAGGATCTTGATTCTGGTGAGTAATCATTTTCAAGGATGAGGAATACAGTGGTACTATTTACAACAAGAGTATACCTAGTGCTAAGGTAAAAGTGCAATATATCAGCTACCTATTTCCTTAAACAGATGAGACAAAATAGCTAAATCAAATGAGCGGGAGCTAAAACAAATAATTGTATCGACTAAACAAGATCCAATGAAACAATATACAACAGTAAAACAAGCGTTCGTACAACTAGTTAACAACAAGTAGGCCAGGCAGAGAGGAAGGGTTATATAATTTGGTTACCAACTCTCCATATGCACCTGAAGAAACCTATAGATTACTCTAAGAATATTGCATCGTGGACAAAACACCCGGTTATACAGTAGATTCAGCCGCTCGCCTTTTGTTGCAATTTTCCAGTGTTTGTAATGTAATAATAAGGCTATACTAGACTGGTTAGTCTGAGATGTATTATTATTATCCCACATCTGGGGGACATTACATGATAACATGAAAGGTCACTCACACGCATTTCTTTGAAGATGCATAACTTCTCATCTGATCTTGTACGGAGCAGATATTTTCAGCACAGAGATCTGAAAAGGCTCAGATTATTATAGCGCACCTTGTGGTCCGTTGATGTATGCTGTAAATATGCTTTGGTTACATAATATCGTCAGTGTCGGGGTGGAAACCTTGTATGTCTACAACAGGAAATGCCGTTTTATGTTTTGTTTTTTTGTGAATTAACACCCTACTTGATCATACTACAGCGTCACAGAAAAAAATCATGAAAGGTATCAGATCTACAAGCTCAAAACGAAGCGAAGCGTTTTGAGCTTGTAGATCTTGTTTTGAGCTTGTACATCTTGTTTTGAGCTTGTATATCTTGCTACTATTGAATTTAAATCCTGAAAAGTAACACAGTTTTGGACATATGAGGTTCCCACCCGACAGAGACGGCATGCAGCTCGTTCCCACAGTTTGCCATACAGTCATACAATATAATTATAGCAATTATAACATGTTCAGTAGACCAAGCTGCTAATGATGTTTTCCTATAGGGATTCATGTCATGTACAAAACCAGTGCAATGGTTTTCTTTTACAGGTTGACAGTGGTGTAAAGTAACTAAGTACATTTACGTACTAAATTTTAAGTACTGTACTAGTAAAGTAAAATCTTGAGGTATTTTTTACTTTACTGCAATCTCTCAAGAACAGATTCAGAGCTGCGCTACTGCGCAATTCAAAGGTAAAAACAAAAAAAAACAGCAGAGGGCTTGACTATGGGTTCCCAGATTGACTTTACTGGAGTATTTCCAATTTTGAGTACTTTTACTTCTACTCCACTACATCTCAGAGACAAATATTATGCTACAATAATACTACAATTATTTGAAAACTTTAGTTACTACTAGTCACTTTGTAGGTTTTGATTATTATTACAAAACATACATTAGCCACTTCAGCCCTACATACATTTCGGCCATTTGAAAATAGCCGAGCTTGTAGATCTGCTATTTTCAAAAGGTTTTTTACACATTTGAAAGCTTGTGAAATGGTAGGTACATTCTCCACGAGTACTTTCTATTTTTGGTACTTTAGGTACATTTTTATACCAATACTTTTGTACTTTTACTTGAATTCCAGACTTTTACTTGTATTAGAGAATTTCTACACTGCAGTATTGATACTTTTACTTAAGTAACAAATGTGAGTACTTTTCCCACCACTGAAAGTTGGTTTAAAACGGAACCATTGCACTGAAAGCTTGAAGAATTATCATCAGTGGTGGAAGTAACCAAGTGCATTATATTACTACGGATGGAAATAAGCTTCTAGCTAGAGATCATGTTCAGTCGAATGAATTCACGTTCACGCATTGCATGTTCATTAATGTTCATTGTCCCTTCTAAAGAAACAAGTAAAGTTAAGTAATATACTCAAGTACTGTACTCTTTTTTTTTTTGGTAGGCCTACTTTTACTTTACTTATTTACATTTGTCAATAATTTATGCTTCTACACCGCTACATCTCAAAAGCTAATATATTGTACTTTTTAACTTTTTGTAACCCTTTTTCACCCGTTGCCAATTATCTAAGTGATCCTGGGCGCTACACTCCCCCCGCCAGCCTAGGGAGCCCAGAGCCAAGCTCATGCCTCCTTCAATGCATGAGAGCCAACTGAGCTTCTTGTCACCTGACAGGGGGGAGTTTCCCCGGTTTGACATAACGCGTGGTAGCCTGGTAAAACCTCCCTCCGGAAATCTCATTTCCATTTGATTTCAGGAGTGAGTCTGGCCTGATCGCCCATTCTGCAATATTGGCTGTGGGCTGGAGTTGGGCGGGAGTAATACCGTTGACTGACAACCCCTTCAGCCAATGATCGTTGTTCCCCTCCAGCTAATCAGCAGACCTCCAGACTGATGTGACGCAACGGGACTTTTGAGACGGCCATGCCCAAAATAGGTTGTCTTATTCGGATACATGCGTGGCACTGCCCGCCCCTCCCGGTTCTCTACATTTTTATTTTTAAATAGGCTCTGTCATGATTAATTGACCACATATATGAAGTTAAACAACTAAATTCTATCCAAACGATATCTTAAAAGTAAATTCCGTGCCTCAAAAAAGAAGTTTGAGAGAAGTTTCAGGCCAGACTCACTCCTGGAATCAAATGGAAATGAGATTTTCGGAGGGAGGGTTTACCAGGCTAAGCGCGTGGAAGGAACACGTTATTCCAACCAGTTCCTTTCCCCTCCATCAGGCGGTATAGCGACCAGGATTACTACATGTTTTTGTGAGGGTATTATTAACAACCCTTGGAGACACGGGGAGAACATGCAAACTCCACACAGAGTAGGCCCTTTCGCCAAACCCCACCTATAGGGTATGGGCACTGATGACGCGGAGGAGAAGACACGCCTCCAGTGCCCACAGCGTCTCCGGCGGGAATCGAACCCAGGACCTTCCAGCTGTGAGGCGACAGCGCTACCGACTGCGCCACCGTGCCCCTCAATAAACTGATTATTGATGAATTGAATACATATGATCACAATGGAAACAAGCCCTCATGGCTTTTTGTGTTATCCTTTTAACTGTACCTCTGTACTTTTCTTTGGCAAACTGTTAATAAAGTATTCAATAAATAAATGAAAATGTGTGTTCACACATTCTGTGTATTTACTGCCTAAGGCATAGTATAGGAATAGGAAGGGATTTCCCATCTACAAACATCTTTAAAGATTTGTAAGAAAATGCCCAAAAGTCAGATGTTCAATTACATCTTGAATTATTGATTCCTTAGGAGAATACCATAGATGTCTAGGTCTAAGAGAAGTCCTGAGTAAAGCTACATTTCCAAAGCCTTGACGAAAACGTAGTATTTGGTGCGTGTGCTTAATGTTTAAAGCTACTGTTTGCCCAAGGGCAGATCTAGCATGGAGTTATCAATCATCATATCTCAAGGGCAGAATATTGGGGGGGAAATCTGGCCAAAATGGCTGCCAACAAACTCCCCCCTTTATACCCACAGCTGTTGAAACACTTCACCACTCTCTAATAAAGTTTTTTTCCCCCCCTGTTTTGTTTTACAAGAACCGAGCTCATTTGTTATCCTATAAGCCATCAAAGTCAGACTCCAGCTACACCAAGTCCATTTTTAGATTAATATTTTCGTGTCATGACCAAAGTTTAGTTCATCATTTTTATGACAAAGCAGCCATTACTAGACTTACAGGGGTGGTTTCAGCCAGTCATTTTGAACTTGGCAATTATTTATTTATTTATCTTTTGTTATGAATTATTATCAGCACGCAGTACATTTATTATGTGTGTTTGGTTGCCCGGAAGCAATTTCTAATAGCTCCCTTTCAGGGGAGTGGTTGGTGCCTTTGATGAATGTTGGCTAATCTGTGGTGTCAGCCAAGGCGTTCGGTATCATTTATCACGTCTTTAAAGGATATCCTGGTGGGAATATTAACAAGCCGGTTGCCACGGCTCAAGTCTTTAACCCTTTAAGACCGGGAACGCGTCTCTGTGTGCCATTTTAAGATGTCTTTGGGCTATTAAAAAATAGCAGATATACAAGCTCATAGTGCCGCGCCATGAGCTTGTATATCTGCTATTTGTTGCGAGGGAAAAAAAAAACAAATCGTGAAAATGTGTGCAAAACATTTTTAACTCCATTACAACTTCTAAGGGTCCCTGGAACAAAATATTTTGAGATGGGGGTCCACGGCCGGAAACATTTTAAAAGAAAATGTTCGGATTTAGAGGACATTTGTAGAATCCCCAGAAGCAAAGATTTGAGTTACAAATGTTTGCTTTAAAAAAACATATGTATTCAAAGATTTGCACACATTTTTACGATTTTTTTCTTCAAAAATAGCAGTTCTACAAGCTCATAGCGCGGCACTCGGTGCCGCGCCATGAGCTTGTAGATCTGCTATTTTTGAACAGCCGAAAGAAATCTTAAAATGACACACAGATGCGGGCCCCGGTCTTAATGGGTTAAGAAAGTCTTTATGAATATTAGAAGTGCACTTTCATCTGACATCAGATGATGGAGAGAAAGGCTTCCGCCTGAGAGGGGATCAGTCTCCTGTATGCTGATGGGAGTGAGAAGGCCCTCACAACCATAGACTGTAAAAAAGAATGGACAAAGCCACTCCCCTGCTTTCTACAGAACGAAAATTAAGCCGATAGTTCAAGAACATGCATTCCTCCATCGTTAATATATACAGTTGGCCACGCCGGAACTCAAACGCTATTGGTTGAGACCAGACACGTGACGAGCGAACCGGAAAACACCCCCAAAAATGCTATTGGTTGGGTAGCTTGTCAATCAAGAGCGGGGGCGGGGAATGAATGCTATTGGTTGTGTAGGTTGTCAATCAAATCATCCCGCCCCTCCTGGAGCATAGCCTACTTTATCGTCAATTTTAGAATAAATGGGACCATAATTTAGCAAAACGCATATCATGATGATTGAAAGGAGACTTTAAACTAGCGACTGGAAGCATATAGAATTTATGACAATTTTTATTACGGTAAGAAAATCTAGTCTAAAGTTTGTCAAAAACCCATTCACTTGCGCTAAAATAAATTCTTTCTGACACTTCAGGTCGGCGCAGGGTAAAACAGCGCCACTCTGGCCATTCATAAGCTTCCGTGTTGGTCTCATCGTAAATATCCAAGCCTTGCCCCTTGCTCACAACCAGCGGTGGATAGTATTAGGAACAAAGCACTTTTACATGAGCACCAGTGTTGATTCCGTCGACTAAAACTATGACGGAAAATGTTCGTCGACTACCTTTTTTTCACTGACGAAAACTTAATAAAAAGTATGCTATGATGACTAACACTATGACCAAATATATTGACTATTTCGTCAACAAATCAAAACTAGACTAAAATGTTAGTGAGGGACTAGTGGAGAAGAGATGCAGTAGAACTAAAAGACAAGTCGTTTTATGTTTGGTTGAGCTCGGGTGTTGTGCTCTGAAAATAGCCGATCTACAAGCTCCACAACGCGTCGCGCTGCGACGCGTTGTGAGCTTGTAGATCGGCTATTTTCAGCATGCAAATAAGTGTAAAATCAGGCATTATACGACGGCATCAAGCCACCGCCAAAATACATTTTAGTCGACTAAATCAACTGTACATTTAAGACTATGACTAAAACATAATCAAAATTTGCTGTCAAAATCAACACTGATGAGCACTGTTCTTCAAAGGATCCCTGTCTAATAAGCCAAATATGCCTTAATACATTATAATTGTCCTCTATAACTAAAATGTAAAATTAAAAACACCTTAAATATTGTATTTATCTTAGAAACGGTTCATCTTTCACCCAACAGGGGCAATGCTCGTCGCAAGATGATGATGTCATTTGTCCATGTGTGGTCTAGCCCAATGGAATTTATGGAATGCATGTGAAAATAATACCAAAAAACGTAATACTTCCTAAGGTTAATGTGAGCATCAAATCAACCTTTTAAATACGTTTTTTTTTTTGAAAATGCATTCCATAAATTCCATAAGGCTAGACCACACATGGACACATTGTAATGGCCTGTGTGTGTGTGTGTGTGTGTGTGTGTGTGTGTGTGTGTGTGTGTGTGTGTGTGTGAGTGTAAGTTTGAGTGTGAGTGTGTGTGTGTGTGTGTTTAGAGCAGGTACCCCCCACATCCATGGGCACAGTGGCAACATGGGTAATGTCACGGCAGGTCCCAGTGACATGGGTGACGTAAAATGAGAGCCAACCCTGAGGCCGTACTCCTACACCTGACTCGCTCTGGTAAAAACACTGTGTGCGCTCTCTCTCTCTCTCTCTCTCTCTCTCTCTCTCTCTCTCTCTCTCTCTCTCTCTCTCTCTCTCTCTCTCTCTCTCTCTCTCTCTCTCTCTCTCTCTCTCTCTCTCTCTCTCTCATATATCTAACTGCACAGTGTGCAGGCCCGGATTGGCCGTCGGGAGGACCGGGACTATTCCCGGTGGCCTGCCCTCTAGTGGCCTGCCTGAAAAAAAAAGATTTTTTTTTTTTTTTTTTTTTTTGCATCAAAAAAAAATATCAGGTCAGGCCAGCCATCCACAGCCAGCGCGGCGCTTAAGTGATGCAGCAAAAAAAAATCTCTCCTAAGCTCAGGCCAGGCCAACCACAGTCAATTTCAATTCAATGCAGTCAGTGTTGCTTGCAGCTCAGTGCAGCTGCGGGCCTCCCCCCTACCTTTAACCCCCAAAAAGGCCCCCCTTGTGTAAGGCCCCCCAAAAATAAGGCCCCCCAAAAAAAGGGCCCCCCCAAAAAAAAGGCGCGCGCTGCGCGCGCGCAGGGTGGCCTGGGTGGGCGTGTATCTCCCGGCCAGATTTGGAGTCCCACTCCGGCCCTGCCTGTGTGTGATGCGTTCGCTCCGAGCTCAGCCAATAGAGGGGGTGCAGATGTAACACAAATAGAGCTCAGCCAATAGAGGGGGTGCAGATGTAACACAAAAAGAGCTCAGCCAATAGAGGGGGTGCAGATGTAACACAAATAGAGCTCAGCCAATAGGGGAGCTGCAGATGTACAGTAACACAAATAACTGTAAGGGAAGATCCCCCCGCCCCCCCCCCCCTTATTGGGCTATGATTATTGATCATTAACCACTTGCTTTTCCTAGCACAAAAAAACAAGGCGAGCTACAAGTTGAATGATATGACTTTTATTTGAGGGTCACAAATAGGCCTCGATCGACCAAATAATAAAAGAAACATTGTCTTGTATTATTGATGGTACATGATACTTTGGGTTTCCCTCTGGAGCTGTGGAAGAAGCACATGAACACACGAATACAGAACAAACTAAAATAATCATTATTCAAGAGTGTATCCAGTAATATGTTCTTTTTTTTTTGCCCTTGCTCACATAATTAGAAATTATTATTTAACCCAAGAAATAAGGCATAGCATCCTCTCCCTCCTCCTCTTCCATAGCATCCTCTCCCTCATCCTCTTCCATATCACCCTCCTCGAAATCCTCGAAATCCTCGGCCTCTTCGGCCTCAGGGATGTCTTCAACCTTCTCGGTCTTAAGGAGATCTTCAACCTTTGCAGCCTCGGGGATGTCTTCGACCTTTGCAGGTTTAGGGAGGTCTGCCGCCTTTACAGCAGCTACAGCAGCAGCAGCAGCAGCAGCAGCAGCAGCAGAAGAAGAGTTTTTGAAGGGTAAGTTTACAGTGTAGATTAATACAGGATATCATTGCTGTATATTGGAATACCACTACCCTTTTAGCATATTGGACTACCCTTGGAAAATATTTGAATATTTTGTGGAAAGTGTCTACATTTCAATTTAGCAATGCATTGATAATAAAAAGAAGCGCTTTGTAATGTGTACTTTTGAACACACAACAATTAGTAGCCTACTCCAGTACTTTAACTCAAATACACATTTTACTGAACGACTTTCACGCGAGTAATATTTGACCAGGAGTATCTATACTTCTATCTATACTCAAATACTGGAGTTGAGTACTTTGTCCTACTTGGTGATGTGCCTTAATAATTAGTGAACTAAAAAACAACTACACGGTGTAATCCAGAAGGACGACATACTACTGTCCAGGTTGTGAGTGAATGTTTTAAATGATAATTTTGCTCTTGTTAAGCTTGGTCTCCTATTTCAATCAATTCATCCAATATTGGTACATCAGATCAGGAATACGACAAAAAAAAAACTCCATTAATTCAAGGCTTCATGGGGTGAGTAAATGATAGTTAAAACAGTCATTTCGGGGGTGAACTGCCCTTTTAACGTACAGTGAAATGGCTTGACATCTGATCACATAAAACGACATCTTATGAAACTAGTTACCTGGCTTATCCTCGGCTTTCACATTTTGCACTGCTGCCGCATTGATAGTGGCCAACACAGCGAAAAGAAGGATCACAGTCTTCATTTTCTGTGAGAATGAAAAAACAAAAGCTGTCAGTGGTTGTATGACTCTGCATGCCGTTGGATCTGCTACAGTGACAGTTATAAGAGCATTTAATCATGTAATTCTCATAAAACAGTGGTGCGCACCCATCTGGCCACTTAACCCATTAAGACCAGGAAAGCATCTGTGTGTCATTTTTAGATTTATTTGGCTTATCTTTGAATATATATATATATCTATCTCCGTTTCAATTCAACCCTGGACTGGACAGGTGGACTGGTGGAAAGTAACTAAGTACATTTACTTAAGTACTGCACTTAAGTACAATTTTCATTAAATAAATAAAGAAAAAAGAAAGAAAAGAAAGAAAGAAAGTACAATTTTGAGGTATTTGTTCTTTACTTGAGTGTTTCCAATTTTCAATACTTTTACTTCTACTCCACTACATCTCGGGTCCAAATATTTTACTTTTACTCCACTACAATTATTTGAAAACTTTAGTTACTAGTTACTTTTCAGATATAAATGATTACGTTATAGAATACACATTAACCACTTTAGACCTACTTTATTATTTGAAAATGTCAGATCTACAAGCTCACAACGCGTCGCAAAGCGACGCGTTGTGAGCTTGTAGATTTGCTATTTTCAAACATTTTAGTACTTTTACTTTTGGTACTTTAAGTACATTTTGATACCAATACTTTTGTACTTTTACTCAAGTAAATTTTGAATTCCACACTTTTACTTGTAACGGAGTACTCCTACATTGCAGTATTGATACCTTTACTTAAGTAAAACATTTGAGCACTTTTTCCACCACTGGGACTGGACTGGTTTGAAGATGGGGAAGGGTAGAATTCAAATATATATATATATATATATATATATATATATATATATATATATATGTGTGTGTTTTAAAGCGAACATTTTTAACTCCGATCTGTGTTTCTGGGGGTCCCTGAAACAACATATTTTGAGATGGAAAAGTTGGAGCACCACTGATATAGCAAAATGATGTTAGGATTTACAAATCATTTTTTAGATATGTATTTGACCGCGGACCCCCATCTCAAAATGTTTTGTTCCAGGGACCCCCATCTCAAAATGTTTTGTTCCAGGGACCCCCAGAAGCACAGATTGGAGTTTAAAAAAAGCATATATTCAAAGATTTGCACACATTTTCAAGATTTTTCAAAAATAGCAGATCTACAAGCTCATAGCCAGATGGGTGCGCCGTGTGCATTTTCAGAGCCTGTTATGATCAATCAATCAATTGTAGATCCACTTTTCGAGGGTTGATAGAAAAAAGAAAATACCATAAAAAAATTAAACATTTTTACGTATATCTTATCATTAAAATCTTAGTGTTTTGCCAATAATTTGACCCCAGCTCACAGGTTGAGCATCGCTGGCATTGCATCCTAGCAAGTATCTAGTAAGTATTGAGCTCACCTTCAGTAGTTTGGGGAAGTCCTCAGAGCTGAGAAGAACCACGTCAGTGATGTCTGTAATGTGAAGTCTATCTGCCCTGGCTACTGGAATATATACTGTATTAACTGCCCCCAGTGTTTATTGAGGGGAGGGTTGCAAATAGACTTGAACAAGGTTCGGGGCTATTTGACACTCAACTGCTGATCTGGGCTCAGCTGAATGACACGTGTCACACATAAAGTGTCCTATATTCATTCAGTAATGACATGATTTGCCAGTAGTGGAGATGTCCTTTAATTTAAACGTTATAATTATTTTTGACACGCCTGCAGTACCACCACGGCCCAAGACACCCTCACGCCGGAAGTGAAATGTTTGAGCGGGGGAGTCTGGTGCAACGCTTAGGTCCTGGGCCTGGTGAGACGAAGAAGGGGCCCGGACAGGAGGCCATCCACAGAGCCTAGTCCCTTCACGTGCCAGAGCCTCCCCCGGTCCCGGCAGAGTAGTTGCGGAGAAGTGGACTGAGGGGCCCTGTCTTGCCCTAAGAGGACTGACCGTGGGTAGCTACTAGGACGTAAGTCGGGGCTTGATCAACTGGGCCCGGCTGGGTCACCTGGGCGAGGATGTATGTTGCGAGACCCGAAACACCCGCCGACCCCAGGCTACAACACTGATGATGCGTCCCGGGTGCATCCACGTGATGTTTTTTTATTGATGCATGTACCGTAGATCTGCTATTTTTGGTGAAGATACTTCAGTGTAGAGGGGAAAAAAGAACGCACCAAAGTAACACAAAAATAACTATAACAACAAGTTACTTTTATAATGCAGTAACTGGTAAAGTAAGTTACTTCTTGATACTATAACTAGTTACTAATTTAAAGTAACTTGCCCATCTCCGTTTGGATCATTGTAGTTGTCACTCCTCCCAGATCAACAGTGGAGCTTGGTATCAACAGGGACAGCAGTATATCGACCTCGTAACTCCATCTTTCGCCTATTTATGTTTTTTAGTAAATGAATGCCCTACCTCATCGTTCAAGAGTGTCGCACAAAAGTCGGGAAAATAGCTGATCTACAAGCTCACATCGCGTCACCATGCGATTCATTGTGAGCTTGTGGATCGGCTGTTAACACTATTGTAAAACACTTATTTAAATAATAATAAAAAGGGAAAGATTTTGGACATACATCGTTTCGACCCGACAGCATTGATATGCATGGGGAATTGACAGTCTGTGGTGGAAGAAGTACCCGGATTATGGACTTAAGTTCATTTAACTAATATTAGCAATACCACAATATAGAAATACTCTGTTACAAGTAAAAGTCCTGTATTAAAGTACACACGTATTGACATCAAATATACTTATAGTACCAAGGTAAAAGTACTCACATTTTAAAAATGTTATAAAAAATACAAAATAATAAAAATAAATATCAAGCAGATCTACAAGCTCACAGCACATTGCAACGTTGTGTTTTTAATAATAATAATAATAATAATGTAAATCTGCAAAGTTTAACCATAACTAAAGTTGTCAAATAACTGTATAGTGAAGTAAAAGTGCAATATTTGCAGATCCACCCAAAGAAACCTGCCATAGTGTGTTGTTACCTAACAGGTTTGGGTCTACAGTCATTTGTGGAGGTATGATTGCATCAGCCAACAGATAGAGGGGATGGTCATGTTTGTGTAGCTCGATGCCATTTATTTAAATGTGCATGTGACAGCCCCAGAACATGTACTGTATGCTCAATTTACTGTACACACTGCACCTTACCTGGGGGCGGCTGGTGGAACAGACCGTTTGTGCACAAAGGACAAGGGGTTCATCGCCATGCTGGCTTGTGGCAATTTTTTTGGGTCAAATTCCATTTTTGCCATGGACATAGAATATTACCAGAAACAGAGCTATAGCCCTAAATGTATACTACTAGTGCTGTGTGGTCCTGAAAGTGGGTTGAGGACCAGTGGTATAAAGTAACTAAGTGCATTTACTCAAGTACTGTACTTCAGTACACATTTGGGGAATTTTTACTTTACTGGAGTATTTCCCATTTTCTATACGTTTACTTCTACTCCACTACATCTCAGAGGCAAATATTGTACTTTTACTCCACTACAATTATTTAAAAACTTTAGTTACTAGTTACTTTGCAGATATAAATTATGATATTATGAAACATACATTAACCACTTGAGCCCTTTTTTATACCTACTGTAGGCTATTTGAAAATAGCCGATCTACAAGCTCACAACGCGTCGCATCGCGACACGTTGTGAGCTTGTAGATCGGCTATTTTAGTACTTTTTTTTTTATGCCAATACTTTGGTACTTTTACTCAAGTACATTTTTTATTCTGGACTTTTACTTGTACAGTAACAGAGTATTTCTATATTGCAGTATTGGTACTTTTACTTAAGTAAAACATCTGAGTACTTTTTCCACCACCGGTTGAGGGACCTTGAGGGTTCCTTGAGCATGGTCCAAATGGCCCATTAATAGTTCTGTAACTCTGAGAGTGTACAAATGAAACCATTTTGTACAATCTCAGCGTTATGGGGGTCCTTGAAAACAAAAGGTTTTAGAACCACTGTCCTCGTGGACTCCTGATGTGCGTGCCATACATAGTGTAAGTGTTTTATGATCAAAACAAGAACAGTATTGGGTTATTTAAAAACAAAATCAAACATTTTTTCCACGGACAAGGACGAGTCTTGCCACGGACACGTTTGTCCGTGTATGGACATATTGATGAACACTAACCAGGACTATTTTAGCTAAAGGTGCAAAGACTCCTGTCAATATATCAAGTGAATACTCATGTATTCAAAAGCACAAATTACAAAGTACATTTTCAGATAGTCAGAATTTGTATTTAAATAGCAGAAAATAGCAGATCTACTGTATAAGCTAAAAATTGTGGATTTGAATTCCCAATTCTCCCCAACTCCCCTTCTTCAAACCAGTCCAGTCCAGGGTTGAATGTGCATGAACTTTTGGCTCAGGAGTTTGTTAAAAATAGTAATACGAAATAAATAAAATTGAAACTGAAATAAAAAAAAAACCTATCACATTAAAAAAGTGTGCCCAAAATGCCCATAGTTGTCCTCTTTGTCAATGTATTTACCGTACAAGCTTAATCTATTTATTTCGCTGTACCAGTTTTACACCATAGCTGTCGGCACCGCCGTACGGCACCTCGCGGTCTGTGACGTCTCACAACTTTCTGGTTCACCCTTAAGTTGAATACAGTATTTCCATGGACTTAAACATCATTATTTGATGGTCTTACTGCCCAAACTGGCAGTTGGCCTTTTTGCCTACAAAAACATTTAGAACACCAAAGGCCAAGTGACCTTGCCCCTGAAAATCATGACACTCGAGGCCTGCCTTACACAGCACATTTTGTTCTCAAAATGTGTTTATTCTGAAAGCCTTCTACTGTAGGCACAAGAGATCTCCCCTTGCAGCTGTTTGTCTTACATCTGCAGCTCTGCTATTGGCTGAGCTCGGACTCGGAGCTTCAGGCTGAGGTAGCTACTGTACTGTACGTGTCAAACAGACGGGTAGAGAGAGAGAGAGAGAGAGAGAGAGAAAGAGAGAGAGAGAGAGAGAGAGAGAGAGAGAGAGAGAGAGAGAGAGAGAGAGAGAGAGAGAGAGAGAGAGAGAGAGAGAGAGAGAGAGAGAGAGAATACTATAACTGAGGCGGAAAGTAAGTACCTGTAACTTTAACCATCAATATTTCACACAATAAATCTGTGTCGCACAACGGCGTTAAACACCAGAAAAAGCAGACAAACGATATTCACGTTCGCAACAGTCTTAATGGGTTAAGAAAGTCTTTATGAATATTAGAAGTGCACTTTCATCTGACATCAGATGATGGAGAGAAAGGCTTCCGCCTGAGAAGGGATCAGTCTCCTGTATGCTGATGGGAGTGAGAAGGCCCTCACAACCAGCGGTGGATAGTATTAGGAACAAAGCACTTTTACATGAGCACCAGTGTTGATTCCGTCGACTAAAACTATGACCTTTTTTTCACTGACGAAAACTTAATAAAAAGTATGCTATGATGACTAACACTACGACCAAATATATTGACTATTTCGTCAACAAATCAAAACTAGACTAAAATGTTAGTGAGGGACTAGTGGAGAAGAGATGCAGTAGAACTAAAAGACAAGTCGTTTTATGTTTGGTTGAGCTCGGGTGTTGTGCTCTGAAAATAGCCGATCTACAAGTTCCACAACGCGTCGCGCTGCGACGCGTTGTGAGCTTGTAGATCGGCTATTTTCAGCATGCAAATAAGTGTAAAATCAGGCATTATACGACGGCATCAAGCCACCGCCAAAATACATTTTAGTCGACTAAATCAACTGTACATTTAAGACTATGACTAAAACATAATCAAAATTTGCTGTCAAAATCAACACTGATGAGCACTGTTCTTCAAAGGATCCCTGTCTAATAAGCCAAATATGCCTTAATACATTATAATTGTCCTCTATAACTAAAATGTAAAATTAAAAACACCTTAAATATTGTATTTATCTTAGAAACGGTTCATCTTTCACCCAACAGGGGCAATGCCCGTCGCAAGATGATGATGTCATTTGTCCATGTGTGGTCTAGCCCAATGGAATTTATGGAATGCATGTGAAAATAATACCAAAAAACGTAATACTTCCTAAGGTTAATGTGAGCATCAAATCAACATTTTAAATACGTTTTTTTTTTTTGAAAATGCATTCCATAAATTCCATAAGGCTAGACACACATTGTAATGGCCTGTGTGTGTGTGTGTGTGTGTGTGTGTGTGTGTGTGTGTGTGTGTGTGTGTGTGTGTGTGTGTGTGTGTGTGTGTGTGTGTGTGTGTGTGTGAGTGTGTGAGTGTGCGTTTGAGTGTGAGTGTGAGTGTGAGTGTGTGTGTGTGTGTGTGTGTGTGTGTGGGGGGGGGGGGGGGGGTTAGAGCAGGTACCCCCCACATCCATGGGCACAGTGGCAACATGGGTAATGTCACGGCAGGTCCCAGTGACATGGGTGACGTAAAATGAGAGCCAACCCTGAGGCCGTACTCCTACACCTGACTCGCTCTGGTAAAAACACTGTGTGCTCTCTCTCTCTCTCTCTCTCTCTCTCTCTCTCTCTCTCTCTCATATATCTAACTGCACACAGTGTGCAGGCCCGGATTGGCCGTCGGGAGGACCGGGACTATTCCCGGTGGCCTGCCCTCTAGTGGCCTGCCTGAAAAAAAAAGAAAAACATTTTTTTTTTTTTTTTTTGCATAAAAAAAAAATATCAGGTCAGGCCAGCCATCCACAGCCAGCGCGGCGCTTAAGTGATGCAGCAAAAAAAAATCTCTCCTAAGCTCAGGCCAGGCCAACCACAGTCAATTTCAATTCAATGCAGTCAGTGTTGCTTGCAGCTCAGTGCAGCTGCGGGCCTCCCCCCTACCTTTAACCCCCAAAAAGGCCCCCCTTTTGTAAGGCCCCCCAAAAATAAGGCCCCCCAAAAAAAGGGCCCCCCAAAAAAAACGGCGCGCGCTGCGCGCGCGCAGGGTGGCCTGGGTGGGCGTGTATCTCCCGGCCAGATTTGGAGTCCCACTCCGGCCCTGCCTGTGTGTGATGCGTTCGCTCCGAGCTCAGCCAATAGAGGGGGTGCAGATGTAACACAAATAGAGCTCAGCCAATAGAGGGGGTGCAGATGTAACACAAAAAGAGCTCAGCCAATAGAGGGGGTGCAGATGTAACACAAATAGAGCTCAGCCAATAGGGGAGCTGCAGATGTACAGTAACACAAATAACTGTAAGGGAAGATCCCCCCGCCCCCCCCCCCCTTATTGGGCTATGATTATTGATCATTAACCACTTGCTTTTCCTAGCACAAAAAAACAAGGCGAGCTACAAGTTGAATGATATGACTTTTATTTGAGGGTCACAAATAGGCCTCGATCGACCAAATAATAAAAGAAACATTGTCTTGTATTATTGATGGTACATGATACTTTGGGTTTCCCTCTGGAGCTGTGGAAGAAGCACATGAACACACGAATACAGAACAAACTAAAATAATCATTATTCAAGAGTGTATCCAGTAATATGTTCTTTTTTTTTTGCCCTTGCTCACATAATTAGAAATTATTATTTAACCCAAGAAATAAGGCATAGCATCCTCTCCCTCCTCCTCTTCCATAGCATCCTCTCCCTCATCCTCTTCCATATCACCCTCCTCGAAATCCTCGAAATCCTCGGCCTCTTCGGCCTCAGGGATGTCTTCAACCTTCTCGGTCTTAAGGAGATCTTCAACCTTTGCAGCCTCGGGGATGTCTTCGACCTTTGCAGGTTTAGGGAGGTCTGCCGCCTTTACAGCAGCTACAGCAGCAGCAGCAGCAGCAGCAGCAGCAGCAGAAGAAGAGTTTTTGAAGGGTAAGTTTACAGTGTAGATTAATACAGGATATCATTGCTGTATATTGGAATACCACTACCCTTTTAGCATATTGGACTACCCTTGGAAAATATTTGAATATTTTGTGGAAAGTGTCTACATTTCAATTTAGCAATGCATTGATAATAAAAAGAAGCGCTTTGTAATGTGTACTTTTGAACACACAACAATTAGTAGCCTACTCCAGTACTTTAACTCAAATACACATTTTACTGAACGACTTTCACGCGAGTAATATTTGACCAGGAGTATCTATACTTCTATCTATACTCAAATACTGGAGTTGAGTACTTTGTCCTACTTGGTGATGTGCCTTAATAATTAGTGAACTAAAAAACAACTACACGGTGTAATCCAGAAGGACGACATACTACTGTCCAGGTTGTGAGTGAATGTTTTAAATGATAATTTTGCTCTTGTTAAGCTTGGTCTCCTATTTCAATCAATTCATCCAATATTGGTACATCAGATCAGGAATACGACAAAAAAAAAACTCCATTAATTCAAGGCTTCATGGGGTGAGTAAATGATAGTTAAAACAGTCATTTCGGGGGTGAACTGCCCTTTTAACGTACAGTGAAATGGCTTGACATCTGATCACATAAAACGACATCTTATGAAACTAGTTACCTGGCTTATCCTCGGCTTTCACATTTTGCACTGCTGCCGCATTGATAGTGGCCAACACAGCGAAAAGAAGGATCACAGTCTTCATTTTCTGTGAGAATGAAAAAACAAAAGCTGTCAGTGGTTGTATGACTCTGCATGCCGTTGGATCTGCTACAGTGACAGTTATAAGAGCATTTAATCATGTAATTCTCATAAAACAGTGGTGCGCACCCATCTGGCCACTTAACCCATTAAGACCAGGAAAGCATCTGTGTGTCATTTTTAGATTTATTTGGCTTATCTTTGAATATATATATATATCTATCTCCGTTTCAATTCAACCCTGGACTGGACAGGTGGACTGGTGGAAAGTAACTAAGTACATTTACTTAAGTACTGCACTTAAGTACAATTTTCATTAAATAAATAAAGAAAAAAGAAAGAAAAGAAAGAAAGAAAGTACAATTTTGAGGTATTTGTTCTTTACTTGAGTGTTTCCAATTTTCAATACTTTTACTTCTACTCCACTACATCTCGGGTCCAAATATTTTACTTTTACTCCACTACAATTATTTGAAAACTTTAGTTACTAGTTACTTTTCAGATATAAATGATTACGTTATAGAATACACATTAACCACTTTAGACCTACTTTATTATTTGAAAATGTCAGATCTACAAGCTCACAACGCGTCGCAAAGCGACGCGTTGTGAGCTTGTAGATTTGCTATTTTCAAACATTTTAGTACTTTTACTTTTGGTACTTTAAGTACATTTTGATACCAATACTTTTGTACTTTTACTCAAGTAAATTTTGAATTCCACACTTTTACTTGTAACGGAGTACTCCTACATTGCAGTATTGATACCTTTACTTAAGTAAAACATTTGAGCACTTTTTCCACCACTGGGACTGGACTGGTTTGAAGATGGGGAAGGGTAGAATTCAAATATATATATATATATATATATATATATATATATATATATATATATGTGTGTGTTTTAAAGCGAACATTTTTAACTCCGATCTGTGTTTCTGGGGGTCCCTGAAACAACATATTTTGAGATGGAAAAGTTGGAGCACCACTGATATAGCAAAATGATGTTAGGATTTACAAATCATTTTTTAGATATGTATTTGACCGCGGACCCCCATCTCAAAATGTTTTGTTCCAGGGACCCCCATCTCAAAATGTTTTGTTCCAGGGACCCCCAGAAGCACAGATTGGAGTTTAAAAAAAGCATATATTCAAAGATTTGCACACATTTTCAAGATTTTTCAAAAATAGCAGATCTACAAGCTCATAGCCAGATGGGTGCGCCGTGTGCATTTTCAGAGCCTGTTATGATCAATCAATCAATTGTAGATCCACTTTTCGAGGGTTGATAGAAAAAAGAAAATACCATAAAAAAATTAAACATTTTTACGTATATCTTATCATTAAAATCTTAGTGTTTTGCCAATAATTTGACCCCAGCTCACAGGTTGAGCATCGCTGGCATTGCATCCTAGCAAGTATCTAGTAAGTATTGAGCTCACCTTCAGTAGTTTGGGGAAGTCCTCAGAGCTGAGAAGAACCACGTCAGTGATGTCTGTAATGTGAAGTCTATCTGCCCTGGCTACTGGAATATATACTGTATTAACTGCCCCCAGTGTTTATTGAGGGGAGGGTTGCAAATAGACTTGAACAAGGTTCGGGGCTATTTGACACTCAACTGCTGATCTGGGCTCAGCTGAATGACACGTGTCACACATAAAGTGTCCTATATTCATTCAGTAATGACATGATTTGCCAGTAGTGGAGATGTCCTTTAATTTAAACGTTATAATTATTTTTGACACGCCTGCAGTACCACCACGGCCCAAGACACCCTCACGCCGGAAGTGAAATGTTTGAGCGGGGGAGTCTGGTGCAACGCTTAGGTCCTGGGCCTGGTGAGACGAAGAAGGGGCCCGGACAGGAGGCCATCCACAGAGCCTAGTCCCTTCACGTGCCAGAGCCTCCCCCGGTCCCGGCAGAGTAGTTGCGGAGAAGTGGACTGAGGGGCCCTGTCTTGCCCTAAGAGGACTGACCGTGGGTAGCTACTAGGACGTAAGTCGGGGCTTGATCAACTGGGCCCGGCTGGGTCACCTGGGCGAGGATGTATGTTGCGAGACCCGAAACACCCGCCGACCCCAGGCTACAACACTGATGATGCGTCCCGGGTGCATCCACGTGATGTTTTTTTATTGATGCATGTACCGTAGATCTGCTATTTTTGGTGAAGATACTTCAGTGTAGAGGGGAAAAAAGAACGCACCAAAGTAACACAAAAATAACTATAACAACAAGTTACTTTTATAATGCAGTAACTGGTAAAGTAAGTTACTTCTTGATACTATAACTAGTTACTAATTTAAAGTAACTTGCCCATCTCCGTTTGGATCATTGTAGTTGTCACTCCTCCCAGATCAACAGTGGAGCTTGGTATCAACAGGGACAGCAGTATATCGACCTCGTAACTCCATCTTTCGCCTATTTATGTTTTTTAGTAAATGAATGCCCTACCTCATCGTTCAAGAGTGTCGCACAAAAGTCGGGAAAATAGCTGATCTACAAGCTCACATCGCGTCACCATGCGATTCATTGTGAGCTTGTGGATCGGCTGTTAACACTATTGTAAAACACTTATTTAAATAATAATAAAAAGGGAAAGATTTTGGACATACATCGTTTCGACCCGACAGCATTGATATGCATGGGGAATTGACAGTCTGTGGTGGAAGAAGTACCCGGATTATGGACTTAAGTTCATTTAACTAATATTAGCAATACCACAATATAGAAATACTCTGTTACAAGTAAAAGTCCTGTATTAAAGTACACACGTATTGACATCAAATATACTTATAGTACCAAGGTAAAAGTACTCACATTTTAAAAATGTTATAAAAAATACAAAATAATAAAAATAAATATCAAGCAGATCTACAAGCTCACAGCACATTGCAACGTTGTGTTTTTAATAATAATAATAATAATAATGTAAATCTGCAAAGTTTAACCATAACTAAAGTTGTCAAATAACTGTATAGTGAAGTAAAAGTGCAATATTTGCAGATCCACCCAAAGAAACCTGCCATAGTGTGTTGTTACCTAACAGGTTTGGGTCTACAGTCATTTGTGGAGGTATGATTGCATCAGCCAACAGATAGAGGGGATGGTCATGTTTGTGTAGCTCGATGCCATTTATTTAAATGTGCATGTGACAGCCCCAGAACATGTACTGTATGCTCAATTTACTGTACACACTGCACCTTACCTGGGGGCGGCTGGTGGAACAGACCGTTTGTGCACAAAGGACAAGGGGTTCATCGCCATGCTGGCTTGTGGCAATTTTTTTGGGTCAAATTCCATTTTTGCCATGGACATAGAATATTACCAGAAACAGAGCTATAGCCCTAAATGTATACTACTAGTGCTGTGTGGTCCTGAAAGTGGGTTGAGGACCAGTGGTATAAAGTAACTAAGTGCATTTACTCAAGTACTGTACTTCAGTACACATTTGGGGAATTTTTACTTTACTGGAGTATTTCCCATTTTCTATACGTTTACTTCTACTCCACTACATCTCAGAGGCAAATATTGTACTTTTACTCCACTACAATTATTTAAAAACTTTAGTTACTAGTTACTTTGCAGATATAAATTATGATATTATGAAACATACATTAACCACTTGAGCCCTTTTTTATACCTACTGTAGGCTATTTGAAAATAGCCGATCTACAAGCTCACAACGCGTCGCATCGCGACACGTTGTGAGCTTGTAGATCGGCTATTTTAGTACTTTTTTTTTGATGCCAATACTTTGGTACTTTTACTCAAGTACATTTTTTATTCTGGACTTTTACTTGTACAGTAACAGAGTATTTCTATATTGCAGTATTGGTACTTTTACTTAAGTAAAACATCTGAGTACTTTTTCCACCACCGGTTGAGGGACCTTGAGGGTTCCTTGAGCATGGTCCAAATGGCCCATTAATAGTTCTGTAACTCTGAGAGTGTACAAATGAAACCATTTTGTACAATCTCAGCGTTATGGGGGTCCTTGAAAACAAAAGGTTTTAGAACCACTGTCCTCGTGGACTCCTGATGTGCGTGCCATACATAGTGTAAGTGTTTTATGATCAAAACAAGAACAGTATTGGGTTATTTAAAAACAAAATCAAACATTTTTTCCACGGACAAGGACGAGTCTTGCCACGGACACGTTTGTCCGTGTATGGACATATTGATGAACACTAACCAGGACTATTTTAGCTAAAGGTGCAAAGACTCCTGTCAATATATCAAGTGAATACTCATGTATTCAAAAGCACAAATTACAAAGTACATTTTCAGATAGTCAGAATTTGTATTTAAATAGCAGAAAATAGCAGATCTACTGTATAAGCTAAAAATTGTGGATTTGAATTCCCAATTCTCCCCAACTCCCCTTCTTCAAACCAGTCCAGTCCAGGGTTGAATGTGCATGAACTTTTGGCTCAGGAGTTTGTTAAAAATAGTAATACGAAATAAATAAAATTGAAACTGAAATAAAAAAAAACCTATCACATTAAAAAAGTGTGCCCAAAATGCCCATAGTTGTCCTCTTTGTCAATGTATTTACCGTACAAGCTTAATCTATTTATTTCGCTGTACCAGTTTTACACCATAGCTGTCGGCACCGCCGTACGGCACCTCGCGGTCTGTGACGTCTCACAACTTTCTGGTTCACCCTTAAGTTGAATACAGTATTTCCATGGACTTAAACATCATTATTTGATGGTCTTACTGCCCAAACTGGCATTTGGCCTTTTTGCCTACAAAAACATTTAGAACACCAAAGGCCAAGTGACCTTGCCCCTGAAAATCATGACACTCGAGGCCTGCCTTACACAGCACATTTTGTTCTCAAAATGTGTTTATTCTGAAAGCCTTCTACTGTAGGCACAAGAGATCTCCCCTTGCAGCTGTTTGTCTTACATCTGCAGCTCTGCTATTGGCTGAGCTCGGACTCGGAGCTTCAGGCTGAGGTAGCTACTGTACTGTACGTGTCAAACAGACAGGTAGAGAGAGAGAGAGAGAGAGAGAGAGAAAGAGAGAGAGAGAGAGAGAGAGAATACTATAACTGAGGCGGAAAGTAAGTACCTGTAACTTTAACCATCAATATTTCACACAATAAATCTGTGTCGCACAACGGCGTTAAACACCAGAAAAAGCAGACAAGCGATATTCACATTCGCAACACATTGTGAGCTTGTAGGTCTGCTATTTTCTGTGCGCAAAAGTACCGTCATGCAACGGTCCGGAGTACAACTTTGAGAGTGTACTAAGGAACCAAATGGACCCTTTGGGTGGAATGTTGAAATGTCGAAAAGTTCACGGTGTTCTCAAAATGTGTTTACTCAGTAGAATGCCTTCTAGGTACAATCCGTAATGGGTGGCAGGAGCCTATCTCCTGTTTCTGTATAGCATGAGGCAGCATGATGTACATTGTACACACCCTGGCCATGATGCTAGTATATCACAGGGACTTACCCCCAGTTCAACCGTTATACTGTGTGCCAATTGGGTCCAATTTTTTGTAATAGTCTGCGGTATGACCCGGCCGGGGGATTGTACCTGACCTCCAAATCTCATGGCGGACACTTTAACCACAAGGCCACTGAGCTGGTACAGGGTTGTGGATAGACATTAATGTTGATTCTCTGTACTACATATAGTATATTGCGCCTATACGGTATAACCCTACTACAGTATACAGTATGCACATACAGTATTCATTTCTTACGTGCATGCCCACATATATTAATTCAGATCCATTTTACTGTTGACACTCGGTAAATGTACAAAGCTACAACTGTATTTTACTAGAGACCTAGGCTCTATAGACCCCTTAACAGACGACGTCACACTGATAAGAACCAGTATGCGCGCAATGAAACCCATTCTGTCAGGTCTCGCTAGGACGCGCCTCACTAGCCAACACACAAGAGGGGGTTGGGGTGTGCTGAAACCAGCGCAACCCCAAAACAACAGGTTGGGAATTGATTGCGTGAAACAATCACCTGTGCATCCAGTCTCAATGTTGGTAAACAAATAATTGCTCGATGCACAGCAGCCATATTGGAAAGAATTCCTTACTCCCTTCACACTCACAGGTGTTAGCAATGATACTAATTACTAATTCTGGTCAAACAGAGTGGTTGAATGTTGGCTCACTGGAAACACTCTCCTACACCAGTGGGTCTCAACGTGTGGTCCAGGTACCCTCATACATCGTTTTCACATGGTACACTTTGAGAGTGTACATATGGAACCAAATGGACCCTTTGGGTGGACCGCACACGCTTTTAGGGATTTTTAAGTGGGGCCTGATTCTGAACCAGAGAATGTTGAAAAGTTCACGGTGTTCTCAAAATGTGTTTACTCAGAAGAATGCCTTCTAGGTACAAGAGACAACTGAAAACGTCATTCGAATCTTCCCTTACAGTTTGTGTTACTGTACATCTGTAGCTCCCCTATTGGCTGAGCTCTATTTGTGTTACATCTGCACCCCCCCTATTGGCTGAGCGAACGCATCACAGACAGGTGAGAGAGAGATATTACAGGTTTGTACAATGAGACATTTTCATCCATAATTATAGTACAAGCTTTCTTCACTTCTTCATCCTGCATCCTTTTTTAAACATTTTCCATATATCCAGAAACACTAAAAGCAATTAAAAAAAATATGAAGGGGAAGAGGAAAATAAAAAAAATAGAGGAAAGAAAGAAAGAAAATAATGCAAAAATAAGGACAAATGAAAATGGGGATAGTGTTCCTGTAGTAGGCTACTCTTGAATGTACTGTTATGATCACGTTTTGTGGTTTCTCAACTTATATGGAATTATGTCCATCTCTTCAGCTGTTACTTTTCCAAGTATTAACCCAAGTAACCCAAGAAAATCTGTCAAGTTTTGGGACAATTCGAAACCCCCTTTTCCAACATTGTGAACACGTGTAGGATAAGGCAATGTTTTACATACTTGTAACATCCGTGGCCATGGGTTAAGCACTTTATATTTGAAATCTGAACGTTTATGTAGATGTACGGGCTGTAGTTCAGGCAAGACACTTGCCACTACGAGCTAACGAGGCTATCTAGCCTAGCTACACGTTGTGGAATACAAACGAACGTCGAGCGGCCTGTTTAGCTAAAAGGTTGGTATAGCTCAAAATGGGGGGGGGTCATCAAACAAACGGAGGAAAATGAATGAATAATCCTTTCTGCTGGGCAGATCAGAGCAACTTTCGCTATGCACCGTCCTAAAGTTAAACAACAACACCATAACTCCAGAGACCAGTGTTGCCAGATTCTATGAGAGAAATAAGCAACCAAGTCTAGGAAAAAAAGCCCAAAATAAGCGACTATGGGCCACATGAGCATTTTAACCCTCCTTATTGTATACATCGGCTATTTGAAAATAGCAGACCTACAAGCTCGACGCGTTGTAGCTATTTTCAAATATTTAATACTTTTACTTTGGTACTTTAAGTACATTTTGATGCCAATAAGCTACGTTTGTGCTTTTACTCAAGTAAATGTTGAATTCTGGACTTTTACTTGTAACAGAGTATTTTTATATTGCAGCATTGGTACTTTTACTTAAGAGACTTTGAGTACTTTTTCCACCACTGGAGCTTACAGATCTGCTATTTTCAAATAAAATCTTGGGGGCTAACTTATAATAACAATACCTGGCAACACTGCTTGCGGTGCTCAGACCATCGGCTCAGGCAGTGAAACCGGAGTACAATGCCTAGCTAGCGACCAATCGAAACCACTATGCTAAATCTCGGCCAAGTGTCTCTCCACCCCCAAATACACAGACAACTCGCAAAAAAGCAGCCTACTTTGCTGTACTAATGTAACCATTTAATGATTCTAAAACGACTAGCTTTTGCATTACAAGCCTTCTTCAACATTCGAACTGTGTTAATATGAAAAAAAAAACGAAAAAAACAAAAAACGATCTAAATGTTCCATTATCTACTGATTTTTACCAGAGCGAGTCAGGTGTAGGAGTACGGCCTCAGGGTTGGCTCTCATTTTATGTCACCCATGTCACTGGGACCTGCCGTGACATTGCCCATGTTGCCACTGTGCAATGGACACACACACACACACACACACACACACACACACACACACACACACACACACACACACACACACACACACACACACACACACACACACACACACACACACACACACACACACACAGGTTTGTGTTATATGGTTGCCCTCGGGCAGAAACCTCTTATCTCCATATTTTATTAAAGGTAAGGTAAGAGATTTACTTTTGTTAAAATAAGTGTTAAATAGCTCTATATTCTGATAGTACTCATTGCTATAGAGTGTTTGTTCAGTAAAAGGAGTCTCCCATGTCTCTCCAGCTCTTTATTAAACAGAAAATGCATTTTCAGTGCTCTCCCCTGATTGGCTTAAATGTTGTCACCTACCTGAAAATGTACTATATTCTGTTTACTAAAGAGCTGGAGAAATCCCTGTGACCGAACAAACGCTCTGTAGCAATGATTACTATCAGAATATAGTACTTTAACCTTTCTAACAAAAACACAAAAAATATCACTCACCCTACCTTTAATATATTTTTATAAATTAATGGCACACGCGCGCGCACACACACGCGCACGCACACACACACACACACGCGCACGCACACACGCACGCACACACGCACGCCAAGATGGTTTGTTTATTGGCACGTTGTTTTAAGTTAGTAGAACAACCACTGATGCGTGTGTGTAAAGCAGCCTGTTTCACATACACTTGCGCTGTTACACCCCCCCCCCCCCCCCCCTTCTCCCTCAAATAAAATGAATGGTAGCGGCCAGAAATGGGTCAGTGTGAATCTGGCCTTGACAAGGCTTAACACGGGCAAGCGGGGACATGCTAAGTGTATGATTTGTGTGTGTTGTCACCGGCCTCCCCAGCCTGGACTAGTTCATCCAGTCTAGCTTCAGGGCAAAACATGCTATAGTTCAAACTGCACACGGCGCATGCATGGCACACACACACACACACGGCAGGGCCAAATAACTCCCTGAGTGTTCATGATGGAACTCGGAGAAATGGACACCCTCTGAGTTGCAAATGGATCACATTGACGACGAGGGGGTTTTACTGTGCGTGTGGGGGGAATGTCGTGTGCAAATTGGAGCATGTTGAAGAAGCATGCGCCATGTGGTCGTGATCTTGAAGCAGTGTTGATTTCGTCGACTACAACTATGGCGAAAAATGTCTGTTGGCCTTTTTTCACTTAAAAAAACGAAATAAAAACTAAGCAAAACCCATCAATACTGCAATGTAGAAGTATCTGTTACAAGTAAAAACATTACTTTAGTAAAAGTACAAAAGTATTGGTATCAAAATGTACTTAAAGTACCAAAGTAAAAGTACTAAAATGTTTGAAAATAGCAGATCTACAAGTACACAATACACAATATGTACAGATACAGTTGTCTTGCTCACCCTCTCCCACCAACTCACTTTAAACAAAGAAGTGGAGAATACAGTACTATGACCTATATCAAAGTCAGAAATAAACGTATGTACAAGCAGTGTTAGAAGCATGAACAGGTAGTTTCGAGATGTGAATACAAGGAAAAATGATAGTAACCATAGCCGAAAAATAGCCGATCTACAAGCTCACAACGTGTCGCAGCGCGACACGTTGTGAGCTTGTAGATCTGCTATTTTTCGGCTTTAGACTTGCGGTTAAAAATGCCCCACACAAATCATAAATTAATCATAAAATTGGCTTCCTAAAATGTTGATGTCCTCACAAGTATAGTAATACAAACGTGTGTGTGTGTGTGTGTGTGTGTGTGTGTGTGTGTGTGTGTGTGTGTGTGTGTGTGTGTGTGTGTGTGTGTGTGTGTGTGTGTGTATGTGTGTGTGTGATTATTATTTTCCTCTCTATTCATTTGATGTATACGGATGTGTATACCTCGCTTATTTTATGTCACTCTGGATAAAGCGTGTCTGCTAAACGGCTAAATTGTACATTCACATTTATATATTCCACTGTAGATTGAAATTCTAGACGTTAAGCATGTGATGACGTACATATAGAGCGTGCCAACGACTCGTCACCACGGGGGGTGTGGCATAGTAGCCGCAGACATACTTGAGGGGGGCAATGTTAAGTCAACCTGGTTTTTACCCCTCAAAGATGTCCGCCGCTACCAAAAGACACTTGTTGACGCCCCCTTCAGGATTTTTGGCACGCTCTATACGTCCTGCCCCTCTTGACAGCTGCTATAAGAGAAGGAAAATGTCCATTTATTACAAAGTGTTCCTTCATTAAAATCATCTCTCTCCTCATTGCAGGTTTCTCTCTTCAACCCCCCCCCCCCCTCCTCCTCCTCCTCCTCACACACAAACCCAACAGACACCACAAATCCCCCCCCCACCTCCCCACCTCCCTCCCTCCCTCTCTCTCTCTCTCTCTCTCTCTCTCATATCTCCCTCCACCCACTCTCTCCCTCTCCCTACCTACCATTGGTGGAAAAAGGTACTCAAATGTTTTACTTAAGTAAAAGTATCAATACTGCAATGTAGAAGTACTTCGTTACAAGTGTAAAAGTCCGGAATTCAAAATCTACTTGAGTAAAAGTACAAAAGTAGTGGCATCAAAATGTACTTGAAGTACCAAAAGTAAAAGTGCTAAAAAGTGTGAAAATAGCAGATCTACAAGCTCACAACGTTGTGACCTTGTAGATCTGCTATTTTCAAATAGCCTATAAAATAGGGCTAAAGTGGTTAATGTATGTTTTATAATATCATCATTTATATCTGAAAAGTAACTAGTAACTAAAGTTTTCAAATAATTGTAGTGGAGTTAAAAGTACAATATTTGCCTCTGACATGTAGTGGAGTAGAAGTAAAAGTATAGGCAATTAGAAATACTCAAGTGAAGTACAAATACCTCAAAATTGTACTTAAGTACAGTGCTCAAGTAAATGTACTTGGTTACTTTCCGCCACTGCTACCTACCTCCCCCTCCATCTCTCACTGCCTTCTCTCTCTCTCTCTCTCTCTCTCTCTCTCTCTCTCTCTCTCTCTCTCTCTCTCTCTCTCTCTCTCTCTCTCTCTCTCTCTCTCTCTCTCTCTCTCTCTCTCTCTCTCTCTCTCTCTCTCTCTCTCTCTCTCTCTCTCTCTCTCTCTCTCTCTCTCTCTCTCTCTCTCTCTCTCTCTCATGTAGCAGAGCAGCTGTAGGCCTTCTCATTCCTCCGTCCTTCACATCTCACTGGTCAGCTGGCAGTAATCAACACGCGTTCCCCACACAGGGCCGTGATCCTAATTAACTGGCGGAGCGCTCTACAAACACAGCGGGGCCCCGCAACGCGCACAGGGGGGCCCTCTGCCAAAGGGGCCCCCAGGCTACACCAGTGATGGAGGAAGTATACTCGTGTGTCTTACTTAAAGTAAAGAGTACCGATACCACAATGTAGAAATACTCTGTTACAAGTAATCAAAATATATATATATAATATAGAATATACTTAAAGTGCCAAAAGTAAATGTAATCATTATGCAGAATGTCCCATTTCACACATTTTCAAATGTCTAAAATGTGTAAAAAAAAATCATTTGAAAATAGCAAATCTACAAGCTCGCAAAACAACACGTTGTGAGCCTGTACAGTAAAGTAGATCTGCTACTTTCAAATAGCAAAGTTGTACATCGTGTAGGGCTGAGTAGGGCTGAAGTGGTTAATGTATATGTTTTAAGTAAAAATACCTCAAAAGTACTTGAGTAAATACTTTGCTTGCGGTATGGGTGCAGAGTAAAATATTAATCTAACAGACTGTAATAATGGACCCAAATGGACCCTTCATTCACTGAGGATTGCATTGTGATGATGGTTATGTATTTACTCATGCTTTGTTTTTAATCAGTTATGTTGTATTAACCCATTAAGACTTGAAACCGATTCTAATGTCTTCTAAATCCCAACAGTATTCTGAAAAAACGTGCTCAAACCTTTTTCATGTCAAGGACCCTCAAAATGATATTTGTATTTGAACGCGGACCCCCATCTCAAAATATTTTGTTCCGGGGACCCCCAGAGTGTTTGGGAAACACAAATCGTCTCTTCTGGTGGTCCCTGGGACAACATGTTTTCAGATGGGGGTACGTGACCAAAGTACATATTATATTGAGGATCCTTGACATGAAATTGTTTGGAGAATCACTGACACACGTGTACAGTAATCACTGAGCAGTAAGGCAAACACGAGGTAATACATCAGACGAATAGAAATATTAATCTAGGATCATAGGTAAACCAAGAACCATATCATCAGTCTAAACAGCATACTATCAAAAAATAAATAATCTGTACATTGAAACTATAAACACTATAGGATGCCAGGTCAACAAATGAACCTGGCATCTGTCTACAGTACATAACACGCTAATCTAAATTACATTTAACCTTTGCATAAGCCTGCAATGTCGTCAAGGCTAGATAGATAGATGCTTTATTGTCCTTGCAGAAATTCATTTTGTACCAAGCCAGCCATCAGGATACAAATCAAGAGTTTTAGCTCGCATAATCAAGGGTTTTAGCCCGCATAATCAAGAGTTTTAGCCCGCATAATCAAGAGTTTTAGCCCGCATAATCAAGGGTTTTAGCCCGCATAATCAAGAGTTTTAGCTTGCATAATCAAGAGTTTTAGCTTGCATAATCAAGAGTTTTAGCTTGCATAATCAAGAGTTTTAGCCCGCATAATCAAGAGTTTTAGCCCGCATAATCAAGAGTTTTAGCCCGCATAATCAAGAGTTTTAGCTCGCATAATCAAGAGTTTTAGCCCACATAATCAATGGTTTTAGCCCGCATAATCAAGAGTTTTAGCCGGCATAATCAAGAGTTTTAGTCCGCATAATCAAGGGTTTTAGCCCGCATAATCAAGAGTTTTAGCTTGCATAATCAAGAGTTTTAGCTTGCATAATCAAGAGTTTTAGCTTGCATAATCAAGAGTTTTAGCCCGCATAATAAAGAGTTTTAGCTTGCATAATCAAGAGTTTTAGCCCGCATAATCAAGAGTTTTAGCTTGCATAAGCAAGAGTTTTAGCTTGCATAATCAAGAGTTTTAGCTTGCATAATCAAGAGTTTTAGCTTGCATAAGCAAGAGTTTTAGCTTGCATAATCAAGAGTTTTAGCCCGCATAATCAAGAGTTTTAGCTTGCATAAGCAAGAGTTTTAGCTTGCATAAGCAAGAATTTTAGCTTGCATAATCAAGAGTTTTAGCCCGCATAATCAAGAGTTTTAGCCCGCATAATCAAGAGTTTTAGCTTGCATAAGCAAGAGTTTTAGCTTGCATAATCAAGAGTTTTAGCCCGCATAATCAAGAGTTTTAGCTTGCATAATCAAGAGTTTTAGCTTGCATAATCAAGAGTTTTAGCTTGCATAATCAAGAGTTTTAGCCCGCATAATCAAGAGTTTTAGCTTGCATAATCAAGAATTTTAGCCCGCATAATCAAGAGTTTTAGCCTGCATAATCAAGGTTTTTAGCCCGCATAATCAAGAGTTTTAGCCCGCATAATCAAGAGTTTTTGCCCGCGTTTTTCTGGAGCTATACGGCAAGTTCTACGGACATAACCCACAAGGGTCCATTACTATGCTGTGGATGAGCGCTGGCTCTGGTATTATTATCGGTACCGGTGGGGGAGCGGTGCGGCGAGTCTGTGAGTGACACCCATCATCACGGCGGGATAGAATCCCCCACGGAGCCATCCAATCAGTGGTCTCCCGCTGAGCCGCTACTAAAACCCGCCTCACGTCCCGTCGGGATCCAATCAGAGGGCCAAATCCCATGAGGTTAGGGGGGGGGGAACCCCTCTGACAGAAGAAGAGATACACTGTACATGAAACATGAGACCTTGACCTTGTACCGTAACAGGAACATGTTAACCCTTTGGTTTGATATGCCTATAGGTGGGAAAAAAAAGTACTCAGATGTTTTACTTAAGTAAAAGTATCAATACTGCAATGTAGAAATACTCTGTTAGAAGTAAAAGTCTGGAATTCTAAATGTACTTGAGTAAAAGTGTAAACGTGTTTGCATCAAAGTGTACTTAAAGTACCAAAAAGTGAAAGTACTCATTATACAAAATGTCCCATTTCAAGTTTTCAAATGTAGCCTATACACATCTTTTGAAAATAGCAGATCTACAAGCTCACAATGCGTCGCATCGAGACGCATTGTGACGCATTCTAATTTTTTGCCTGATTTTACCGATTTATCATTTAAAAAAAATATATATATGTTTTATTTTTTCAAAAAGTGGGGGGTATGAAATCACGGATCTGTGAGAGTGAGGGTGTCGCGTCGTACGCACAGTGAATGGTCGTGTGTGACGCCCCTGCATTTAACAACACTAAGTTGCTATCCATACAGAATGCACACGGGAAGCCACAACATTATGTGACTCTATACATCTCGATAACATTTTTTTTTTTTAAGCCCCAAAACCTCGGCCAAAAAAAAGGAAACAATAGGCTCTATGCACAGCAGTCATATTATCACTTCCTTCACAGGTGTTACCAATGACACTAATGAAGGCTCTGTTCCATTTAGCCTAGCACAGTGGTTTCCACGACCCCCATAACCCCATAATAGTGTACAAATGGAACCAAATGGACCCCGTAAGGGTCCATTTGGTTCCATTTGTACACTCTCAGAGATACGCACCCGTAAGGGGCCATTTGGAAGCCCATGAGGGTCCCTGGACCCCAACTGTAGACCCACTGGTGTAACAGAGTGTTTCCAGTGAGCCAACATGCACACAATATCAGCAACCCTGACTCTGTTTGACCAGAATGGAACAGAGCCTTCATTAGTATCATTGGTAACACCTGTGAATGTCTTCATAATATGGCTGCTGTGAATAGAGCCTATTACAACTCGGCATTGAAACTAAGGTAAAGGTGACTGGGATGTGTGACACCACCTCAGAGCCAGCAGATGATCCAGGTTTTCCGGTGTGACACAGAGGAGGGGGGCACGGATGTGTGGGGGGGACAGAGATGTGAGCGAGCGCTGGCAGATGGAGTTGACATAATCGTGGCTCGTAGGCCGACGGAGCCATCTGGTCTGGTGACAGTTCACTGTTTCGGAGCTCCAGGTGTGAACCCGACGGCCCGAGAGCGGCCAAAATGAAAATCGCTACGGTCGGGGCAGAAACCCTGTATCTCCATATGTCAACTTATTTTAACCCATTAAGACCTGAAGCCGATTCTACATGTCTCCTAAATCCCAACAGTTTTCTGAAAAACGTGTGTTTGAACTATATCAGTGGTGTTCAATCTTTTTCATGTCAAGGACCCCCAAAATTATATGTATTTGGCCACCGACCCCCGTCTCAAAATATGTTGTTCCAGGGGGTCCCAGAAGCAAAGACTTGAGTTCAAAATGTTCGCTTTAAAAATATATACATTCAAAGATTTGCACACATTTTCTCGATTTTTCAAAAATAGCAGATCTACAAGCTCGTAGCGTGGCACTCGGTGCCGCGCTATGAGCTTGTATATCTGCTATTTTTGAATAGCCAAAGTGTAAAATAATACATTTTTAGCTCAAATCAAAAAGTGACACAAATGCGTTCCAGGTCTTTAAAGGGTTAATGTATTTTCGTCAATTTTAATGCCCTACTTTGTCATACAAGATTGGAACACAAAAGCAGTGAAAATAGCAGATCTACAAGATCACAACGTGTCGCGTTGTTGGCTATTTTCACTATTTTCGAATGTTTCTTTTTAAATAATAAAAAAAAGGAACCGTTTTGGACGTACCAGGTTTTCACCTGACTGCAACGAAACGACATTGCCACGTTGGGTGCCATTAGATAATGTGTTTTCATCACACGCACAACCTTTATTTGCACTGCGTGAAGGGGAGGCACATCAGCTGAATCAGCCCTAGGGCTGATAATTTGGTCAGCCAACCAAGGGCGTGTACGTACGCTAGCGCTCCATCGGATAACCTCGGGTGACAAATGACAAGATAATTGATCATTTCTATTCAGCATTTTTCTATGAGTTGTTTTACTTCTGGCATTGCAAACTTCAATAGACTATTTCCAACCGTAACCTACCTTTGGTTACACTCCAGTGGTGTAAAGTAACTAAGTACATTTACTCAAGTACTGTACTTGAGTACAATTTTGAGATACTTTTACTTTGCTGGAGTATTTCCAATTGTCTATACTTTTACTTTTACTACACTACAATTATTTGAAAACTTACTTACTTTGATGATATACATTATTACAGTCTAAAACATACATTAACCACTTTAGCCTTATGTTATACGTAGGCTATTTGAAAATAGCAGATCTACAAGCTTTAGATCGGCTATTTTCAAACATTTTTGTACTTTTACTTTTGGTACTTTAAGTACATTTTGATACCAATACTTTTGCACTTTTACTCAAGTCAATTTTGAATTCCGGACTTTCACTTGTAACAGAGCACTTCTACATTGCAGTATTGATACTTTTACTTCAGTAAAACATTTGAGTATTTTTTCCACCACTGGTTACACTGCGCTTAAAGGAGCACTTCACCCATTTTCCTTTGTTTTTAAAGATTATTTTTTTTGTGGCTTTTATGCCTTTATTGATAGGACAGCTAGTAGGCTGACAGGACATGGGGAGAGAGAGATGGGGAGTGAAACGCAGCAACGGCCCGCGACACACTTTCATGCTGGATTACGCCAAACGTCCGGGCCACTTCACCCATTTTCAACCGGTCTTCAAAATTGGTCCTCACTAATAATTGGTCCTCACTAAAGCTCATTATAATATGTCAGCTGTGGACAGTTCAGAAACCCGCCTACAAGTGACATCATCGGTAGTTTTTTTTTATTATTTTTTTTTTTTATGCCAGAACAATGGCTTCTATTATAGCATGCTAACTTTAGTTTCCAGGAAAGAAGAGCCTGCAGTTTCTAATACAGCAGCTTTGATGTACAAAATGCACATACATGTCTTGCAACGCGTTGTGAGCTTGTAGATCGGCTATCTTCAAATAGCTGAACTATATATAGGGCTGAAGTGCTTAATGTATGTTTTGTAATAATAATCAAAATCTACAAACTAACAATATTTGCCTCCAAGATGTAATGGCGTAGAAGTAAAATTATTGAAAATGGAAAATATTAAAATAAAAATGTTGAATTACGGACTTTCACTAAACAGAGCATTTCTAAATTGCAGTATTGATACTTTTACTTAAGTAAAAAAAAACTTTTAGTACTTTCTTTCCACCACTGGCGCTATATATATATAAATGCACCATTTACCATTTCATAACGTGATCTTGGCACAAACTCATGTGACTGCGTGGCAACGTGGGGAAGTGAAGGGGTCGAGTGTATTATCTTCAATTCCCTTCGCTTTGCCAGGCCTTGCATTAGTCATCCCTGTCTACGTATATACCTCCATTACCCAGCCTGCATGTCGCTCTCTCCCCTCCTCTCTCTCTCTCTCTCTCTCTCTCTGTCTGTGTCTCTGCTCTCTCCATGCACTGCTCAGACTTAATTGCCCACCCAGGTCCTTTCTACAGCCATGCATTAACCATGCCTCCCACTGACAGTTAGGGAGGTAGATTAAATGGATTCTTAGCATTACTTAACCCATTAAGACCGGGAACGCATCTCATTTGTCATTTTAAGATTTCTTTGGACTATTCAAAAATAGCAAAAAAATATCTGCTTTTTTTTTTTTTTTTAAGGTAATTCTTTTTTATATATATATATATTAAAAAAAAGCAGATCTACAAGCTCATAGCGCGGCACCGAGTGCCGCACTATGAGCTTGTATATCTGCTTTTTTTTTTATTGTGAAAATGTGTGCAAATATTTTAATATAAATCAAAATATATATATTTTGAGATGGGGGTCTGTGGCCAAATACATATAATTTTGGGGGTCCTTGACATGAAATGGTTTGAGCACCACTAACATAGAAACATACGTTTTACAAAAAACTGTTAGGATTTAGAAGACATTTGTAGAATCCCCAGAAGCAAAGATTTGAGTTAAAACTGTTTGCGTTAAAAATAATATATATATTCAAATTGTACAGGATTTAAAAAAAAATTGCACGGCACTCGGTGCCGCGCTATGAGCTTGTAGATCTGCTATTTTTTAATAGCCAAGAAGAAATCTATAAATGACACAGATTCTTTCCCCGGTCAAAATGGGTTAAAAAGGTAATAATGAGACAAATTGGAGGCTCGCCCTCCGTTGGGGCTTTTTTCCTCGGTCGGGGGTTTCAGTGTCGCTCTTTAAGTAGTTCTCATACAATTACAAAGTCAGCGTGGAACCTGCGCATGCTGCAATTTTAACTCGTTTCACAAGAAACATTATAGGCTATTTCACAATTACAGGTTTTTTTTACAATCTAGGCGTTTAGCCTACTCGTATAAACAGTGACATATAATGGGGTGAGGCCAGAGTAAATGTCACGAATGCTCGTTAAACAGGGTAAGTGCCAGTGGTCAAGGAAATAAGAGTATTGAGAAAGGATATAGGTTACAAAGCAACTGGGACAACAAGTAGGCTAAGCAACATACAGTAGCATCTATAGGTCTTTAAGTAAAACATTTGAGTACTTTCTTCACCACTGGGTTTATAGGGACATACAAGGTTTCCACCCTCCACCCCGACAGTGACCCTATACAGTACTGTACATTATGTACCTTCTGGCTAAAAGCTCCAGGTTTAGCATTTCTCTTTTTCTATTTACTGTGATGAGCTAAAGACCAGGAATTAAAGGTCATCAATAGAGCGGGGGGGGGGGGGGGGGGGCACAGATTGCCAGCGCGCGGCGCGGAGAAATAAAGCTGCAACTGTGGCACTTTATCCCCGCAGGGTGAATGTGTGTGTGTGTGTGTGTGTGTGTGTGTGTGTGTGTGTGTGTGTGTGTGTGTGTGTGTGTGTGTGTGTGTGCCAGCCAAAAGAGCACATTTCATTGCCGGCCCGTCGCTGCACACATGCAGGTGCAGTGGTGGTAAAAAGTACTCTGGTTTATTTTTTTACTACTAAGTAAAAGTATCAATAACACAATGTAGAGGTACTCATGTTACAAGTAAAAAGGCCTGTATTCAACGGTGTACTTGAGTTAAAAGTACAGAAGTTTTGGAATCAACGTAAATATGTCAAACGTTATCAAACATAGCAGATCTACAAGCTTGAAGATCTGCCATTTTTGAACCACGTTACCTATAAAACAGGGTTCAAGTGGTGAATGTATGTTTTGTAATAATCTAAATCTGTAAGTAAGTAACTGTAAGTAACTTGTAACTAAAGCTGTGAAACAGTGGAGTAGAACATCTGGTCCAAATACACATTGAGTTTAATGGCATGACATGTCTTCTACAACCAGCAGGAGGTGAGAAATAGCGACACCTTCTGGGCCATTCGTTCTGATTATTTTCGCATTGGCTTCATATCAATTCAATTCAATTCAATGGAGCTTTATTGGCGTGAGAAAACATACGTTTAACACATTAGCTGCCAAAGACGTATATATACGTCTTTTAATTATCAGCTGTTGTCTGCCAAAGACGTATATATACGTCTTTTTTTTGCATTTTTTTATAATTTCAACCCTTGTCGAATTATGAACAGATTAGGAGCTAAAAATGTTCGAAGATTTGCTGCTCCATTCACTTCAATGTTAAAATTCAAACGGACAAACAATTCACTTTGTTTTTTGGTTTAAAACTACTGCTTTTGAGCTATATTGAAACATCAACCAAACATGTCAACGAGGTCAAAATGACCTCGTTGACATTTGTGAAACCACACCTGAATCTCATCTGTGATTAGAAACCATCTGGGGATCAATCATACTGGAGGAAAAAAATCTGTGGCTACGCGAACAGGTACCAAAAACATGGCAAAACCCTGGCAGGCAACAGCTAAAAATCTGAAAAAACTCTGGCAGGCAATGTGTTAATGCCAAAGCAAGAGTCAAAACATAATAAAACTAGAAAAAGTGCTTTGTGTTTGTGAAATTTCACGGAAATCGCAAGCTGCGTTCATGATGTGAGGCATTTTGTTCAACACGGACGAATCCTGCAAATTTTGGAAGCGAACCTTAGCCAATGAGGATGAAATATGGGAAATCGGACACATCCGTGTTGATCACATGACTATAGAGATACTGTGTACCGATTTGCATGACGTTTGGATAAAATCTGTAGGAGTAATGTAAAAGAAAGGGGTTTTGCACAAATCGGCCTCCAGGTGGCGCTATAACAGGCCCATGTGAACAATTTGAGGCAGAGGTTCTGAATTGGTATCCAGGGAGTGTGTGTGCACAGTTTCGCAGCGACCAGGCCAACGGTGCCAGAGATTAGCTGCTAACACCAGGGACGTGCACAGATAGACTCTAGGTGGTGTTAGAGAACCTGCCCTTTGCCCTCTTGACCAGAAGTGCCCTTTTAAAAAAAGAAAAAAAAGCTGGGTTTTTTTTAGTTTACAGCAGGGGTCTTCAACAGGGGGTCCTCAGAGTTACTACAGGGGGTCCGCCAAATCTTTATGTGATTATGAGTTTTCTTTTTACCATAACCACTCGAAACCTAGCATCCATTTTCTGAGGAGAACTTTAGCCAAAAATAGCAGATCTACAAGCCCACAACGCCTCGCAGCGCGAGGCTATTTTTGGCAAAGAGGTATAGGTGTGTAGAGGGAAAAAAGAGCAGACCAAGTAAACAAAAAAAAGTATAATTTACTTGAGCACCTGCCCCTCAGAATGTCTGTGCACGCCACTGGCTAACACACGGACAGGACACACAGACACACACACACACACACAGACGGACGGACAGTAAAACATACTCTCGCCATGCCTTGGCCTGGCGGAGACAAAAACAATTTAAGTAGTAGATTTAAATCCAAGGTCCACAGGAAACACAATGGTTAGTAGTCCTTAGGGTGGTTGTACTCCATTGGCTAACCTTCATGTATCGCAACAGTTCGAAAACCTTGCTGTGTTCGCACATTGTTGTAATTCTCCCAGCAGGTACAGTATGGGAGTTTTTTTGTCGTTGGTCATGTTTTCAAACTCATATCCAGCGATGGAAACTTGCCGCGTGGATGAACCGCACGCACGCACGCACGCACGCACGCACGCACGCACGCACGCACGCACGCACACACACACACACACACACACACACACACACACACACACACACACACACACACACACACACACACACACACACACACACACACACACACACACACACACACACACACACACACACACACACACACACACACACACACACACACACACACACACAGTAAGGTCATGTCTCAGACTGGATGGAATAAAAAAAAAAAACAGGCTGTTGGATAAAGGGAAAGAGCAGGGGTGGGAAAAGTGCTCAAGCGTTTTACTTAAGTAAAAGTATCATTACTGTAATGTAGAAGTACTCTGTTACAAGTGAAAGTCTGGAATTCAAAATGTACTTGAGTAAAGGCAAAACAAGTGGTGGTATGAAAATGTACTTTAAGTACCAAAAGTAAAAGTACTAAGATGTTTGAAAATAGCAGATCTACAAAGCTCACAACGCGTCGCATCGCGACACACGGACAGCACACAGTGGGAGGCAGTGTTGATTTCGTTGACTACCTTTTTTCACTGACGAAAACTAAATAAAAACTAAGCTATGATGACTAAAACTAAGACTAAATATATTGACAATTTCGTCAACAAATAACAACTAGACTAAAATGTTAGAGAGAGACTAGTGGAGAAGAGATCCAGTAGAACTAAAAGACAAGTCATTTTATGCTTGGTTGCGCTAGGGTGTGCATGCTGAAAATAGCCGATCTACAAGCTCACAACGCGTCGCGCTGCGACGCGTTGTGAGCTTGTAGATCGGCTATTTTCAGCATGCAACCAAGTGTAAAATCAGCCATTACGACGGCATCAAGGCACCGCCGAAATACATTATAGTCGACTAAATCAACTGTAGATTTAGTCGACAAAGATCTTAGGATATTTAGTCGACTAAAACTAGACTAACACTAATACATGTCAGACGACTAAAATATGACTAAAAACTAAACGGAATTGTATTCAAAAGACTATGACTAAAACTAAATAAAAAAATTGCTGTCAAAATCAACACTAGTGGGAGGATATGGTTGCCACACACACACACACACACACACACACACACACACACACACACACACACACACACACACACACACACACACACACACAATCCCATCTGCTTCACGCGCCAATGAGCAAATCACTTGGAATTGTTTCATGTTCTATGCATGCTTTAAAGAACAGTAGTAGAGCACAACGCTCACACTTTGAATTGTAATGCATTGCATGTCTGTGTGGACAGTATAGCTTTGGCAAAAACCTCTTATCTCCATATATATATATATATTTTTTCAACAGTAAATTAATGCCCTACTACTTCGTCATACTACAGTGTCACTCAAAAAAGTAGCAAACATAGCAGATCTATAAGCTCAAAAAGTGTTGTGGCGCGTTTTGAGTTTGTAGCTTGTATATTCTTGACTTTGAATCATAGAAAAATAATGGTTTGGGGACATAGCCTACTGTACAAGGTTTCCACCGACAACCGCGATAGGGACGTGTGGGAATTGTATACACGTCGCAACGTTCGGGACGGCAACTCGTTCGCTTTAGCTCACTCGGTGGTCCCTCACGTGGCTCCAGTTCGCTTGAGACTGCGCGCCTCCGAAATGGTTTAGTCAATGGAGGAGATGCGAGGCGGCTATGCACGGATTTTCGGGTTTTCTAGGTGTCCATGTACGGAATGTCATCCGTACAATGTATACGAAGTTGTGTGAGATCGGGTTGCCATGCCTCATACCAAACCGCCTGCCCCAGAACAAGGCCCGCAGTCTCTGGTCCAGACTGAGTGGGTACATGCCAGCCTGAGAATGTTCTGGAGCCTCAGGCAAAGATGAGGTGGTTGGGGGTGTACTTCCCTTTGTGCCACCGGCTGAGGTTTCAAGTTGATCCTTTTAGGCCACAGAGAGGACTCACTGTCAGTTATGATCTCAAAGATTTTGGGGAAAATAATTTGACCAAATATTGGTCATAACATCCGCTATCAGTGGTCTACGATGCGACTCTCCCAAATCGGGATTGGCATCGGACCCAAAAATCTGGCATGGGTCTGGCTCTAGTTGTTGCTTGTCCCTTATTAGTGTGACAGATTGTCCTGGGGTCAGGTTAGACAGGGAGGTTGCCTCTCTGTCATACTGTCGCTTTTGTTGCCTTTTTTTTGTGTGTGTGTGGGTTCACTTCTCATTGTAACTCATCATCATGGCTCCAGAGTGGAGTGGAGAGAAAGATCCTCATGGACAGATAGGTTTGTTCACGTCCGTCTCCCTGCTTAACTGTTCAGTCCAGTGGCGTGCACAGACATTTTGAGGGGCAGGTGCTCAAGTAAATTAAACTTTTTTTTGTTTACTTGGTCTGCTCTTTTTTCCCTCTACACCTATACCTCTTTGCCAAAAATAGCCGATCTACAAGCCCACAACGCCTCGCAGCGCGAGGCGTTGTGGGGCTTGTAGATCTGCTATTTTTGGCTAAAACTCTCCTCAGAAAAGGGATGCTAGGTTTCGAGTGGTTATGGTAAAAAGAAATATCATATCACATAAAGACATAAAGACCCCCTGTTGAAGACCCCTGCTGTAAACTGAAAAAAAAGAAAAAAAAGGGCACTTCTGATCAAGAGGGCAAAGGGCAGGTGCTCTAGAACCACCTAGAGTCTATCTGTGCATGTCCCTGGATTGAATACTTTATTAGACAGACATGTAAACAGCACTAGGTACAGTCACACATTTGAGCTAAAATGATGACACAAACAAGTCCTGGGGAATTTGTTTCCATTGTGGTCCTTTACGTTACTTTGTCAAAACTAATCAACAAACAACACTATTAAAAAGAATGCCAAACATTGGCCAAATTGTCAAATATTACTCAAAAGTCAAAAAACTTGAAAATAGCTGATCTGCAAGCTCACAATTAATGCTTCACAATATTTTTTTGTTTGTGGTTTTGTCCTCCCCCACCACCTCCCCAGCATCCACCTGCTGCATGTTTGACTCTACAGTAGAGGTCTTCAACAGGGGGTCCGGGACCCCTAGGGGGTCCTCAGAGTTACTATAGGGGGTCCGCCAAATCTTTGTGTGATAGGATTTAGTTTTTTTCACATTAACCACTTGAACCCTGGAATTCCTTTTCTGAGGGGAACATTAGCCGGAAATAGCAGATCTACAAGCTCTCAACGCCGTTGAGAGCTTGTAGATCTGCTATTTTTGGCAAAGAGGCTATAGGTGTAGAGGGAAAAAATTGCAGACTAAGTAAAAAAAAAAACTGCTCTACAGTACGATGCCCTCAGGGGGATCTCGCTCTTTTCATTCCCTGTAATATCTATTTGGCAGATTATGTATGTTATATATTAGGGGTGTGCCGATACACTAATTTCACGAAACGATACGATACGATATTTGGCTCACAACTTCGATACGATTTCGATACGATACGATACGCACTTTTTTTATTATGAAAATAAATGGGGGAGAAAAAAAGGAAATGCAAACAAATAATTCTGTTTTTGCATTATTCAGACATGCAAACTTGTAGCTTTTCAGCCGTTTTGAATCCAAATAGGGCAATAGTGTGACACCTGACCCGTAAAAAAACAACATATTGTCACCCTTTTCACCTCTGGGCTGTTTGCATGCCTGATTATTTTGATTGGTGTAAAAAAAAAAATAAAAAAAAAAAAAATTTTTTTTTTTTTTTCAAAACAATATTTTTTTTCCCCAAAACGATACATATCGTCGCGAAAACGTATCGCGATATATCGCGGGACGATATATCGGCACACCCCTATTATATATATATACATATAGAGAGATTCATGCTTACAGGGAATGATTGGAAAATGTCTTGACACCAAATACTTGTACGCTCATACATATTTATGCTCGATAAAATGTTGAATTAAATCCAAGAGATGTCCGTGTGAAAAAAACAGATTGTAATGTATCATCATGTCAATGTCAGGCTGAAACCTCATAATCTTCATATTTAAACGTTTTTCTTTTTGTTTTCATAAATGAACGCCCTATAGGCTACTTCATCATACCAGAGTGTCGAACAAAAGTGTCCAAACAGTTGAACATTATGAAGTCACATGCACGCAAAGATTTTGAGCATAATGCATTGCGTTTATAATTCATATTATTTTTATAGTTTATTTTATAGACATGGAAGTCTTACCAAGCGGTGCAGTTTTATTTTATCGGCACCTCTTCACCTGTGCAGCCAGAAACTTCTCAACCAGGTGAATTTTGCTTTTCACTTACTGTACCTACCGAGAATAGCTTTGCTCCTTCCTGTATTTACTTTAAATGGTGCGCTTTTTCTTTCTTTCCTTCTTTGTATTATTATTTTGCAGATACAAGCTTCATGAATACCATTCTGAGAGCGTGTCACTGTTCAACAGCTACTCAGGAAATATACAGTACAGTATATGCCGTATATGAAACAGATTTCTGTATGTTTGGAAGTGCCTGAGCATAAGGATTGCAGCTTAACCTTTTAAGACCTGGAACGCATCTGTGTTTTTTTTTTATTTGAATTGAGCTAAAAAGCATTATCTTACACTTTGGCTATTCAAAAATAGCAGATATACAAGCTCATAGCGCGGCACCGAGTGCCGCGCTACGAGCTTGTAGATCTGCTATTTTTTGAGAAATCGTGAAAATGTGTGCAAATCTTGGAATATATATATATTTTTAAGCGAACATTTTTAACTCAAATCTTCGCTTCTGGGGGTCCCCGGAACAACATATTTTGAGATGGGGGTCCGCGGCCAAATACAAATACATTTTGGGGTCCTTGACATGAAAAAAGTTTGAGAACCACTGATATTGCAACATACGTTTTTTTTCAAAAAAAAAACTGTTGGGATTTAGAAGACATTTTGTAGAATCGGAACCTCAGGTCTTAAATGGGTTAATGATGCAATTCAGCCTCAGCCTCTTCTTGAAGGCACTATGAACAATTGTTTTGTTCGACGTTCACTTCTCCAGTCCATTATTTCTCTCTCTCAGCGCCGCACACATACTTCTACTGGCTCTACACAAACAAGTCATCTGCATCTTCCTCCACAGTGTGTGCACTTTGGACTTTGGAATATTTTTTGAGTTGCATCATCATTTACATAACCATTGTCCTTATTATACCGTGTTTGTTACCATGTCTTTGCCATATGCTGGACAGGCTCCCGGGTGTGTGTGTGCGCGCGTTGGCGGCTTTGCTTCGGTACTTTCGACCGCCCTCACGTCACTGTGCTTCTCAATTTCTTTGCTTTAACTTTGGTGACTCTGAGTGTCTGGCTGCTGTGTGAACGAACAGGTTTGTTGTTCACTTGTGTGTAGCTGTTGACAGTGGTGTAAAGTAACTCAATTAGATATGTTTTACTGGAGTATTTCCAATTTCCAATACTTTTGCATCTACTCCACTACATCTCAGAGGCAAATATTATATTTTTACTCCACAATAATTATTTGAACATTTTAGTTACTAGTTACTTTGTAGATTTTCAGCCATCAAAACGTGTGACTCCTTCAAAACTGCCATAAAAGAGCAACTGTCTGCAATTCACAACTGGACCTAGACAAGTCCTCTCGCTTGCCAAAATAAATCACCCCCCCACTGTTTTTCTGTAAATATATTTCTTGTATGGTATTGTATGTCTTTATAATGTCTTGATGAATTGAATACACAGGACCACAATGGAAACAGGGCCCTCAGGGCTTTTTCGTGTTATCCTTTTAGCATTATTGTATAACTGTACCTCTATACTTTTTTGCAAACTGTTCATACAGCATTCAATCAATCAACCCCCCCCCCCCCCCCCCCCCCACCCCCCCACACACACACACACACACACACACACACACACACACACACACACACACACACACACACACACACACACACACACACACACACACACACACACACACACACTTCTTCTTCTGTTTATCTTATATTAGATGTACATGATGATGTTGCTCATTAAATGTTATGTTAATAAGGGAGCGCCTGTGCCTTTGTTTTTTTGGTGTTTTTTTTTTTTTGTACAAACTCTAATTATAGTCCCTCATTAGACCCAATGAACTGACATTAACATTCACCAAGGCCTTTTGAAGCTACCTCCGGAATTGAAGAAAGAAATCAGCCAGTTTTTGAAGGATCCACATCACCAAGGAAATAAATCACAACAACAATATAGGCTAAGAAGAACATTCTGGAAATGAAGTTTTCTGAACAAAACAATGATTCAGAAAAATGCGATTGAATGCATATTGCGAGGACAATATAGCCTTGCAATAAATAAACACGTGTCTTACTGCCTTAGGTTTAATGCTAACATAAAACCCAGCCTACTGTAGGGGTCTTCAATGGGGGGTCCGGGACCCCCAGGGGGTCCTCAGAGTTGCTACAGGGGGGCCGCCAGATCTTTGTGATAGGTTTAAAAAAAGATATATACATTAACCACATGAACCCTTACCCTACCATCCCTATTCTGAAGGGATCATTAGCCGAAAATATCAGATCTACATCTGCATTTTCGGCAAAGAGGTTTAGTTTAGAGGAAAAAAGACCAAAATTGTATACTTAAGTACATTACTTGAGTACATGTACTTAGTTACTTTCCATCACTGAGATCTACTCAGTAGTTTCAGAGATGCAGAGAGTCTACATTTTGTGTGCTCTTTGCATACGGCAGGCAGATTTTGAGGGGATAGAATAGTCTCTCAATCACCACCGTGCGCTTATTTACGAGGCTAGAGTGTCAATCTACCACTCCAATGAAAGCCGGTCATTTTCTAAAATGCGTAAACATTAATATTTCGCTGAATTTAACCACAGTTATGGGGCCGCTTAAGCCCCACGTTCGGCTAAGTGGAAGTCATTTTCCAGTATCGTACAACGGAAAACAACTTTGTATTATTGAAAATGGTGACATGCAGCTACGTGACTCGTGATATGATAACAGACTACTCCAGGCGTATCCAAAGTGGAAGTGCATATCCATATAGGACAATAGGATACTTAGGATTCCAATGTTATACTGTTTTACATACGAAACCGTGACAGCCACCTTTCATTCAATGTTAAACAGACACCTTAAAAAAAAACAGAAACAAACAATAAAGCACGCACATCCACTCACTAAAAAAAACAGGTGCCGGGCAGAGGTCAGAATCCCAAAACAATAAAGTCTGCACACTGGAGCAGGCTCTAAAGTTTAAAAGGTATTGGTTTGGAGCCTCACGGCTCTTCATCAGACGACTAAGAGCCGGTAAGGCTGGAAACATCACGTCCAATGGTGTGAAGGTTTTTAAACAAACACCTTCACACAATATTTCAGCCTTTTTTGTTAACCCTTTATGTGATTCCCGACATATATCGGTCTGGCCGTTATATCGGTCTATATTTAACTTTTCTGACGACATACATCGGTATCTGCAATTATATATTTTTGTATACTGGTTAAGTGGTTAATTTTGTTTATTGTCATTATTTGTTTGCTAACAAGTTAATTCTTCTCAAATAGAAACTTAAATCAAACCATCTTAGGAGATATTAGCATTTTTTTTTACAAAATATGGGTGAAAACATCGGTAATCGGTGGTCTAGCACTCTCCAAACTCGAAATCGGCAACGGAAACCACACATCGGGCATCGTTTGGTCCTCAACAACAACAACAACAAAACATCTTCAGCAGCTTGCCTCCCTGACCACAATCCTGGATAATTCCCGGTGTCAGAGAGGATAATTCCCGGTGTCAGAGAGGATAATTCCCATTCCCGGTGTCAGAGAGGATAATTCCCAGTGTCAGAGAGGGTAAGCAGTGTTGTTAAGTGTTTAGTGTGGTGTTGGGGTGTTTGGCCCGGGTCAAGCCGGCGTGACTCACCTCTCTTCTTCTGTGGTGAACTCAACCGCCTGAAGCAGACCTGCCGGGGGGACGCATCGGCTTCCACCAGCTTCCTGTGCAGGGACGTGCACAGATAGACTCTAGGTGGTGCTAGAGCACCTGCCCTTTGCCCTCTTGACCAGAAGTGCCCTTTTGAAAAAAAGAAAAAGAAAGGTTTTTTTTTTTCCAGTTTACAGCAGGGGTCTTCAAAAGGGGTCCGGGACCCCGAGGGGGTCCTCAGAGTTACTACAGGGGGTCCATCAAATCTTTATGTGATATGATTTTTCTTTTTACCATAACCACTCGAAACCTAGCATCCCTTTTCTGAGGAGAACTTTAGCCAAAAATAGCCGATCTACAAGCCCACAACGCCTCGCGCTGCGAGGCGTTGTGGGCTTGTAGATCGGCTATTTTTGGCAAAGAGGTATAGGTGTAGAGGGAAAAAAGAGCAGACCAAGTAAACAAAAAAAAAGTATAATTTACTTGAGCACCTGCCCCTCAAAATGTCTGTGCACACCACTGTTCCTGTGTGGGCCTCAGCAGTGGAGGAGGAAAGTATAGCAATACCTCAATCCTATAAAATTGGCTAATAGGAGGGCGGGCCGGCGGCAGGGTTGCCAGATCTGCTTATTATAATTTCCCCACAAGATTTTATTTGAAAATAGCCGATCTACAAGCTCACAACGCATCGCATCGCGACGCGTTGTGAGCTTGTAGATCTGCTATTTTCCACGTCACTATGACAACACACCCTAAACAAACCACGGCCATGTCACTATGACAACACAACCATAAACAAACCACGGCCACGTCACTATGACAACACAACCATAAACAAACCACGGCCACGTCACTATGACAACACAACCATAAACAAACCACGGCCACGTCACTATGACCAACACACCATTAAACAAACCACGGCCACGTCACTATGACAACACAACCATAAACAAACCACGGCCAACTACGCCCAAATATGGAGTGTGTTGTCTAACCTCAATGTGTCGTCCTGGCATCAGGCGCAAACAAATCAGTCAGCTCAGAGATCCGGTTGTCCAGAGCCACAGATCCGACCGCTATGCCCATACAGTACATGCATATTAGGGGTGTTGGGAAAAAAATCGATTCATGTAAGAATATATGGTGTTTGTGATATGAAACGTAAGCTTGCCATAATCACAGTAAACATTATCATGTCTTCAGTCATATTCAAGTGCTTTTTTTTAAAACTAACCCCAGTCAATTTCAGCACAGCTTAGTTGTGTGTGTGTCACTGTCCAGCTGACGCTCGTTGTCACTCGTTAATGTTACTCGCAACAAAGCAATTATGTTGTGTTTCTGCATCAAATAAAACTATGCCATCCTCCTATAATTTGACAAACCTCTGAGAGCAAAAATGTGTGCCCGGTTCTCCTCATTGGCTGGAGCAATTGATCTGAATTTGCACACAGCCATGGTCTAGTACAATATAACTAGGCTACACTTGGTTGTTAAAGTCCAGATGAAAACAACATGACTGAAATAATTTTAAACTGATTGGGAGTATTTTTTAATGAGAATCAATACAAAACTGAAAGAATGGGAATCAAATCAAGAACCGTTTTGATTTGGAAAAATCTATTTTTAATCGAATCGTGACCCAAAGAATCGAATCGAATCGAATCGTGAGATAACAGACGGGTAGAACGGGTACTCTGACAAAGCCGCCGACACTATGACTCAGGCATATTGTGAGTGAGAGGGCTGTGTAGTGTGGTTTAGTGTGGTATAGTATGGTATAGTGTGGTATAGTGTGGGGCCGTGATGCGGGATACCTCTGGCCAAGACGATTTGTGGAGCAATTAGTCTCCGTCAGACATGAGGGGTCAGGCCTGCACCCGCCGCCAAGACTCCAACGTTTTAGCAGAGGCCTGTTACAGTAGTGATGTCGACGTTGGAGTCTACAGTATATGCTGCCGTAAGGGCTTGCTCTCTCTCTCTCTCTCTCTCTGTGGGGCAGTATAACCTTAAAGAAAATGGTATATTATGAGCCGTTTGAGTGAGGAAAGGTCACTCGACACACCATTATTCGTCCGGTGGCGTGGCTTCCTTTTTTTAGACGGTAAAAGGTCGTAGCTATCAAGCTGCGTAGCTTCATTAGCTATTAGGTTTATTTCATCTCCGTTCTGAAGAGGGTCATTTCGTGCTTTTCGGTGTAAAACCACAGGAAAGTAAGATGCTTTATGGAGTGAGAGAGAGAGAGAGAGAGAGAGAGAGAGAGAGAGAGAGAGAGAGACGAGCGCAGACACTGGAGTTTGGAGCACACTCCGACTGAAGTTGTCCAGCCTCGATTAACATTCATTTCATGCCGTGTAATTTCATCCATTGGCTTTAAGAAAAATAAATAAACAAATGTTCGGCGCTCCGCTTGTACCACCAGAGACACGCTTGGTAAAAAAAAAAAAAAAAACATTTCCAGTTTTAAATTTGCATACTAATTGAAATGGCATAATCATAAGATTATCCCTCCATACAGAATTCAACTCACACACAGCACACGCACGCACGCGCGCACGCACGCTCGCGGGACCCCAGGAAACAACTCTCACTGTCCTTTGACCTCGATGCTGCGATGATGACATTGATTTAATTAATCCGTGGTGCACTCAAACATAATTAACAAATCAGTACTTGGTGGTGGTGGGTGGATTTGAATATCAATCATTTATGGGCGCCAGAACTCGGGAGGTGATGGGGGTCCCGCGCTCTACACATGTTCAGACGTGTCCATCAAAACGCCATCTGTGCGGTATGGATTTTTTTTTTTTTAAAAGACAAGTTACAATCATCCTACATCCCTCGATGGCCCTCAGCGCTCGCTTACAGCGCCCACAAAGTGCTCTTGAAAGTAACTTTATGACCCGCGCGTGAATTATTTGTAAGCCACTGCCTGTAAACATGCATTAACACTACCACCGCCAGGCCCGTAGCCTACGAGCCGATAAATCCAACCGTAAATCGACGATCCCGTAGCCTACGGGCTGTGGTGCTTTTTCCTTTTTTTCGAAAAAAAAAAACTTTTTTTTACATTTTCGATACGGCACATTTCATTGTAACACCACCGGAAACAGAATTATTCGGGATCCGGTTTTGCCGATCCCGTCTGCCCTCGTTCTAATGACGAAACTGAAACCCCATTTTCTCCTTGTAGTTTTTTTCTCCTCGGTGATCACTGTTTAACATAAACCGTTCTACTACAACTACAACATGGAGGCACCGTTTGACACGTGGTCTTCACTGCTCGAACCAGGCAGATTCTCCGCGATGTTTACAAACAGTGCACAGCTCAATTTTAAGGATATTAACAAGGTCTGTGGCGACGTGAAAAAAACAAAAAACAACAATAAAACGTTGGCACTGGTGAGTATATTATGAGATTAACCTCTGGCGGTCAATGTGTTAACCCATTAAAACTGGGAAAGTATCCTCGTCTATGAATTCACCTCTGCTATAGACGAATCCATTGACGCGCTGCCTGTAGGCAGCCATAGCTGCGGTGTCTGCACCGTGACACCACAGCTATGGCTTGTATAGACGAAACCATAGACAGCGCGTCTATGGTTTCGTCTATACAATTACAATGCTGGTGGTTCTCATTCAAGGACAACCTTAACTCTGAGAGTGTTTAAATGGAACCAAATGGACCCGTACGAGTCCATTCGGTTTCATTTGGTAGCTTTGTAGATTTTGCAGCAGCTACAAACGCCGAGCGTCACTTTATATGTTCATGTCGCTGCAGGCTTCTATTGAAAATGAATGGTAGCGTGTAGCTTTATTATGTTCATGTCGCTAGCTTTTCCATTGAAAATGAATGGTAGTCTGTAGCTACGTGGATCCATGTCAAAAATCCTTCCGGTCGGCCTCTCCAATGTTAACTCCTTGACTAAAAGCTTAATATCTCCTATTTCTTTTTAACGTGGTGGAAATGAGCCGTTTTCGATCGGCGATCACTCTGCAATGGAGGATCGCGTTAGAAATATTATTGTTCCAGGCGTTAGTCGGGACCCTCCACCGTCTCGCACGCACGCTCTGTTTACATGCACTTCCGCGTCGGGGGTTCTACAGCACGAAACGTATCAACGTAAGTGGATGGAAGAAATGCAGGCACTGAAGGTATAATATTTTAATAAACCGCTGGCACCCGATGTGTTAGGGTTGTGAATGCAGACTAGTATAGACTTCTAGACACTTCTAGAAGCTCTGGTGGATTGTAGTGGATTAGTGGATCTAAGTGGATTCTTAGGTTGCATTAAAATAAAGTAATAACCCACAAGGACCCTGTAATTGTTGGTTTGTTTTCACCTAATTACCTCTCTCTCTCTCTCTCTCTCTCTCTCTCTCTCTCTCTCTCTCTCTCTCTCTCTCTCTCTCTCTCTCTCTCTCTCTCTCTCTCTCTCTCTCTCTCTCTCTCTCTCTCTCTCTCTCTCTCTCTCTCTCTCTCTCTCTCTCTCTCTCTCCCCCACCCCCCCTCCCAAGCGGAGGGAGAACATCCAGTTCTCTCTCTCACTGGCACCTTTTGGGAAATTAATTCATTTTTGTGCTAAAGTGTCTTAATAATTACAGTGACATCAAGGTTAATTGCCTAATCTCTATTGCTATGGAGGCATCCCATTGAAATCCCCACACAATCTGTTCCAGAAACACGCAGCCATGAGATCTCCATTACTAGGGGGAAGGCTTTGACCTAAATAAAAGTGTGTTGTGCTGTATTTTTTACTATTATTATTGTTATTTTACATGCAGGTACTCCATTAGGAACAGGGGGCGTACGGTGGTGTGTGCGTTATTAACCCTTTAAGCCCTGAAGAAGCATCTGTGACACTTTTTGATTTGAGCTAAAAAGCATTATTTTACACTTTGGTTATTCAAAAAATAGCAGATATACAAGTTCATAGCGCGGCACCGAGTGCCGCGCTATGAACTTGTAGATCTGCTATTTTTGAAAAATCGTGAAAATGTGTGCAAATCTTTTAATGTATATTGTTTTAAAGCGAAAATGTTTAACTCGAATCTTTGCTTCCGGGGGTCCCTGCACATATATTTTTAGATGGGGGTCCGCGGCCAAATACATGTAATTTTGGGGGTTCTTGACATGGAAAAAAGAACCACTGATATTATATAAACTGTTGAATCCCCCAGAAGCAAAGATTTGAGTTACAAATGTTCGCTTTTGCAAATAAAATCTCAAAAATTTGAAAAAACAATTTCGATTTTTCAAAAATAGCAGATCTACAAGCTCATAGCGCGGCACTCGGTGCTGCGCTACAAGCTTGTAGATCTGCTATTTTTTTGGATAGCCCAAAGTGTAAAATAATGCTTTTTTAGCTCAAATCAAAAAATGACACAGATGCGTTCCAGGTCTTAAAGGGTTAATTTAGCCTTTGATCAGATTGTTTTGCGTTGATGCGCCTTCTGTTGCTGTCTAAGGGACATATGGTGTATGCTAGCTGCTGCGTCATCATCCGTGGATGATGTGTGAGTGGATTCACAAACGCTCTGCCCCCGCTGTGCTTAATGTCCACATGCTCTGTTTGCTTGGTGATTATAATGTAAAACAGTGCTTTTCAAACAAACGTGTGGCATTTCTTGGCCCCCCAGAGAGTCAAACAGAGTCTTTTTCGTCCAGATGGGCGTGGTTTTAAGGTTAGGTTTAGGCATAGCGTCTGTTAGGTCATGGTTGGGGTTAGGGTTAGGCATAGTTTAAAGGCCTTTGCAGACAGGGGGTGCAATTTTCCTCACGGAAAAAACAGACAATATCATTTTTAGCGGCGCTAGCCGCTCTATACCTTTAGGTATAGTGCGGCTCCTGCTCTATACCTGACTTTGTCCGTGTGCGTACGTCAACGTTCTTATTGGTCAGGTGCGTCAACAAAGTGATTGGTCAAGCTTCACGTGACACGTGGCTATAAACACATTATAAACACATATCGATGACAAAATGTATCAAAGGCGCCGCTACCTTCACACAGGGTGTGATTTTTTAGATGAACACATGGTTCTCAATGACCTCATGCACACCCCGTGCGGCGGTGCGATGCGTTTTTTTTTTCCCAATCGAACCCAGTTCGATTCGTGCGTCTTTTCGCATGCGGTAAAAACTGATTGACTAATTGCACCCTGTGTGCAAAGGCCTTTAGTGAGGTTCAAAGTGTAGGTTCAAGGTTAGTTTTAGGCATGTTTTGGTGAGGTTAAGGTGGGTATGCGACAACGTGTTCGACGTGCATTGTAGCACGTGACTCCCATAGGAAATGTAAAAAGGGAATTTTCCCCCGCATAGCCCATGTGTGAGCGCGTTCGGCATATAGCCACGTCCACCCGGGCGAAACACCAAAGAAAGAGGGAGTCCCCAAACAACGCACTCCACAGTGGTGGAAAAAGTACTCAATTGCTTTACTTAAGTAAAAGTATCAATAATGCAATGTGAAAATACTCGTAAAATACTAGTAAAAGTCTGGAATTCAAAATTTACTTGAGTAAAAGTGCAAAAGTATTGGCATCAAAATGTACTCAAAAAGTACCAAAAGTAAAAGTGCTCATTATGCAGAATGTCCCATTTAAAGTTTTCAAATGTATACAAATCTTTTGAAAATAGTCCGATCTACAAGCTCACAATGCGTCGCGATGCGACGCATTGTGAGCTTGTAGATCTGCTATTTTCAAAAGGCCGATCTTGTATAGGGCTGAAGTGGTTAATATGTTTTGTAATACTATTCTAAATCTACAAAGTAACTAGTAACTAAAGTTTTCAAATAATTGTAGTGGAGTAAAAGTACAATATTTGGATCCGAGATGTTACTCAATTGGAAATACTCAAGTAAAGTACAAATACCTCAAAATTGTACTTAAGTACAATACTTGAGTACATGTACTTAGTTACTTTCCACCACTGAATATATATATATATATATATATATATATATATATATATATATATATATATATATATATATATATATATATAGCCTATTTAGTACTAGACTGACTGGTGCCCGTCGGGCCTACTCTGGAACGATGCAAATAGGGAATGCATGCAAATATATTGACAATTTCGTCAACAAATAAAAACTAGACGAAAATGTTACGGAGGACAATAGTGGAGAAGAGATCCAGTAGAACTAAGACAAGTCGTGCAATGCCTGGCTGCGTGTGTGTGGGTGATGTGACACACGCTACGAAAATAGCTGATCGGATGATTGCTCACAGTATAGATCGGTATAAATCAGGCATTGGTCGCGTCCCGCCAAAATACATTTTAGTCAACTGTAAATGACAAAGATCTTATGATATTTCGTCGACTGACACTACACTAAAACTAAAACATTTCAGATGACTAAAATATGACTACATTTTATTTAACCCTTTAAGACCTGGAACGCATCTGTGTCACTATTTGATTTGAGCTAAAAAGCATTATTTTACACTTTGGGCTATTCAAAAAATAGCAGATATACAAGCTCATAGAGTGGCACCGAGTGCCGTGCTACGAGCTTGTAGATCTGCTATTTTTGAAAAATCGTGAAAATGTGTGCAAATCTTTGAATATATATTGTTTAAAGCGAATATTTTTTAACTCTAATCTTTGCTTCTGGGGGGGGTCCCTGGAACTAAATATTTTGAGATGGGGGTCGGCGGCCGAATACATAATAATTTGGGGGGGTCCTTGACATGAAAAAGTTTGAGAACCACTGATATAGAAACATACATTTTTCAGAAAACTGTTGGGATTTAGGAGACATTTGTAGAATCGGCTTCAGGTCTTAGACTATGATTACAAGCAGTGGCGTGCACAGACATTTTGAGGGGCAGGTGCTCAAGTAAATTATACTTTTTTTGTTTACTTGGTCTGCTCTTTTTTCCCTCTACACCTATACCTCTTTGCCAAAAATAGCCGATCTACAAGCCCACAACGCCTCGCAGCGCGAGGCGTTGTGGGCTTGTAGATTTGCTATCTTTGGCTAAAGTTCTCCTCAGAAAAGGGATGCTAGGTTTCGAGTGGTTATGGTAAAAAGAAAAATCATATCACATAAAGATTTGGCGGACCCCCTGTAGTAACTCTGAGGACCCCCTGTTGAAGACCCCTGCTGTAAACTGAAAAAATATATATATATATTTATTTATTTTCCAAAAGGGCACTTCTGGTCAAGAGGGCAAAGGGCAGGTGCTCTAGCACCACCTAGAGTCTATCTGTGCACGTCCCTGATTACAAGACTACATTTTAAAACAATCTGTCAAAATGAACACATGAGCCCAGAAAGCATTGATTCAAGTGAAAGCCAACTGGTCTCAAAAAGAGAGAATGTCAGCAATGTATGCAAATGAAATGTATAGAATGTGAGTGCGGCGCTGCACTGCATTTACATACATTTAACAGATAATAAGCGGAACACATTGCTAGGGTAATGTGGCCATAATGTGTTTGTTGACTGCATTTGAATAATAATAATAATACAGTCTTTATTTTTATATTAGAGCTCTCGGAGCCAACGTCACGCCGAGGCACGTGAATAAATCAATCAAAGAAACAGAAAATGAAAGTGACAGTGTTAATGAATTACAGTTTACCGCCTTTTAACAAAAAGGGTCCTTTCAGGCCCAAGGACCCCTTAGCTGAGAGAGAGATGACGCAGGGACCCCCACCATATACTTATAAAATATTTCATGGACTTGTTTGACAGCACACCGAGCACAGTCAGTTAATGCTGTTTATTTGTTTACTCGTTATCTTTTCTAATAATATGTTCATGGTTCATGTTTCTGTGTGTTTTCAGACACTTAAGCACTTAGTAAACTAGACCTTTGGCTCTGTGTCTGCTCTTTTTCCCCCTCTAAACCAAACCTCTTTGCCGTAAATAGTGTTGAGAGACGCGTTGAGAGCTTGTCGATCGGCTATTTTCAGGGAGAGCTTTCCCCAAAAACAAGACACTAGTATAGAGCCCTGAGGGACCCCGCCACCCCGGTCAACCATATAGAGTTTAAGTGCTTAAAGCCAGGCCACAATTTAGCCACAAAAGGAAGCAACTGCCAACCAGCACCGCAAGCAACCACCCCTGCATTTACTTTAGACAATTCACATTTCTAGTTGTTTATTAGAGTCTTATTTCAGAACAGTTTGTACACGTGAAACGTGTCTGAACGTGTCTGAACTTTCCATTCTTGGATATGAACGGATGATACACGGTATCATCTCCTTGGAGGGCAAAGACTACTACTAGGCTACTACATACAAAAACATCTACCCAATGAGGCGAGGTACATCTGTACCGGCCTCGGTTAAATATGGTAGTTGTTAACGACCATAACAGTCCAATCAATCGGTTGCTAAATGTTCAACTTGATTCAAACCCGAGTAATAACACTAATAATCAGAGATGAGAAATCTGTGGGAGAAGTAGGACGGTAAAAAAAACAACTAATAATTAGGCACATATCCTTGACCGTAAGATGAAGGATAAACGTAACGGAGAGACACAGAGAAACTGAGAGAATGAGGAAAAAAGAGGAAGGGACACTTTTTTTTGTTGTTGAAGCTACTGGAACGTTGTGCGAGGGAGTTTAAGGGAGCAAGTATTGTATCTCACAGTTGCATTTCTGCATTTACCCAGCAGATTGCATGCTCAGGTGTGCTTTTTTGTGTGTTTTTTAAGATATTGTGGGGGCTTTTTCTGCCTTTACTGATAGACTACACAGTGAAGACCCCAGTGAAGACCCCAACGGAAACAAGCCCGCAAGGACTTTTTTGGCCGGACCTTTTAGACAAAAGCATTATAAATGTAACTGTGTTGTTTTACATTCTTTTGCCTAATAAAAATTTCAATCAAAATTCAATCAATCAATGAAGAGAGACAGGAAACAGGGAGACAGAGTCGGGGAGTGACATCCGAGACAGAAGAAAGATAAAGTCTTCCCAACCGCCTTTTACTTCCCGAATCTGTGTGACGTAGGTGGCTGCCTCTTCATAGATAGATCAGTCTATTATTTCCAATGGAAGCGTGAACGTGAACACAGCTTCTGAACCATTCTTTAGCCCCATGCATGCTCACTTAACAAAATGTTAGAAGCAATCGTCACAAGCCACACAATCTTCCCAACATTCTGGCACTAAAATGGATTTTCTTTCTGAGAGAAGATCAACTTTATCATGGACCTTTCTCTGTCCAAGCAACATACTCTCGCGAGATCTAGCACCAGTAAACTTAGGACGTACGTGAGATCTGAGACACAGAGCTCACTTATAGGAGACCATTTGTGTACCATCTCGCTTCTAGTGGCGAAGCGTGGGTCAGGCTATCTTCCAAAATTAATCATCTCTGGTGACATGCATTAAGGGTCCGTCGCGCTCGGGAATCAAACCCGGGACTCTCCGTCAGGCATCAGAGCCTATGTGGTACGTGCCTTAACCTTAACCCCATCACACTGGCACCTCACAAGGACCAGTGTGCTTGATGAGTGCCACTTCGACACGCAGATCGAACTGGTGAGGGTTGAACCGGTGACCTGATTACCAGACGGCCTTTCTACCCACTCCAAGCCGGTGTTCACTCTCCATTCCGACATCTCACCACTCCGACTAGTGGCTTCCGCGTGCGGTTAGGGTTAGGGTTAGGGTTAGGTATAGGGTTCGTCAACGTCGGAAAGGCGACATGTCGGAAAGGAGAAATGCACCCCTCCAAGCCATGCAGCCAGAGGCCTCACAGCTGGATGTAAGAGCTCTGATTGGCCTCTCAGCAAACTACAATAATGACAAGTTCAGCCTTAATTAGAATCAAAGTAATGGAAATGAATTAGAATCATTGGTAAGACCTGGGTAGGAAGTAAGTTAGAGTCCCATTTTGTTCTAATATGGCTGCTGTGCATAGAGCCTATTTCCCAGTCACTGTATCAACGCACGCACGCACGCACGCACACACACACACACACACACACACACACACACACACACACACACACACACACACACACACACACACACACACACACACACACACACACACACACACACACACACACACACACACACACACACACACACACACACACACACACACACACACACACACACACGTGTGCCTGTTCATCCCTGGAGTGTGCAAAGACAGAGGACTTCATGCATAATGAAAGTTGTCAAATCTCAGCAGTGCAACAATGAGTACAGTATAAATCTACACACAGGCCCCTCTGGTAGCCAGGCTGGTGTATTAAGCATTGTCAAATACACATGCTACTGGGCTCATGCCACACTCTATTCACTATACGCAGTGGTTCACACATTTTCATGTCAAGGACCCCCAATTGATACAGCATGTATTTTGCCACAGACCCCCATTTGAAAATATGGTGTGCCAAGGACCCCCTATATTGGTTTTAAAATGTTTCAAAAATTATTCCAAAATGTTTCTTTATTTTCTTTTTTGAAAATAGCAGATATGACTATACTTTTGAATACTTAAGTATTCTCTAGACTAGAGCAACTAATCCAGTACTGTAACTCAAGTACAAATTTGACAGTGCAGCTTTCACTTGTTTGTCGAGTGATATTTGACCAGGAGTATCTATACTTTGACTCAAGTACTGGGGTCGAGTACAGTACTTTGTCCATCACCGTACTGTATGTGGCAAACCATGGGACAAAGGGGGGTCTTCCAACCTGATGAAGACCCGCCAGGGTCGAAACGTTGTTGTACCTACTCTAATAAATGTTCTGGGAGCTAGCAGTGTGCGGACTTCCCTTCCTCTTCTAAATGTACGTTTTTAGTTCAGCACCTGTGCTTTTTTTGGGGGATGTGCGTTCTTCCCTCTGGACTCACACAGGGGGCTTGATCTGGGTCCAAATATAGCTGAGTGTCAGCAGCCATGGGTCAGGCACTGAGCAGAAGTTCTTGGCCTCTGCCAGGCTCAGACCAGGTGAACATGAATGTCGTGTGAACACATGCCGTCTCGTCCAGGCCGCTACCTGAAAAATACACCAAACCAGTGTTGATTTTGACAGCAAATTTTGATTTAGTTTTAGTCATAGTCTTTTGAATAAAATTCCATTTAATTCGTTTTAGTCATATTTTAGTCATCTGAAATGTTTTAGTTTTTGTCTAGTGTTAGTCGACTAAATCTACAGTTGATTTAGTCGACTAAAATGTATTTTGGCAGTGCCTTGATGGCGTCGTATTGGTTGATTTTACACTTGGTTGAATGCTGAAAATAGCCGATCTACAAGCTCACAACGCGTCGCAGCGCGACGCGTTGTGAGCTTGTAGATCTGCTATTTTCAGAGCACAACACCCGAGCGCAACCAAACATAAAATGACTTATTTTAGTTCTTACTGGATCTCTTCTCCACTAGTCCCTCACTATCATTTTAGTGTAGTTTTTATTTGTTGACGAAATTGTCAATATATTTAGTCTTAGTTTTAGTCATCATAGCTTAGTTTTTATTTAGTATTCGTCAGTGAAAAAAAGTAGTCGAACATTTCTCGTCATTTTAGTCGATGAAATCACTGCACCAAAAAAGCCTGTGTGCGTTCATCTGCAATTGTCTGTAGTGTTCTGAAGTGGCGTATGGCATGAAAAAAGGATAATATTAGAGTAATGTAGTTGTGAGTGCAATACTTTCTAGTTACACCTAGGGATGTTTGATTTGAAAGAGCAGTTATATTAACTAATTGTAATTATCTGTTGACTCCCCCATGTTCTGTCATTTGTTTGTATCTGTGGATGTGTGTTGTTTTTGTAGGAGACTCTCAGTCTGTATGGAGTGATTGTTATTGGGGGAGATGTTTTAACTGTGTTCTCTCCCCCATGCCTCTTAGCATAATGGAGAGCTGTTTGCTCTCGCTGTCACTGTGCATAACCGGTGATAATAGTTCTATACTTCACAACAGTTCTCTTTGACAGAGAACTATTATGAAGCAAATGGCATGCAGTCAAAGTAAATATTATATTTAGCTCATTGATTATTTAGTTTAGTCAAGTCAAAAGAATTGTATGTGTACATGTATTTGTACATCTTACAAAGACATCACAACCTCTAGAGAAACAAACTGCCTACTAGTATTCAGATTGTTCAACTACAATACTTAACTAGACGCGTCGCAATTCTGGGAAATTGCAAAGTGTGGTTGCGCCGACGCCGGTCGCGGGTCACGGCCGCCGGGACTCGAGGAATACGCTGGGAGGAGTACCGTCGGAGGCTGCGCCAATCACATGGTCCCGTCACTCCTGAGATCACTTGCGTTTCATTTTGAGAGGATTGATCCCCCCCAAAATAATATTTTTGCATCAAACGGTTACGTTATGTGCATTTGTGGCGCCCCCTATCTACCAAAGTGGAAATGCTATTGGGGATCCGTTGACTAAACCACTCGGTTGAACGGCACTCGGTGCCGCGCTATGAGCTTGTATATCTGCTATTTTTTAATAGCCAAAGAAATCTAAAATGACACAGATGCGTTCCCACGATTTAATGGGTTAATTGCAAAAAAAATATTTAGCCACTGTGTCAGGGCTTGTTTGGTACAGTAGTTATTGCACCATCACATAGCAACTCCCTGTTGGAACTGCATTAATGTTGTCCATCGTGTAATGATAAATGTTGTGGCTAATTGCTTTGCAACTTGCGTTATAATAAAAGCAATAATACACTGGAGGCCATGATGGTGTGGTTTAATTATCAGCTGGACTGCAACAGCGGAGCCGATGTCCCTGCTGAGTGACTGACTGAGCGGTGAAGTTACACCATTGGTCGGGGATAGTTGGCCTCGGGATGTCGTCGATTCTTCTACTGCTATTAATAACGAATGTTTGATTATCCGACCACGCCTTTGCATTGAAGGAGGCATGAGCTCGGCCCTGGCCTCCCTAGGTTGGCAGAGGGAAGGTAGTGCCCGGGATTACATAGACAATTCGCACTGGGTGTAAAAAATGGGGTTACAAAATCGTGGGATAAAAATGTAATATATATATATATATAGTGCACAGGAGGCTTTGATTTTGATATTATACAAATAGCATGAAAGCGTCTTTGTGACAAGAGTATTGGAGGCAGGCTTGCAAGGTGAAGTGTTTACATGTTCGTGTGAATCAAAGGTTCATTTTGTTCATGTTTGTGCACCTGGCTGATAAGAGCACAAGCTCTTATGATTATGTTTCTTGAACCATTAGTTGAGAGTTACACCATCTTTCAGCCAAGGACACTATTGACGAATGAAACGTACTGTGTAAAACCTACAGTACTCTCAAGTGGATGAGGAATCCACTCGAAAACTAACAACATACGAGCTAATGGATACAGAAGTCTTTGTTTGGTGTAATTATGGACAACATCCACTCAAAGCTCAGAAAGGCAGTAGCTGCAAATGGATGGAGATGGCATGTGATGGACAGACTGATGGACAGACTGCACTCAAAGCCCATCTGTTGTGCTCTTTTCTGTTTTTCCACCACTGATGTGCCACTGAAATGTAGTGGCACATCAGTGGTGGAAAAAGTACTCAAATGTTTTAGTAAGTAAAAGTATCAACTGCAATGTAGAAATACTCTGTTACAAGTAAAAGTCAGGAATTCAAAATGTACTTGAGTAAAAGTAAAAAAGTAGTGGTATCAAAATATTACTCAAAACGTAATTTTGGTAAGTTTTGTACTTAACACTTAACCTGCCTAAATTATTTCAGATTTTTTGCAGTTGTCTGCCAGAGATTTTTCATTGAAATTAAAAAAGTACTCAGGAGCCGAGATACAGAATTTTTAAGTTAACAAGGAAGTGGATAGGAGTCTAGATCTTCGAAAAATCATATCTCCTTGGTCTTTGGGCCTTTTTTTTTTTTTTTTTTTTCTAAAAACGCATATATGCGATATTGGCAGAAAATGAGTTAAAGTTCCAAAAGTAAAAGTACCAAGAGTAAAAGTACTAAAATGTTTGAAAATAGCAGATCTATAAGCTCACAACGCGTCGCGATGCGACGCGTTGTGAGCTTGTAGATGGGCTATTTTCAAATAGCCTAGGTATAAAATAGGGCTAAAGGGGTTAATGTATGTTTTATAATATAATCATTTATATCTGTAAAGTAACTAAAGTTTTCAAATATTTGTAGTACAATATTTGCCTCTGAGATGTAGTGGAGTAGAAGTAGAAGTACTGAAAACAGGAAAGATTCCAGTAAATTAAAAATACCTCACAATTGTACTTAAGTACAGTACTTGAGTAAATGTACTTAGTTACTTTACACCACTGAATGATGTAGCTACATGGTGAAAAATAGATAAGTAGTGGAGCTACTTGAAAGCTATAGTACTTCATTCTGAAAGTAGTGAAAAGTAGTAGATATGGGCAACATTTCTAGCTGTGTCATGATCTGCAAGCACACAAACACACACACACACACGCACACACACACACACACACACACACGCACGCACGCACGCACGCACGCACGCACGCACGCACGCACGCACGCACGCACGCACGCACGCACGCGCAAATCGAACCCTGCGATACCGACCGTATATAACAAGTCATTCACTTTACAGCAGAGCAAGAGTGGATTGAGTCCCTAGAGTATGCCATGCAGGGACCATTGTCTTTATACGATATGAAACAAATTCCAGCCGTGCGCACGCAGCACATCCACACACGGAAATAATTCATTGTACCGCCGCAACGATATCCATCTAACATACAATGCTAAGATGAAAAAAAAAAGAATAGGAAAAATCATACAGCACGAGCTCGACTACTGTATTCCCCCCGGAGGTTACACGTCAATGACACACACTATGCCGAGGAAAATGAATTGCGCTGACAAAAGAGTGGAGGGGATATCATTACCAGCAAAAACTTGCTTACTGTAAATGACATTTAATTTTTCAGCCGGCAAGTAATGCTTCACGCTCAAGCAATCAGGTGCCCCCCCCCCCCCTCCCTTTTCCCGATGACAACACAGAGGCATTGTGTGGGGGTTGTGGCAGGGTAGTCACGTTATCTACATTCGCTCTGATGGGCCATTTATCTCACTTTGAAATGTGGGCGCCGACGGGGCCGGCGACCCCCCGTCAGCCACCCTGACAGCATGAAGTGAAGGTTAACAGTTTTTTTTTTTTTTGGGGAATGCGCCGCCGCGGACATTCGGGCTCGATGTGCGCCCCGCCCCGTCCCTCGCTCGTCGTCGGGGCAAACACCGCGTTTTATATTTGTGTTTAATAGATTGTCATAACATAGCAAGAGCGTCTGAGAGTGTGATTGAATAAACCATTAAAATTTGGTCTCTGGCTTGCTATGGCATGCACACGTCATGAATACTGAACGTGCCTTTGGATGTAAGGCACGCATGCATGTATGGGATGAATACATTTTTGCGTGGTATAGGAATGAAATGCAAGTTTCAAAGAAACAACTTCACAAGATTCATGTCAAAGAGAAAATAACTTCAAAAAGAATAAGAAAACCCCCACGGGCCAGTTTATCCAGGATCACCATATTTTACATGTTTAGGCTATAAGAAAAGATGGACTTTAATCTCTGATGGGAAATTGGTTGACACTAAATCAGGGTACAGACAAAAAGAAAAACAGCAACAAAGTAATAAAATAATGGATATATCTATCTATCTTTTTTAGCATTATTGTATAACTGTACATCTGTACATAAATCATTAGATAGATAGAGATAGTGTTACAGCAGCATAACACTAGCATACATACACAATAATGTACAGCAGGGGTCTTCAACAGGGGGTCCGTGACCCCTAGAGGGTCCTCAGAGTTATGACAGGGGGGCCGCCAAATCTTTGTGTGATAAGGACTTTTTTTGTTTTTTTTTTACATCAATAACATGTATTATCCCTATTGTGGGGGGAACAGTCTGTGCTCTATAAGCTCACAACACGCCCTCACGGCGCGTTGTGAGCTTATAGATTTTCGGTGAAGAGGGTTGGTGTAGAGGGAAAAAAATAGCAGACCAAGTACGGAGCCAACGGTCAAGTTTAGAGGCCGAAGTATTGACGGCTTAGTTAAAGCTAATAGAACTAGATGTTTCAATCCCTATGGTAAGTTGGCGCTCTTGAAGGTCAGAGTGGAGTGGTGAATAGGGAGGGTATAGGAATTTCATTGAGGTCATCAGGTGGGCACCCTGCTTCATCGACGTTTCATTGATGTTAGCCCACAACGTCTCCAGAGGGCTCAGCGGTGTGTCTGGCGTCCCAGGTACACCCCTCTCCGTTCCATCCTCTCCATATCCCTCACTGGACTCTGCATGGCAGGGGCGTCCTTCTCCCTGAATCAGGCCTAAGCCTGACCGCATACCAATGGTCTTTATCTTGCTGCCCAGTTGTTGTCCTTCCTTTTTATCCACAGCCAGTTGCTGCTTTTTTCCGCAGTATTTGACACAGACTTGATTGCCTGTTGGAGGGAGCGACACCTCACCCCCATCTTCTTCAACAGACTTGTCGTAGATGTTGCAACATAGCCTCTAGTTCCCACTTCTACTAGAAATATGAGGGTCTTCCAGCCGTTCTGGGAAGCTTCTGCTGCCAGGTCAGATTTTCTCTCGTAGGCTTCTTCAACCCCTTCTTCCCATGGTACTGCAGCTCCACAACATATGCCAGTTTTGCTGCTTTAGACCACAGGACCATGTCTGGCCGGAGTGTTGTAGCCACTATCTTCTGGCCCTTATAAGTCACATCTGCCTATTGCAGGGGGAAAAACAAGCTTTTTGTCGAGGTCCACTTCCATTCTCCAATCTCGAGCAGACTGCAGAATGCTTGCATCCTATGATGTTGTATGGTGCTCTTGAGGTTGGCCTGCTGGTGCAAATGGTGTGAAGTGGACCTTTCCTGATGATCTAAGTTGACGGCTTAAGGTTAAATGAATCCAACATATAGACTATAGAGAATATAATGTAATATAAAGAAAAGGTTAAATCATTGCATCCATGTGATGTATTTCTTTATTAATATGTAGTGGGGGTCCCTGCTTCATCTCTCCCTAAGCCTTGGTCTGAAAGTCATTGAAGACCCCTGATCTAGAGTATTTTGTCATTGCCAGGGAAGAATGCTACAGCCTTGTTTCATGCACCCAGCAACTACTGTAACCTCGTGTCACCAGACTCTCCACCGCGGAGGAAAGCCTGGTATTCATTCAAAACTGAGCCGTGTGATCCAGTTTAGCAAAAAGATAGAAAAAAAAGTATTGTGTTCCGGCAGTGTTGATTTCGTCGACTATGACGAACAATGTTCGAAAATTTAATAAAAACTAAGCTATGATGACTAAAACTAAGACTACATTTTAACTAAGACAATTTCGTCAACAAATACAAACTAGACTAAAATGTTAGTGATGGACTAGTGGAGAAGAGATCCAGTAGAACTAAAAGACAAGTCATTTTATGTTTGGTTGCGATCGGGTGTTGCACTCTGAAAATAGCAGATCTACAAGCTCACAACGCGTCGCAGCGCGACGCGTTGTGAGCTTGTAGATCGGCTATTTTCAGCATGCAACCAAGTGTAAAATCTGCCATTACAGCGCCATCAAGGCACAGGCAAAATACATTTTAGCGGACTAAATCAACTGTACATTTAGTCGACTATAATCTTATGATATTTAGTCGACGAAACTAGACAAAACTAAAACATTTCAGATGACTAAAATATGACTAAAACGAAATAGATTTTCTTTTTAAAAGAATATGACTGAAACTAAATCAAAATTTGTTGTCAAAATCCGTTCCGGTGATGGGTTCAGCTTTTTTGTGTTTTGTACGTTTTTTTTTGTTCCCCACATAATGCAGGGATAATCAATTGATTTAGTCTCGTGAGTCGGGCCACGAGTTAGAATAAAAGATGGACATACCAAACGATTCTTATACCAAAAGACAAAACGGTTATACCAAACTAAACAAATGTTAAACTAGGGGATTCATTTTGGAGGTGCACGGCTACGGAGGTTCCGGTCATGGGTTTCCGGCCGCCTGATGACGTAAAGTTATTTCCGCTCAGACCCGATCAGAAACCCCAAAATGTTACTGATCCCAGGTTACCCGGCACCCAGCCCAGACTTTTCAAAAACTGCTAGTATCCAGGAATGGCTTCTAGGTCAACGTGTTGCACAGACAGACACCTGTGTCCAAAGGTCACAGAGATACTGCAAGGACAACAAAACCTTGACATCACATACCGTCGCTGTCGGGCAGAAAACTCATATTCTAACTTTTTGTGTTTATTCGTAAACAGATATTTATTTTGTTATTGAGGTGATGTTATTGTCTCCGCCAGGCCGAAAGGCATGGGGCATGGCGAGAGAGTATGTTTTACCCCCTGTCCGTCCGTCCGTCCGTCCGTCCGTCCTGTCCGTCCGTTAGCAGCTAATCTCCGGCACCGTTGGCCCGGTTGCTGCGAAACTGTGCACACACACTCCCTGGATGCCAATTCAGAACCTCTGCCATGGGCATGGGCCTGTTATAGCGCCACCAGGGGGCCAATTTGTGCAAAACCCATTTTTTTTATATTACTCCTACAGATTTTATCCAAACGTCATGCAAATCGGTACACAGTACCTCTATAGTCCTGTGATCAACACGGATCTGTCCGATTTTCCATATTCCATCCTCATTGCCTAAGGTTGCCTTCCAAAGTTTGCAGGATTGGTCCGTTTTGTACAAAATGCTTCAAATCATAAACGCAGCTTGCGATTTCCGTGAAATTGCACACGCACATTCCCACTAGGCCGAGGAAGAAATGCCACCCTTTTCACATTGGCCTGTTATAGCGCCACCAGCAGGTCTAGTTTAGCAAAACACATTTTTGGAACAAAATGCCTCAAATCATGAATGCAGTGTCCGATTGCCGTGAAAGGCCTAACAATAAATGGCACCCTTTTCACATTGGCCTATTATAGCGCCACCAGGAGGCCACAATAACGTACCTGACCTGGCGGAGACCTGTGCTCCGAGGAGCACTTTTTCTAGTTTTAGTCTGTTTTAACACAGATGCAGAGTTTGTGCATTCATTTGCACTTTATATGGCTGTTTTGTTGGGGCTTTTTGTTTGATTGTCTGATGTACTTACATGGCAGGAACATGTATCTTTTTCTTCCTGTATTTATTTATCCGTTTTATTGCCTCTGACATATTGACACTGCATCCCCAACTCTGCTGTATGTAGTTTTGTTTACCATGCTCATGAATATGTTCTGTCCGTCCCAAATAAACAACCAAAGCAAAGATAGATTGAATTGTCAATCTCAGAATGTTGAATTTCATCAGTGCCATGGTATTTATGCATGAATTGCTTTTCATTTATACTTGTTACCATTATTTATTTATTTCCACTCAAATCTTCATAAAGCATTGGCAGGGGCATTTGAGTGGCACAGAGGCTCCTCTGGGGAAGTGGTGGACGAAGAACTCAGATATGTTTAAGTTAAGTAAAAGTAGCAATACCACAATATCGTTGCTGTTGGTCAGAAACCTACAGAATCTCCATATTTTAACTTTTTGCGTTTTTCCGTAAATTAACACCCTACTTGATCATACTAGAGCGTCACAAAAAAGTATCAAAAGTAGCAGACAAGCTTGAAACACGGCGGGAAGCGACACATTTTGAACTTGTAGATCTTTTTACTGCCCGCACAGAGTACAAAACACTGACGTTGGCCTACAAAGCAACCAAATGTATGGCACCCCCGTATCTTCAAAGCCTGATCCAACCCTACAACCCCTCCCGCTCTCTCAGATCAGCTAATACAGGGAAGCTATCAGAACCTTTCGCTAAAACATCCGGGACGACGCTCCACACGTCCCAGACTCTAACCCCCTTCTGGCTCCCATAACTATGGAACAAACTCCCCGTTGCAATTAGAACTGCAGACTGACTTCCGATCTTCTGCCTGTAACCTGAAGACTCACCTCTTCAGACTCCATCTCAGCCCGTAGCACTTAGCCCTAGCCTTGACGACCTTGCAGGATTATGCAAAGGCTAAAATGTAACTTAGATAGCATGTCATGTAGACAGATGCCATGTCATTGTTGGCCTGGCATGGCATCCTATAGTGTGTATAGTTTCAATGTAGACTGATGATAGGTTCTTGGTTTACGTATGTTGATTGATTGATGCACTTTATTTAGTAAGACATGAGAACAACTGTACATGGAAGTACACATTCACAATACAAGGTCTACTAAACTGGAAGACTCATTAAGCACTGAGCTTGTTTAAGATGAGATCCCCATGCACACAAATCATGATAAGGATAATTCCTTTTAACAGGTCGTTCATGTCCTTGCGGTCTTGTTTCCAATGAGAACCTGTGAGCAATTAGGGGTTAAGAGTCTTGCTCAGGGACAAATTTCATTTCATCGACACATATGCTGGCCTGGCCTGGAATCGAACCTGGGGCAACCAGGGCCACTGGCTCCCCAGGCGGGCTCACTAACCACTCAGCTATGGCCGCCCCCTGATGACATATAAGAGACAGACAGATATACACACTACTATACAGAATGTCATACAATCAGCTTACAGGTTACTGGTATGAAGAGTGAAAAATATGTACAAGAGAAGAAAAAGTAAAGGGGGGGTAGGGGGGTAGGTTAAGACTTGGACAGGGGGCATTTTCGAATTGCAGCCTCCTGAAGGTGTATCTTTAGGGCAGTTTTGAAAGTGAGTAGGGTTTTACACTCCTTTACTCCTTTTGGTAGGGCATTCCACATTTTTGATGAATAGCATGAGAACGAGTTCATTCCCTTTGTTGAGCCAAATCTGGGTTGAACATGATTCCTGGAGCTGCCTCTGGTGTTATGATCGTGGACTTCATTAACATTTTGGAAGTATTTTGACAAACACAGGGGGATCCCAATGTTGTGGTGTATGAGTATCTTGAAGACCAGGCCCATAGCAAGTTGCTGTACTCTGTCCTCAACCCTAAGCCATCCAATCCTAGAAAAATGAGCAGGGGGTGGATGGGTTTTGTGATTGAGGCCAAGAAGTAGCCTTACTAGTTTGTGATGTATTAGCTATTATTAGATTACTAGAGTTTCGGGGGGCTACGCCCCCCTCAACCCCAGCCGCGCACGGGGCCCAGCGTGGCCGTGTGTATATTGGGGGACCCAAATCGCCGGAGTGAAACTGTGGAAAAGTATTTTTGAAAAAGGAAAAAATTTGAAGAAATAATATTTGTTATGTTTCAGGGGGTCCACAGGGGGTCCGCGGACCCCCTGATGGTCCACTGACCCCCTGTGGAGTGTTGGGACGCGCGGGGACACCCCTGGAACATTGCGGACCATTTCGGTGTTTTTTTGTTTTTCATGAAGGTGGTTGCTTGTTTCTGGCGCAGGCTGTGCAAACCTGGCAACCCAGCGCATGCTGCCGCACGTTTAAGTGGCGTAGCGTCATGAGGGTCAGTGGGGCCGTGGCTCGGTCAGTGAAGACCCTGTAGTGCGGATGATATGTGGCATAGAGGGGCAGATTGTAAATCCACAGAGGAAACATCCGTGGGCTACCATTGGTTCAGCGATGTGTGCGGTCGCCCTGCGGCCCCTCCTCCTCCACCAATGTGCAGTATTGAGAGCCCTGACGTCACAACAATTGGAGCGATGGGCACTGCACTGTGGTTGGTTAGGGTACACCTAGGGCCCAGGTAGAACCCAGTTAAAGCCTGCATGGGCAAACCCAGTTAGGACCCGCCTTGGTCCCACATAAACATGGCTAGTTGGGGCCCACCTAAGGGCCAGGTAGAAGCTACTTATAGCCTGCATGGGCATCGCAGTTGGGACTGAAGTGGATGCCGCTGACATTGCTGACATGGGGTCCATATGGTTTAGCCCACCTTGAAACCATATGGGAAGTACGCTGGCATGCTGGCTGTAATGCAAACGCTGCATCATACCTGCAGTGTGTAGTTTGATGTTGTGTGTGTAGCAGATATACCTGCAGTGTGTAGATCAATGTCCATAGGAAAGTCAATGGCCAGCAGTGTTTTTTTTCCCCAGCAGAGTTTCTAGTGTCTCTGTGTCTCTCTGGAAGAGGTTGCACATGAACTCTGCAGCCGCACTGAGGCGCTCCAACACAAACACTCTGACATTAAGCTGCTTCACACAACAAACATCAGCACCACGCTGCTGTTTGTCCAAAAGACACAATATCTCCTCTCCCACCGACGTCATGTGTTCATTTATCGACAGGCGTACAGACTCCTTTTGACACATTTTACGTCGTTTATCCAGCTCTCACTGACTCTCCACATCGGGCTGTTATTTTGCTGCGATCAAGTCAACGATGTGAGAGATTAGCTATCACAGACGGACGGACAGGGGGTGAAACATAGTCTTGCGCCATGCCTTTCGGCCTGGCGGAGACAATAAAAAACCGAAAGTAAAGGAAATGGCCATTTCTGCAACAGAAGTAGTCAATAAACTATGCTATGAAAACATGGGCCACATTGGCAAAGAATGTAAGAAAGAGGCAATCATGGAGAAAATAGCCGATCTCCAAGCTTACAAAGCCTGTCAACGTGAGGCGTTGCGAGCTTGTAGATCGGCTATTTTCACAATATTTACTTGTGGAACGGAGGGGGGGGGGGGGGGGCGGCGTGAAAGGGTGAAAGGGTTGATAAACACTGCTGTAATCGGAGCGAAAGTATCTGAAATTACTACATGACCATAATGCAGGCTAACATGCGTTGCACGGGGCGGTCCTGCCATTACGTTAGTTACTGTAGTTGCTGTGGAGCGACATAGTTCTCCAGAAGACACACACAAACATACACCATGTAGAATGGACGAACTGAGCAGCAATATAGACATTCACCACACGAACGTGCATTGTTGACAAAGTGATTGCACAGCCGCTGCAGGCATGACAACCAGGTTAGCGTTAGCGACATGGCAGCTATCACAGCGCCCTGTCCGTCGTGCTGCAACTGCCTGTGATGGCTACAGCAGTAACAGCAAGCTGTCTGCGATGCCATTGTCTGGAGACTGCTCTTAGCGTGACACGACCAATGAGAGTGAGCGCTGTAGTTGTTGCTAAGATACGGTGGCGTCTCTGCCCCATAGCTTGTAGATCTCTCACACATGATTGGCGTAGGCTGCGTTGCCAGGTCTGACTTTGTGTCTAAGCAATGGTCGGCTTATTTTTGCGCGCCTTTGGGCTCGTTTGCATTGTGCGCACGGCAGAGCTTGTTTAGCGTACGTCAGCGCGACGTGGCAACGGACGTGGCAACGTGAAAGGTGATTGGCTGGTGAAAAGAAACACCCGACGTTACACCAGAAATGGTGCCTGGAGAAAATGGTGACCAAAAAAAATGTTTTGAAAAAAAGGAAAAAAACCCCGCAGCGGCTGGCTGCTGCAAGGGCGTATCGTCATAGAGGCCAATGGGGCCATGGCCCGGTCTTGAAAACTCTGCTCCCCCACTGCCCCCAGGGGGGAAAAAAACAAAAAATCTACATAACAACATTAGCACGCCTTTGTTTTCAAATCGGGCTTATTTGCATTCGGCCGGATAGTTAATGGGTGGCCATTAAAAAACGGTTTCCCCGTCAAACCGGTTCTCTTGCCAGGTAAACAGTTGTTTTATTAGTTTTATTGTGTTTTATTCACGTCTCTCTCTTGCATTAACGCTGATGGTAATTCTCAATAGACTGTCACTTATCAGCCGTCGTTGCGCGAGCCCCCCCCGCGAGGGGGCGGGGGCGGGCGGTTTAAGAATCTGGCCCGGTCCACGTTAGAACCCACCATACGCTAGTGGGCTGCTGTTGTGGTGATGAGGTCGTGCGCACGGTAAACGGTACGAAGCGGGCTCCCCTTCCGTTTTGTCCGACATTTGGTGAGTAGAATTAATTATGTTTGCGCGGTGGAAACGGTGTAGTGAGCAGTGAGATGTCCCCTACGCGAGGCGTAAATTCAGCGCGGCCGGCGTGGCGAGTCAGTAGGCGACATGTGGTCTGGCGGTGCGTTGTTTATTCGATAACAGAGCTGTGGGGTGTCACCACCGAGGGTGCGGAAGTTGCTCGCCATTTATATAGTTAGATTGGTTTACTTACGTATTTTTTTATTATTAGATTACTATTTTTAGGCATTTGATGTATCATGATGTTTTATCTTGTGTCCTTGCTTGCGGACTGTTTTGCTATTCTTGAATTTGAATCCTGAAAAAGTAACAAGTTTCGCACATATGAGGTTTCCACCTGACAGAGTCGATATGTACACTAAACAACGGCCATACGATGACCTATCAAACCCCAGAGCATTCCTTTGATCTCTGAACCCCAGCAGGGTCTCCACGGGTTTCCTTTGATCTCAACGGTCCATGGCCAACATGTCAACCCCGCTGCCGTTGCCCCGTGTGGCCGGGAGGGCTGCTGGGAAATCGTTTTATTGACGGGAGCACGGTTGGGCGATTTCCCCATTCGCAGCAGTCTCTCCCCGCCAGCAGAGCGCCGCCGCCGCACCTCCAACTCCACTCCCTCATTTCACCAATCAGAAGTGACCTTCGGGGGGGTGGGGGGGTTGGCTAACAAGGGCAATGCCGGCGATGGATTGCTCCCATATTTACTTACATACCGGGAGATCATGTGGCTGTGGAAAGATGAATGGCCCCACAATGTGTTTAAGACAAGCGTTGTGGATATTAATTTAACCCATTAAGACCGGGAAGGGAACGCATGTGTGTCATTTTAAGATTTCTTTGGCTATTCAAAAATAGCAGATAAACAAGAGCTTGTATATCTGCTATTTTGAGCTTGTGTGTGCTATTTTGAGCTTGTAGATCTGCTAATTTCAGAAAAATCTTGAAAATTTGTGAAAATAATTTTTAACTAAAATCTTTGCTTCTGGGGGTCCCTGGAACAACATATTTTTTAGATGGGAGGGGGTCCGCGGACAAATACATATTATTTTGGGGGTCCTTGAAATGAAAAAAGTTTGAAAACCATTGAAAATATAGCAACATAGGTAAAAAAAAAAAAAAAAAAAATTAGGAAAAAAAAAACTGTTAGGATTTAGAAGACATTTGTAAAATCCCCAGAAGCAGAGATTTGATTTAAAAACTTTCGCTTTAAAAAAGTATATATATATTCAAACTATTTGCAAGATTTGCACACATTTTCACAATTAAAAAAAAAAAAGTGCACATCTACAAGCTCGTAGAGCGGCACTCGGTGCCGCGCTATAAGCTTGTATATCTGCTATTTTTATAGAGCCAAAGAAATCTTAAAATGACACAGATGTGTTCCGGGTCTTAAAGGGTTAACCCATTTAGACCGGGAACGCCTCTGTGTCATTTTTAGATTTCTTTGGCTATTCGAAAAATAGCAGATATACAAGCTCATAGCGCGACACTTAGTTTTTTTTATTGTGAACATTTGTGCAAATCTTTGAATATATCTATATTTTTAAGACAACCATTTTTAACCATCATTTAAATCTTTGCTTCTGGGGATTCTACAAATGTAGGCTATTCTAAATCCTAACAGGTTTTTTTGTTTTATTACATATGTTGCTACAGTACATATCAGTGGTTCTCAAACTTTTTCATGTCAAGGACCCCCACGTTGGCCCCGGACCCCTAACTCAAAATATTTTGTTCCAGTGAGCCCTATAGAAGCAAAGATTTGAGTTTAAAATGTTTGCTTTAATAACATATATGTATATTCAAAGATTTGCACAAATTTTCACGTTTAAAATGAATAGCCCGAAGAAATCTAAAATGACACAGATGCGTTCCCGGATTGAATGGGTTAAGTTTGATTCATATTCATAATGCCGGGTGACTTATTAGGCTTTGGTGCAAAAACTGACTGGAATTATGTAGTGGAATAGCAAGACGGATGGAGTGTTATGGAACAGAACACTGAAGTTAGTGAGCTTTGGGTCAGTTATATGAGAAGACCAGGGTTTTATTGGCTGGAGCGAGGTGTGGCAGGGATGCATCCAGTGATGGCAGAAGTACTCATAGTTTTTACTTAAAGGGATCACAAAAAAACATGTTTTTTTCTATCGATTAGTCACCCCATGGAGACTTGAATTCATGGATATTTCTTTTTGGTTTTTGTCTCATTCCTAAGACAATAATTTGATGACCAGCGGACCGGTAGGCAGCGGTTCCGGTAGGAGACACAAAGGAGACTATTTGTGTCTCATACCGGAACCGCTGCTGGTCATCAAATTATTGGCTTATGAATGAGACAAAAAACGAAAAAATATCCATTAATTCAAGTCTCCATTGGGTGACTAATCGATAGAAAAAAAGTCATGTTGGAGGTGAATTATCCCTTTAAGTAAAAGTATCAATAACACAATGTAGAAGTACTCTGTTGCAATTAAAAGTCTGGTATATTAAAATTTGACCTGAATAAAAGTACAAAAGTGTTTGCATCAACATACATTTTAAGTACCAAGAGTAAAAGTACTCATTATGAAGAATATGTCCCATATCTCAAGTTTTCAAAAATGTGTAAAGATCTTTTGAAAATAGCAGATCCACACGCTCACAACGTGTAGTGTGACACTTTGATAGCTTGTAGATCTATTTTGGAGTAAAAGTATAATATTTGCCTTTGAGATGTAGTGGAGTATTAAAAGTACTGAAAATACTCCAGTAAAGTGAAAAATACGTCAACATTTTACTAAAGTACTAAGTAAGTAAGTACATTTACTAAAGTCAATTTACTTAGTTACTTTAAACCACTGGTCATAAGCAGCAGCACATTTCTCTATACAAATGCCTCCGTGTGTCTTCCTTGCTCGCCTTTTCTTGGCTCGTTATTGAAATGCCAGGTGAGGTGAAGTGCCAAGGAGACCTTTAGCTCAGCATTCACTAACTTGAGAGATTGCTCTGCTAAATCCAATTGTGCTATCATGTCTTTGTCCATTTCATTGTTGTTTGCTTGCAGCCTTGCCGTTGCAAACCTTTACCTTTCTAAGGACCTGGAGCTTTACTTCAAGACAAGACACGGCACTCCTTCAAGACAACACAATGTCAGTTGTTGTGAGCTTGTAGATTTGACTTTTTTCCTTCTCACAATAGACCACGAAGTCCTGATGTCACTCGTTCATTCCCAGGTTCGTAAAGTAATTTCGCTATGGAGAATAACATTGGGTCATCATAGAATCGTCTCATATAAGAATTGTGGTCCAAAAATAAACAAACTAAATATTGTCAGGGAGGAGGTTCTGTATCGTTTATGATAGTCAGTCACTTAGATTTGATACAGTCTGTTTCTGGCGAAAATTTTACTAATTCGGCGGAAGTACAGTAACATTATCGTTTTCTCACCGTCAGTTGATGCTTCATATCCATAAGAGTCAAACCGCCGGGTCATTTGTTTATTTTTGGAACACAGTTTGACGCAATATTAAATACGTCTATGGGATTCAGAATGGGGGTGGAAAACTGCGAACCAGGTAGACAAACAAAGGATGTGTAAATTACGTCAGACTTCGGTGGTCTATAGGTTATGCGCAGCAGCCATATTAGAAGGAATTTGGGCCTTCAGGTGTTACCAATGATACTAGTGAAGGCTATTTTCCATTTAGTGTAGCACAGTGGTTCTCAAACTTTTTAATTTCAAGGACTCATAACTCTGAGAGTGTACAAATGGAACCAAATGGACCCTTACGGGTCCATTTGGTTCCATTTGTACACTCTCAGAGTTACACACCCGTAAGGGGTCCATTTGGAACCCCCTCAAGGAACCCTCAAGGACCACACTTTGAGACCAGAATGGAACAGAGCCTTCATTAGCATCATTGTTAACACCTGTAAAGTTAGTAAGGAAGAGGCCCAATTTCTTTCCGATATGGCTGCTGTGCATAGAGCCTATTATCGCCTATAAAACATGCCCAACATAGGGACGCATTGTGAACTTGTACAATAGATACGCTATATTTTCACTATTTGAAACAGGGCTTATATAAGTGATTCATTCATAATGTAACCTACTTTTTTCCCTTCCTGTAGTGGAGTCGAAAGCACAATATTAGATTTTTTTAAACGTAGTGCCGTGAAAGTCATAAGTATCAAGTAAATACAAATACTCAAGTAGATCCTCAGAAAGTACAGTAATCGGGTACATGTAGGCTACTTCATCACACCTTATTACATTATATTATACAACATGCATTAACCACTTTAGCCCTATTTTATACATACATAGGCTATTTGAAAATAGCCGATCTACAAGCTCACAACGCGTCGCATCGCGACGCGTTGTGAGCTTGTAGATCTACTATTTTCAAACATTATAGTACTTTTACTTTTGATACTTTTAAGTATATTTTGATGCCAATACTTTTGTACTTTTTACTCAAGTACCATTTTGAACACAGGCCTTTTACTTGTAACAGAGTATTTGTTTATTGTGGTATTGCTACTTTTACTTAAGTACAATATCTGAGTACTTCTTCAACCACTCCATAACCCCTGCTCATTATGCTAGGGTGGCATGGCTCAGGGTAGACAGAGGACAGAGTACAGCAACTAGCAGTGGGCCTGGTTTTCAAGATACTAAAGGGACCGGTGCCCAAGTACAGTACTGTACCTGTCTGACTACTTCAAAAGAGCAAGAGTAACGCCCAATGGGCACAACAGGGAGCTCCACTGATCTCATTACCCCCAGATTCGGCACAAACAGGGGTTAAATTAATTCTACCATTATGCCACCAAAAATTGTATTTTATATTTGATAGGCTATGGTATTATTTGTATTTTGCATTACGTTGCTGTTTTTGTATTCCATTCATTCAATTGGAGTGCTGGGCCATTCTGTGAATGGGAGAGGAGAGTTTGGGCGTATAGGCTTGATTGCCTCTGATTGAGTCAGTAGAGTATATTCATCCATTCATAATTCGGCACGGAGGCGTTGACCGCTGACTGATCCACTCGTGGGGAATTGATCGGCCCCACGGATTGGTCGCCTCGCTCCGTCTCCATGGCGACGACGGGCTGGCAGACCGCAGCTCGTCACTATAAAGACCAGTCTGGAACAGACGGCCGTCGGGGGAACGACAACATTTTGTTTGTGCTAAGCGGAGACTCCGTTCCTCCTTTCCTACAAACTAATCCTAATCTCAACCAGTGACCAGTGGCAGTGGTGGAAGAAGTACTCAGACGTTTTACTTAAGTAAAAGTACCAATACCACAGTATAAAAAAATACTCTGTTACAAGTAAAAGGCCTGCGTTCAAAATGTTACTTGAGTAGAAGTACAACAGTACAACAGTATTGGCATCATACACTTAAAGTACCAAAAGTACTAACATTTTTTAAAATAGCCTATGTATACAATAGGCCTACAGTGGTTAAAGTATGTGTTATAATATAATAATTAATATCTGCAAAGTAACTAGTAACTAAAGTTTCCAAACAATTGTAGTGGTGTAAAAGTACGGCATTTGCCTCTGAGATGTAGTGGAGTAGAAGTTAAAGTATTGGAAATTGGAAATCCTCAAGTAAACCTCAAGATTTTACTTAAGTACAGTACTTGAATACCTGTACTTAGTTACTTTACACCACTGCCAGTGACTATTATGATGCGTTGAAGATCCATTTCGGGGGAAGCTTTCTTTTGTTTAGTTAGTTTGGTTCTGTTGTCGTTAGTTTAAGTTTGTCCTTTGTAGAGTAACTGCAATCATTTTCTGTAACCGTTATTATTTTTCTGTTAATAAATTCACTTTATTCGTACAAAAGCTGTTGTCTCCTTCAATGAAGTTGTGATTCTTGCCCTAGACCATTGGTTCTCAAAGTGGGGTCCGGGGACCACCAGGGGTACTTGAGGGGGTTCCATGGGGGTCCCCAGCTAAATGATGGACAGGAACCAAATGGACCCTTATGGGTCTGTAACTCTGAGAGTGAACAAATGGAACCAAATGCACCCTAACGGGTCCATTTGGTTCCATTTGTACACTCTCAGAGTTAAATTAACATTGATTTTACAATATAAATTGGGGTCCCAGAGATAGAAATGCCATTAAATGGGGGTCATTAGCCTAATGCATGTTAAACTGGGGGTCCTTGAAATTAAAATGGTTGAGTTTCACTGCTAGAGAACCGTAAAACCTTCTCTTATTGGGGTCCCTGGCTTATCTTTTTCAAATGGGGGTCCGCGGGGTAATAAGTGTCAATTAGGGGGTCCTTGACATGAAAAGGTTTGAAAACCACTGCCCTAGACAAAGAGGGTCATAACAACCAGCCATCAAGAAGTGTGACTCCTAAATACTTAAAAAACTGTACTTAAAACTGTTAATAAAGTAATCAATCAATCACTGTCCACCGCACTGCGTGTACAACAGAGAACATCCAGAGAAAAAACAATCTCATGTTCATATCAACAACTCAAAGATACAGGGACGTGCACAGATATGCTCTAGGTGGTGCTAGAGTGCCTGCCCTTTGCCCTCTTGACCAGAAGTGCCCTTTTGAAAACAAAATTAAAAAACGTTGTTGTTTTTTTCAGTTTACAGCAGGGGTCTTCAACAGGGGGTCCGGGACCCCTAGGGGGTCCTCAGAGTTACTACAGGGGGTCCGCCAAATCTTTATGTGATATGATTTTTCTTTTTACCATAACCACTCGAAACCTAGCATCCCTTTTCTGAGGAGAACTTTAGCCAAAAATAGCCGATCTACAAGCCCACAACGCCTCGCAGCGCGAGGCGTTGTGAGCTTGTAGATCTGCTATTTTTATCTATTCAAAGAGGTATAGGTGTAGAGGGAAAAAAGAGCAGACAAAGTAAACCAAAAAAAGTATCATTTACTTGAGCACCTGCCCCTCAAAGCACCTGCCACTGTAAAGATACCTCCCTCATCCATTACATGCTCAATGTGCCATATTCTCTCTGATATCCACTCCCATTGTTGTGTTGCAGCCCTTTCATCTGGATAAACCTGGGGGTTGATTGGACATCGGCAAATGATTAAGATTAATTGCTGTACCGCGTGGGTGGATCGAGAGAGAGAGAGAGAGAGAGAGAGAGAGAGAGAGAGAGAGAGAGAGAGAGAGAGAGAGAGAGAGAGAGAGAGAGAGACTGTGAAGAGGCTCTCTAAGGGACGCACTATAATGAGCGTCACAGAAATAGAAGAATATCTCTCAGGCTTGTTGAGCTCGTGTTTGTTATTCAGCAGATTAAACAAAAAACAACCGATGAACTTGTTTCTCGTGTCGTCTCGCTGTCGTCGGGCAGAAACCTTGTATCTCCATAATTTGAACTTTTAAAAAATGTTTTTAGGTGTAAATGAATGTCCTACTTTGTCATACTACAGTGTCGCAGAAAAGTAGCAAAAAAAAAGATAGCCGATCTGCAAGCTCACGCCGTGAAAGCTTGCAGATCGGCTATTTTTGGTATGTTGGGTTTGTCAAAGGTGTCTATGGGTTTTTTACAAATCGTCTCTGTCGGGGGGCAAAGCTGATGTCCAAAACTGTTAACTTTTCAGGATTAAAATTCAAAAATAGCAAATCTGCAAGCTCGAAGCGCGTGGCTTCGCGGCGTAAAATATGGAGATAAGGTTTCTGACCGACAGCAACAATAACATTGAACCAATAAAAAGTATTGACAGGAGCAGGGACGTGCACAGATAGACTCTAGGTGGTGCTAGAGCACCTGCCCTTTGCCCTCTTGACCAGAAGTGCCCTTTTGAAAAAAAGAAAAAAACGTTTGTTTTTTTTTCAGTTTACAGCAGGGGTTTTCAACAGGGGGTCCAGGACCCCTAGGGGGTCCTCAGAGTTACTACAGGGGGTCCGCCAAATCTTTGTGATTATGATTTTTCTTTTTACCATAACCACTCGAAACCTAGCATCCCTTTTCTGAGGAGAACTTTAGCCAAAAATAGCAGATCTACAAGCCCACAACGCCTCGCGCTGCGAGGCGTTGTGGGCTTGTAGATCGGCTATTTTTGGCAAAGAGGTACAGTACAGGTGTAGAGGGAAAAAAGAGCAGACCAAGTAAACAAAAAAAAGTATAATTTACTTGAGCACCTGCCCCTCAAAATGTCTGTGCACGCCACTGGACAGGAGCGTGTTACTAAATAATAACTAAACATTGGGTCCAAGTGGAACACAGGTTATTTTTGTTCATTTCTTTAAAAGTAACAGTTTTTTAACTTACAAGCTTTCCACCCAACAGCAACAATTGAATTTTCCAGCAACGATTCCACTGGATAAATAAAATAAAAAATAAAGAATTGATGACAAACACCATCGCCAAGCGAAAAAACATCTTCAAAAGGTCAAAACCCACTATAGGGCACTGAGGATTGATTATATGATGAGCTGGCGTAATTAGTGGGGTTGTTGTAGCCATGTTGGATGATTATCTTTTTATCAGACAGGAGGACTATTTGCATTGGTGGACAAAGTACTCAATCCCAGTATACTTGAGTCAAAGTATAGATATACTCCTGGCTAAAATATTACTTGAGAGTTAAAGTACAGCTCTTAAAATAAATGCTTAAGCATTCAAAGGTATGCATTACAAAGCACAAAACATACACAATAATAGTGAGATCTATAAGCTCACAAGTCACAACGTGCCGCGATACGACGCGATGAGAGCTTATAGATCGGCTTTACAGCGGATTACTGCATGTGTTTTTTTGCGAGGGTACCTACCCTAGAGGAAACTCCACACAGAAAGGCCCTTTCGCCAACCCCACCTAGGGTATGGGCACTGACGAAACGGGGGAGAGGACGCGCCCACAGCATCCCCGGCAGGAATCGAACCCAGGACTTTTATAGCTGTGAGGCGAAAGTGCTACCGACTGCGCCACCATTTACATGCCCCGATATTAATACATTTTGATATGTTTTATTTTGATGGTAACCGTTGTATAATCACACTTCAGTGATGCTTGCGGAACTCAGCTCTGCCTCGTTCCTGACCGCAGCACACGCTCTTGTGTAATATTGCTCAAATATTTATCTGTGAAATGTAATTGAGTGCCACTACACATGTATCCAAAAATACAAATTCCCGCGCAACAGTAGAGATACCCAAATATACAGGGTGTAAAACACAGGACTCAAGTAAATATACTTTAGTTACTGTCCACCACTGTGTATTTGGCAAATACTGCTTTGTTTTTAATCTATACTAAAGGTTCAATCAAATCCGAGCTTATTATTATTATTAATATAAAAATCTGCTGTGGCTAGGCTAGCAATTTGCATGGGAAGATCGCGGCCGTAGTAGCTAAATCTGGCATTACATTTTTTGTAATTTCTATCGAATATCTTGATTACAATGAGATTGAACTAACAGTAAAGTTTGTTTCTCTACAATATGTGTCCAGTCTGAGAAAAGTTGTCTAGCGTGGCTGAGTAAACAGGGACTCTGTCCGTCTCTATCAGATGGACTCGCGGAAAGGTTGTTAATTTGAGAGAGAAATGTCCCGCAATATGAACACATTAAATACGTTTTAGTTTGATGGTAACTGTTAATCGCACTTCAGTGATGCTTGCGGAACTCAGCTCTGCCTCGGTATTCGTGACCGCATCACTGGCATGTCAATAATCACGGTAAAGCACACGCTCTCGTGTTATATTGCTTAAATATTTGTCTTTGAAATGTAGTTGAGTGCCACTACACATGTATCCAAAAAATACAAATTATCAAGCAAAAGTGCAGATACTCAAATAATAAACAGGTAAAGCACAGGACTCAAGTAAATATACTTTAGTTACTGTACCACCACTGTGTATTTTTTCGCAACTACTGCCTTGTTTTTTCAATCAATACTAAAAGGTTCAACAGTGGCATCTGGATTCCTGTGTGAGACGGTTAGCACATCTGTAGTTAAGGCTAGCCTCGCGCAAAAGGTCAAGTTTCCTCATGTGATTGAGTCCAAAACGCTCAATGAGCAACTTGATTAGAATTCTTGAGTCTGTTAGTGTGCTTATCCACTGCAGGGTCCATGGGTGACGCAGAGCGACGGTCCAAAGTGTGGGGATGTGTGTGTGGTGGCTCCAGGCTTTGAGCGTGACCTCGTTCCTCTGACCTTTTGCTCAATGAGATCATTACCGGGTACTTAATGGATTCCGATTCCGTTTGCTGTCAAAAAAAGGAAAGGAAAACAAATAGAAGCGCCCCCAAGAAAACTATGTACAAATACGGGGAGTCAGGTTAACAATAAGGCTCTCCGACGTACATGCTTCATTTGCCTGAATGCATGGTGGCTCCCAAGTGTAATACCGTTGCAACATTAAAGTCAGGATTGTGATCATGAATAGAATCACTCAGTCTCATTAAAGACGGGGCAACGGGTCATTTTAAACACTACACTTAACCCTTTAAGGCCGGGAAGGGGAACGCGTGTGTGTGTCATTTTAAGATTTCTTTGGGCTATTCAAAAATAGCAGATATACAAGCTCATAGCGCGGCACCGAGTGCCGCGCTACGAGCTTGTAGATCTGCTATTTTTTTTGAAAAATCTTGAACATTTGTACAAATCATTTTTAACTCAAATCTTTGCTTCTGGGGGTCCCTGGAACAAAATATTTTTAGATGGGAGGGGGTCCGCGGACAAATACATATTATTTTGGGGGTCCTTGACATGAAAAAAGTTTGAAAACCATTGAAAATATAGCAACATAAGTAAAAAAATAATAAAAACAACTTTAGGAAAAAAAAACCTGTTAGGATTTAGAAGACATTTGTAAAATCCCCAGAAGCAAAGATCTGAGTTAGAAACTTTCGCTTTAAAAAAGTATATATATATTCAAACTGAAGATTTGCACACATTTTCACGATAAAAAAAAAAAAAATAGCAGACCTACAAGCTCGTAGCGCGGCACTCGGTGCCGCGCTATGAGCTTGTATATCTGCTATTTTTATAGAGCCAAAGAAATCTTAAAATGACACAGATGCGTTCCCGGTCTTAAAGGGTTAATATGATGTTAAAAAAGATGGGCCACATACATACATATTCAGTTTATAGGAGTGAAGTGAAGAGGTTTGTGAACACACTGGTATAAATGATGGGATGTTCAGAGAAGAGAAGATGAATCCTAATAGATTTTATCCAAGGTTAAAGTGTACAACGTTGTACATATTATGTGTTCTCCTGGCAACATACAATGCTACATACGTTTAATATGTGTCCCTGGGCCTGGATACAGCAGCTCTTTAAAGGGTTTTACAGTGCAGGGTCGCTCATACGCAGCAGTGGTGGAGAAACTACTCCTTTTTTTTACTTTAGTAAAAGTACCAATACTGAAATACTCTGTTACAAGTAAAAGTCCAGGAATTAAAAATTCTTGAGTAAAAGTATTGGTATCAAAATGTACTTAAAGTATCATAACTAGAAAGTACTCATTATGCAGAATGTCCTGTTTCACACAGTTTTCTAATCTTTTTAAAATAGCAGATCTACAAGCTCACAATGCGTCGCATCGCGACGCATTGTGAGCTTGTAAATCGGCTATTTTCAAATGGCCCGAAATGTATATAGGGACGGATGTGGGTAATGTATGTTTTATAATAATGATCAAAATCTACAAAGTAACTACAGTAGTAACTAAAGTGTTCAAATAATTGTAGTGGAGTAAACGTACAATATCGGCCTAAATATCGGCCGTAAAAGTACTGGAAATTGGAAATACTCCAGTAAAGTTAAGTACAGCACTTGAGAAAAGTACTTAGTTACTTTACACCCACTGGTCATACAGTATGCGTCCAATCATGGTGAGAGTGCTGCACTCTGACTGTACTGTCATGACTCCATGCATAATGTAATGTTCACAAGGCACACTGTATTCATGTGTACACGACGCACTACATGAAACTCCACTCAAACAATGCATCATAGTACAACCATTAAACCCCACAGTGGTTATGAGTCCAGCTCCGAAAGTCCCAGGAGCCCGATAGCGTTATATGTTAACCCATTAAGACCTGAGGCTGATTCTACATAATGCCTTCTGAATCAGTATAGCTCCCGTACTTTCACGATTTAAAAATAAAATGTCCAAAAATAGCAGATGTACAAGCTTGCGGCGCGGCACAAAGCTTGTATATCTGCTATTTTCTTTATATCCAATCCAATCCAATCCACTTTATTTATAGAGCACATTTAAAAACAACAGTGTTGAACCAAAGTGCTGTACACTCAGTAAAATACTAAAATAAACAAGAGAACACACACAATGAACAAGACAACAATTGACACAATGCCTGAGGGAAGCAGCAGCTTCTCAATCTGAATGTTCAAACGCCAAGGAGAACACGTGAGTTTTCAAACGTGATTTAAACACAGGCAGGGTTTGAGACACTCTAACATGGGGTGGAAGCTCGTTCCACAGTGTGGGCGCTATGGAGGAAAATTATCTATCTCCCCGTGTTTTCAACTTTGTTGCTGGGACCTTAAGGAGTGGCTGGTCAGTAGACCTCAAGACCCTTGTACCATTATTGGGAGGTAGAAGTTCGGATATGCGTAATGGTGCCAGCCCATTTAAAGACTTAAAGACAAACATTAAAGTCTTAAACTGAATCCTGTCACGAACAGGGAGCCAGTGTAGGGAGGCAAGAATCGGGGAGATGTGATCATATTTCCGTGCCCCTGTTAAGAGGCGAGCGGCTGCGTTTTGGACTAACTGTAGTCGTGACAAGCAGGCTTGGCTAATGCCAACATAAAGTGCATTACAGTAGTCCAGTCGGGTTGAGATAAAAGCATGGATAAGACGTTCAAAATCATATATCCACCGCTAAAATAGACACTCTTGTCCAGAGTGACAATAAGCAAGGTAAGCACACACGTCAAATGCAGAGAGACAGTGTAGTGCCTCAGTAATCTATAGGATCACGAGTAATCCGAGAACCTATAGCATCGGTCTAAACAATATACTATCAAAAATAATAATCTGTACATTGAAACTATGGCACACTGTAAATAATGAGCCTAGCGTCTATCTAAATGACATGCTATCTAAATGACATGCTATCTTCTAAATTACATTTTTAACATTGTGTTCAGGAAAATAACAAGCCTATTAAATAAGCAGGAACACATGTTAATTGCATTCATCTCTGGTACCCGAGATAAAAAAATGGTAAATAGTACACTTTCTCCTCTAAGCACTTTACATTCACACACCGATGGCAGGGGAAACCACGCAAAGTGCACTTAACCTGCTCATTACTCTTTTTTATTATTATCTTTGAATGTATCTTGTGTATCTTTTGTAGGCTAATAAAATATACAAAGGTAACTAGTAACTAAAGTTTTCAAATAATTGTAGTGGAGTAAAAGTACAATATTTGCCTCTCAGATGTAGTGGAGTAGTACTGCAAATTGGAAATACTCAAGTAAAGTAAAAAAAAATACCTCAAAATTGGACTTAAGTAGGCTACAGTACTTGAGTAAATGTACTTAGTTACTTTACCCCACTGCATATGGGACATGCAGTAGTTCAGTACTTCACAAGCAGATATAGGGCTACAAAGTAGCGAGTTTTAGGAGTGAGTTAACAGGCCGGTTGAACACACTAAAGCAGTTGTCCTCCGCTCTGTGGCTGTGTGACTGTCACATTTCCAGCAGGCTCAGCGTAAGCTCGTGACAGTGTTGACAGCTATAATCATAATTGGCCCATGACAGCTACAAACCATCACCACATTTCAACCACCGCAGGCTCCCTCCCGCTCAGGGGAAAAAAAGAAAGAAAGGAAGGAGGGGAGAAAAAAAAGGATTCTTCTCCTCCTCCCCTCTTTGTGGGGTTTAGTCTTACAGTGCCCTCTTGTGGCGGCCGATGATCTGAGGACTTGGGAGTGAAATAGTCGTTTCATATCGACTAGTCAATGGTGGAAAAAGTACTACAATTCTTTACTTAAGTAAAAGTTCCAATAGGCTACTGCACTATAAAAAATACTGTTACAAGTAAATGTCCAGAATTAAACATTTCCTTGAGTAAAAGTACAAAGGTATTGGCATCAAAACGTACTTAAAGTACCAAAAGTAAAAGTACTAAAATGTTTGAAAATAGCAGATCTACAAGCTCACAACGCGTCGCGATGCGACGCATTATGAGCTTGTAGATCTGCTATTTTCAAATAGCCTATGTATAAAATAGGGCTAAAGTGGTTAATGTATGTTTCATTATATCATAATTTATATCTGAAAAATAACTAGTAACTAAAGTTTTCAAATAACTGTAGTGGAGTAAAAGTACAAAATTTTCCTCTGATATGTAGTGGAGTAGAAGTAAAAGTATTGGAAATTGGAAATACTCAAGTAAAGTACAAATACCTCAAAATTGTAATTGTATTTAGTTACTTTCCACCACTGTCGACTAGTACAGTGCTTCTCAACCTTTTCAGGCCGTGACAGCCCCAATATAATCATATTTGAACTGGTGACCCCCCAATATAATCATATTTGAACTGGGGACCCCCCCCAATATAATCATATTTGAACTGGGGACACACCAATATAATCATATTTGAACTGGACACACACCAATATAATCATATTTGAACTGGGGACACACCAATATAATCATATTTGAACTGGGGACACACCAATATAATCATATTTGAACTGGAGACTCCCCAATATAATCATATTTGAACTGGAGACCCCCAATATTACATTACAGTCATTTAGCAGACGCTTTTATCCAAAGCGACTTACAATAAGTGCATTCAACATAGGTAGGGAACGAAAACTATAATCACCAGAAGTCTGAAGTGCATTTTCTGCAAAAACAAGCAACCAAGAGTATACCTAGCGCTAAGGTAAAAGTGCAATATATCAGCTACTTATTTCTTTAAACAGATGAGACAAAATAGCTAAATCAAATGAGCAGGAGCTAAAACAAATAATTGTATCGACTAAACAAGATCCAATAAAACAATACAACAATAAAACAAGCGTTCGTACAACTAGTTAACAACAAGTATAAGCCCGGCAGAGAGGAAGGGTAGTGTTTCCTGAAGAGGTGGGTTTTCAGCCTGCGGCGAAAGATGGGCAGTGACTCTGCTGTCCTGACATCAGTGGGGAGTTCATTCCACCACTGTGGGGCCAGAACAGAAAAAAAGTTGTGACCGTGTGGATCGGACACACCAATATAATCATATTTTAACTGGGGACCGCTCAATATAATCATATTTGAACTGGAGACCCCCTCAATATAACCATATTTGAACTGGAGACCCCCCAATATAATCATATTTGAACTGGGGACCCCTCAATATAATCATATTTGAACTGGGGACCCCTCAATATAATCATACTTGAACTGGGGACCCCTCAATATAATCATACTTGAACTGGGGACCCCTCAATATAATCATATTTGAACTGGGGACCCCTCAATATAATCATACTTGAACTGGGGACCCCTCAATATAATCATATTTGAACTGCCCCCCCAACCTGATAAGCACTTGGAATGTAGGAGTTGAGGCATTACATTTAGTTTGACTCGGTCCCACAGATAAATATTGTGAAAATAGCCGATCTACAAGCTCACAACAACGCCTTGCAACGCGAAGCGTTGTGGGCTTGTAGATCGGCTATTTTCACAAATCGTGCCTCTTTCTTATGTAGTTTGACAATTTTCTACTGGATTGGAACGCCCCTCGAGGAACCCAGAGGGACCCTGGACCACACTTTTAGAACCACTGGGACTAGACTATTAACCGAAACTAGAAGGAATGTGAGCACAGACTCCAGTCACAAAAACGACATTAAAAACACTTGCCGGTTGCAGAGACATCATTTAAGAAATGATAGCCAGCACTCACGTTCTATCCATTCAGACACCATGACAATGTTTGTCAAAGATTTTCAAAAAAGCAGTGAAAATAGCAGATCTACAAGCTCACAACCAAGTAATGTTATGCCAATTCCAAGTTGTTGTTTTTTTTCCCACACACGTGCAGTCCTTATCCTTATTACTGGGGAGGGTAGATGAGCACCAGTGGCGTGCACAGACATTTTGAGGGGCAGGTGCTCAAGTAAATTATACTTTTTTTTGTTTACTTGGTCTGCTCTTTTTTCCCTCTACACCTATACCTCTTTGCCAAAAATAGCAGATCTACAAGCCCACAACGCCTCGCAGCAGATCTGCTATTTTTGGCTAAAGTTCTCCTCAGAAAAGGGATGCTAGGTTTCGAGTGGTTATGGTAAAAAGAAAAATCATATCACATAAAGATTTGGCGGACCCCCTGTAGTAACTCTGAGGACCCCCTCGGGGTCCCGGACCCCCTGTTGAAGACCCCTGCTGTAAACTGAAAAAAACAACAACTTTTTTTTCAAAAGGGCACTTCTGGTCAAGAGGGCAAAGGGCAGGTGCTCTAGCATCACCTAGAGTCTATCTGTGCACGTCCCTGATGAGCACCAAGCTGCGTTCTTTTTCCATCTGCCCTGCCAAGCCAAAGTGTAGTAACTACGAAGGAAAAAGTCCCTGAAAATGGGTTTAAAAGTGATTCAGCTGGTCAGCCAAATGAGATATTGGCATATAAGTGATATTACAATAAATGTACATCTGTTGAGGTAAGTGTTCATCCCCCAAAATCACGAAGGCTAATTTGACCTTTGGGATACACAAATAAGTGGGTGTGTCCAAAAACGTAGTTACTGCACTTTGGCTTGGCAGGGCAACACCATAGTTCTCTTTGCCCAAAATAGCAGATCTACAAGCTCGATCACGCAGCACGCCGCATGCATTGTGCTGAGTTGATTGCGACGTGTTGTGAGCTTGTAGATCTGTTATGTTTGCTGAATGTCCCCCCCCAGGGGTTTAAGTGGATAAACGGATATTTCACTTTCAAATAAAATAAACATTAAAGAAATATATAAAAAATACATGAAAAAAGTAATGGAAAAATCACAGCCCCCTCAACGCATTAGAATGTCCTTCTAATGCGTGAGGGGGCCGAGATTTTTCCATTACTTTTTTTCATTTATTAAAACGGATATTCTCTCAAGTTTTCTTCGTGATGAAAAAGGTTTGAGAGCTTGTGGTGTGGTAGGAGGAGCCACTAGTGCAGTGACAGAGAATACGAACACGGCCAATATTGTTCTATAGCCTCTGCGGTGGCGGGCCAGATCGTTGCTCCTGCAGCAATTGGACACATCTCATTACATTTAACAACTTAAACCCTGTCCTTACCCAGGGGTCTATACTTAGTCACTTATGGTAAGCTTACATTTCCTATCACACACACCATACAGTAAGAACTCCTGTAACTTTCACCAGCAAACAAAAATGAAAATAATATATACATAGTTTTTAACAGATTTTTGGAATTTGTTTATCGATTCAGAATCGTTAATAATAAGAATCGTGATTTTTACGTGAATTGATTTTTTTCAACACTATACGATCTACTGTACCTCACGTCTGACTTGTGAGCTGGTAGAACGGCTATTTTCGCCAAATGTTCTGCTATTATGACAGGGCCCATGACTCTTCAACAGGGATCTCAGAGTTACTACAGGGGGGCCGCCACATATTTGTGAGATAGAAACTTTTTTTAAATTTTCATCAGTATTATTTTGAACATTAACCACTTGAATCATAGCATCCTTACTCTGGGGGAAAATTCAACCAAGAATAGCCGATCTACAAGCTCACAGCGCGCCGCAGCTAGTAGATCGGCTATTTCTGGCGAAGAGATTTGGCGTAGAGGGAAAAAAAGAGCAGACCAAGTACAGAGCCGAAGGTCAAGTTTACTAAGCATTGAGGGTTTAAGTGGTTCTGAAAATACACATTAACGTGAATCCAACATATGAATAGAAAAGATGAATGATGTGAACACAATTTGATAGAATACGTATGTAATAGTAACTAATGTAGTGGGGTGGTCCCTGCTTCATCCCTCTCTCTCTCTCTCAGCTAAGGGGTCCATGGCCCTGAACAAAAAAAAAAAACGTTGAAGACCCCTGCTATATCTATAGGGCTCATGTGGTTAAAAGCTGGATCATGTCCAACTCTCTCATCACACGCTCTCCCATCTCTCCCATCTCACATAATCTCACAGTGAGAAATAGCATGGAGGAGGGGTATGGGTCGTATAGGAGTGTTACATTAGTTGCGGTGGTCTCTGACGGTGAGAGATGATGAACACATCTATCTGTCGTTAACATAACGGAATGGAAGACGGACGAGTGGGCTCCCTCACAGTCCGCCCACGCACAGTCCATATCCACTGTGTATTCCTCACCGTCAAATGAGCCGGAAGGCTGGTGGTGTGTGTGTGCGCGCGTGTGTGTGCGTGTACTTTACTAGTGAGGACCAAATGTCCCCACGAGTATAGTGGAATAGGCTCAATGCACAGCAGCCATATTCTTACTTCCTTTTACAGGTGTTACCAATGATACTAATGAAGGCTCTGTTCCATTCTGGTCAGGGTGCTGATTATTGTGCATGTTGGCTCACTAGAAACACTAGTTCCCAAATGGCCCCTTATGGTGGGTGATGTGTAACTCTGAGAGTGTACCAATGGAACCAAATGGACCCTTGCGGGTCCATTTGGTTCCATTTGTACACTCTCAGAGTTATGGGGGTCCTTGAAAATAAGACAACCACTGTGCCACACTAAATGGAACGGAGCCTTAATTAGTATTATTGGTACAGTAACACCTGTGAAGGAAGTAAGGAAGGGGCCCAATTCATTCCCAATATGGCTGCTGTGCATAGAGCCTATTTGAGAAATAGACGTTTCCTGCCTCACAAGAGAAATGCCTTTATGGTTGGAATAAGTTGAAAAAAAGTTATGTTTACAAGTAGGAAAACCTTCCGGTCGGGGTTAAGGTTAGGATTAGAATGTAGGAGTTTGGTTTAGGGATTTTGTGCTACAGTATTATGGTTATGTGTTGTTTGTGTTGTTTTTGAACAGACTGAAGACAAATATCCCTTTGGGGACAATATTATTATATTAAAAAACGCCCACAACAAAGCTTGTTTCCATTGTGGTACATTCACTCAACACCCCACCAACAATCAGAACAACAGTGCAAACACAATAACAAATACTGATATAGTAGTAAGTAACAAAAAAAACAGCAAAACACAACCTTTGAAAAGGATTTGTCTCATGTTTGCACTGCTGTCCATGTCATTCTCCATGACTGTATCATTCTCCATGTTTTGTAAAAGAATAAAGCAAATTCTGTGACATAGCGTATCCCATTTCAGCAGAAAGCCCACACATCTGCTTCAGGTGTGGGTTGGAACATTCGCTCGGAATGAACAAAAAAAAAAACCCACACACACACACACATCGTCACACAGTACAAAAGAGAAGGCATTCAACCAGGAGAGAGGCGCAGGGTAGTATATATGAGTCACCATAATGACTATGCATCATCATCTCACCTCCATGTCCGACTTCATCATCACATTAGAAACCGAGGCGGGGAGATGATGGCTCAAATGTAACACTTTCAGTAACATAAGTAAAAGTATCAGTACTGCAATGCAGAAATACTCTGTTACAAGTAAAGGTCTGGTAATCAAACTTTACTTGAGTTAAAGTACAAAACTATTGGTATCAAAATGTACTTAAAAGTACCAAAAGTAGAAAGTACTCGTTATGCACAATGTCCCATTTCACAAGTTTTCAATTGTTAAATCGTATGAACATCTTTTGAAAATAGCCGATCTACAAGCTCACAATGCGTCGTGTAGATCGGCTATTTTCAAATGGCCGAAATGTAGGGATGAAGTGGTTAATGTATTTTTTGTAATAATAATCAAAATCTACAAAGTAAGTAGTAACTAAAGCTTTCAAATAATTGTAGTGGAGTAAAAGTGGAAGTATTGAAAATTGGAAATACTCCAGTAAAGTAAAAAATACCTCAAAATTGTAATTACAGTACAGTACTTGCGTAAATGTACTCAGATACTTTACACCACAGGACTCATAACATTAGAAACCAAGATGGCTCTAATGTAACACTATAATATTCTGATGTGTCACCAGACCCACGCATGCTACCAATGACTCAGCAGCTAATCATGGGCATCAGTGTCACCGTACAGCGAGTGAGAATTTAATTTACACCACTGGTTCCCAAACTTTTTAGCCTCGAGACCCAAAAGGATAAATTGTATGTCTCCCCAGGACCCCAACTAGCGAAAATAGCAGATACAGTATAAGCCTTCTCTTTTGTATTGTGTGATGATGATGTGTGTGGGTTTTTTCGTTCATTCTGAGCAACTGTTCCAACCCACCTGAAGCAGATGTGTGGGCTTTCTGAGCTTGTAGATCGGCTAATTTCAATTTTTTTGCCTATCTTTGGCCAATGTTTGACCAGTTTGTATAGTACCGTGTGTTGATGACTTTTGATGCAGTAATGGTTTTTTTCTTGTCTTTCTTTTTTGGAGGTATGAAAATGGATTTTGTTAGTTTTTTTTCGTGTTTTGGTTACTTTATTTCGGTTTTAGGGTTAGGGTTAGGTTATTTAATTCTTATGTTTGCCTGATTTTACTGATTTATCATAATAAAAAAAGTTTAATTTTTTATTTTTTCAAAAAGTGGGGGGTATGAAATCATCGGATCTGTGAGAGTGAGGGTGTCGCGTCGTACGCACAGTGAATGGCTGTGACGCCCCTGTGTAGACGGATAGCAGCGAAGTAGAGCAAATTTCTCTGAGACTAGAGGGTTTAAGTGGTTAATATATTGCCCAGCACTACCTGCAAATCATCCAAACTTTGACTTGACCACCATGACCAACACTCCCTTTAGGTTTGAAGGGTGTGTGTGTGTGTGTGTTTCTCCACAGAGAAAGGAGCGAGCGAGGTCAGAACTTCATCAGCCATCTCCCAGGCCCCTCTCCTCACTCTCTCACCAAGCCCCTTCTCTTCCAGGAGATGAGGCGATCAGCAGGGTGTGAAATGGCCGTGGTGATTGCTCAGAGGCCACAGGGCCCTCTGTCACGTCCCTAATAGAGCCCGGTAGAACTGGAGGGGGAGATTGGAGATGACCCCGCGCGCCGTTGCAGCTGCACATGCAGCTCCTTTCTCTGTACTTTGAAAGGCCTACTAGTGCACGAAAAAAGAAATCTGTTGATACGTATAAGCCAGCAGTTTTCAATGTGGGGGCTGGGGGGGGCCTGGGTCGCAAGGTGGGACAATTGGAAAATAATAAAATGGAAAACAAAAAGAAAATTCAATCTGGCCTAATGGAAACTGATATACTCTCACGTTTTCCTCATACATATGTGTAACGGCCGGGATTCGAACCCGGGTCTCCCGCGTGGAAAGCCAACATTTTAACCACTAAGCCAAAGGCATATCCCTATCGCTCAGTGGAGATATTAGACTTTCAAGCCATCAGGCTGAGGTAGTGAACCACTCTGTTACATATGTATGTACCGTAAAAAGGCTCTATGCACAGCAGCCATATTGTGAAGAAATTCACAGGTGTTGCCAATGATACTAATGAAGACTCTGATCCATTCTGGTCAAACAGAGTCAGGGTGCTGATGTTGTGCACGTTGGCTCACTAGAAACACTCTGCTACACCAGTGGGTATAAAATTGGGGTCCAGGGACCCTCATGGTTCCTTAAGGGGTTTCCAAATGGCTCCTTACGAGTGTGTAACTCTGAGAGTGTACAAATGGAACCAAATGGACCCATAAGGGTCCATTTGGTTCCATTTGTACACTCTCAGAGTTATGGGGGTCGTGGAAATTGAAAAATCTGAGAACCACTGTGCTACACTAAGTGGAACATAGCCTTCATTAGTATCATTGGTAACACCTGTGAATGTCTTCACAATATGGCTGCTGTGCATAGAGCCTATTCAGGGGTGCCGTGGAGGTAGTAGTTATTTGGGTGCCCTGAGCAAAAAGAAGAAAGTATGAAAGTTTGAGAACCACTGCCCTAGAAAGTGAGTAAAGTGAATGATTTTGGACACAGTCCTAGTGTTTTGTTGTTGTTTTTGTCAAGAGATCTACTACTCTAAATAGGTATACGTTTACAGTAGGAATGTGGTTCCAGGCTCAAAGACACTCGACTGTTGATGGACAATGTTTATCAGTTGTTGTTGTTGTTGTTGTTGTTGTACTGTTCTGACAACAATCTATGTTGTTGTTTACGACCGTGATTCTCAAAGTGGGGTCTGGGAACCCAAGGGGTCCTTGAAAGGGGTTCCAGGGGGTCTATTTTATTTTATTTTATGACCATATATTATTATTACTATTATTATTATTATTATTATTATTATTATTATTATTATTATTATTAAGAAAAAAAAAACAATGGCCCTGATTTACTTGTTTTGTTTACGCCCAGATTTTGGACGTAAAGGAATTTACGCAAAAGTCTGATTCATCAATCTTTTTTTGTCCGTGAATTTTGAAGGAGGTCCGCTCTTTCTCACGTATGCTCGGAGGCAGACTTACATGGGACCAAAGCTGGCGTACAGCATGTCATAAGAATGCCTTATTCTTCATGCAAAATCTATTACAATAGTGGCAAACCTCAAATAAAATATGTATGTGCCCAACATTTTTCAACACAAAAAAGAAAGAACAAATATGTCAAACGATCTATTGCTTGTATGCATATTATAGATGCAATTTTTATTCATAGTCGGATGACGGATTTAGAGCCGAATTTTTGGATCACACGGCATGTTTGCTGTGTGGCCACAATTTCGCCTTTTTCATCGTGCCAACTCCAATGTCACGCTATTAATTTACGATATTATTGACCACATCACGTGAACGCAGTCTTACCATCTGACGAGGAAGGATACTGTATGGATGAAATGTAGCTGTGTCCAGAACAGATCCATTCCCCATTCCGACGTAGGACAGTGATATATTAATCCAAAAGACGAATTTCCCCTCAGTAATCTATAAAGTTCTGGTCCATAATCTATCGGATAGCAGCGTTCCACTTCAAGCATGCCCTGCTGGATTCCAGATTTACAGCATCATATTTTTACCCCCGTAAAGGTGAGCAATGTTCAGTAGAGAGGACTTTTATAATATCCTTTCCATGTTTAATAGCCTATTATTTGGTGGTGGGGTTAAACTTTGGAAACTTCTTATTTTCAGTACACATGAGAGCATTACGTTCAGCTGATCCATGGTGCAATCGAGGGACTCGCTTCCAGACAGAGCAGATATACAAGTTGTCATGGCGATGCGACGCCGACGAGATCTGTATTTTTTGACGCGAGACGGAGTTGAACTTCTTCAGCACGGTGAAGTTGGTTTCACGTTAGGTGAAGTCTGTTTTGAAGTTGGATAATTCCTGTTGCCTTTTATGGTGTGAAATGGGGTGGAGCAATGCAGAGGAACTTCTCAGGGAACGCGCTTATGATTTTACGATCAGCTGGCAGCCGTCCGGAGTCATCATGACATACACCTGTGATCCGCACATTTCAGGGATTTACACACGATTTCGTGAATCACACGTCAGTTTTTGCTTCGATAAATTACGCACGTCTTTAGTCACTTTATGTACACGTTATTTACGACCGGCTTAGTGAATCAGGCCCGATCTTTTCAAATGGAAATGTTTGAGAACCATCGTTATTCATTCATTCATTGAAGGTTTTTGGTGAATTTGTCATTGCCTACTGTAGAAAAAGTTAGTCTTACAGTTCTATGCCTCTACCGAAGTGTCCCAAATTGTCACACTCAAAAATGCCTGAGAGTATCAAATATAGCCTTGTTGTTTACAGAGGGCCACTTTACCCTGGAGAAAGCTCACCTATATTTCCCCACACAAACACGAGATAACGAGAAAACACGTAAACAGCCGTCAGTTTTTCTGACAGCGGGCCTGAACCATTAGGCTAACTCGCCGAACGGTGCACGTTTTCAAACTGCCTTTCAAAGTTTATTTTTTTCCGCACAAAAAATTGGCTCAGAGTGGCTAGTTTTACGTCGACGGAGGCTGAGGTAAAAGACAGTAAAGTGGGCCAAGGATCGGTGCCTTTTGATGTTGTACGGGGAAAAAAGGGGGGGGGGGGGCATAAATATAGCCCCATTTCCTCAACGGAGTCCCTGCCGCAGCAGGGCCCAAAGGCTCTCATCCTCTCCCCCCCACCCCCTGTATCCTCATCGTCAGTTATATCCGGGAGCTGTGTGTTTTCATATTGTTGAATATCCAGAAATGTATAATTCATCATGCAAATAATCTGGCACGAAACAAACTCAGGCTCCGGCGCTCCATCTCCCCCCCAAAGGGATATAACCATCTAATGAGTTCAGTGGATAAAATATTCATACCTCGGCAAAATGGTGTCACCCCCCCCCCCCCCTCCCAACCCCCACCCAACTCAGTCTTTTGCAACAATGTGCCAATAACCCCCCCCCCACACACATATAGTCCAATATCCCATTACATATGCAGTGGTGGAACGTAACTAACGGTTACTCAAAGTATTGTACAGTTTTGAGCAGTGGCGTGCACAGACATTTTGAGGGGCGGGTGCTCAAGTAAATTATACTTTTTTTGGTTTACTTGGTCTGCTCTTTTTTCCCTCTACACCTATACCTCTTTACCAAAAATAGCCGATCTACAAGCCCACAACGCCTCGCGCTGCGAGGCGTTGTGGGCTTGTAGATCGGCTATTTTTGGCTAAAGTTCTCCTCAGAAAAGGGATACTAGGTTTCAAGTGGTTATGGTAAAAAGAAAAATCATATCACATAAAGATTTGGCGGACCCCCTGTAGTAACTCTGAGGACCCCCTAGGGGTCCCGGACCCCCTGTTGAAGACCCCTGCTGTAAACTGGGCCCCTGCTGTAAAAAGGGCACTTCTGGTCAAGAGGGCAAAGGGCAGGGGCTCGAGCGCCACCTAGAGTCTATCTGTGCACGTCCCTGATTTTGAGGTACTTTTAGTTTACTTGAGCGTCTACGTTTTTTCCAATACTTCTACTCCACTACATCTCAGAGGCAAATGTTGTACTTTTTTACTCAAACTACAAGTATTTGCAAACTATAGTTGCAAGCTACTTTGTGGATACATACACACACACAGTACTTTGTCTATTGAAAATAGCCAATCTACAAGCTCACACGTTGTGAACTTGGACTTGAGCTTGTATAGATCTGCTGATATTTTGACAAATTTCTGAAACTTGCTCGACAGCACTTGACAGCACAACATTTGTGTACTTTTACTCAAGTAAAAATGTTGAATATTTACTTACTTTGTAACAGAGTATTTATACATTGTGTTATCGTTGCTTTTACTTAACCCAATGAGACCTGGAACTGTCTCATTTTTAGATTTGAGCTAAAAAGCATTATTTTACACTTTGGGCTATTCAAAAATAGCAGATATACAAGCTCATAGCGTGGGACCGAGTGCCGCACTACGAGCTTGTAGATCTGCTATTTTTGAAAATGTGTGCAAATCTTTGAATATTGATATGAAAAGGCCCTTGACATGAAAAGTATTGAGCACCACTGATATAGAAACATACGTTTTTCAAAAAACTGTTGGGAGACTGTTTAGGAGACATCAGAATCGGCTTCAGGTCTTAATCGGTTAAGCAAAAGACCAAAACAAAATAAAAACACACCACTAGACCCCTCCCCTCCCCTATCTTGTCCAATATCCCATTAGATGTAGTGGTGAGACATGCGACCATAAGAGGCCCATGGATCACTGTCAGCCCCAACCTGCGCGCTGTCTAAATTTGTTTACCTGCCGGTGCGCTGGGAGAGATGGTGGTGGATGGCGGCGGTGGCACGGGTTGGCAGGAGGGAGATAAATTGAGAGCGCATAACTCCATTAACCCATTGAGACCTGGGACGCATCTGTGTCACTTTTAGATTTGAGCTAAAAAAGCATTATTTTACACTTTTGGCTATTCCAAAATAGCAGATATACAAGCTCGTAGAGCGGCACCGAGTGCCGCGTTATGAGCTTGTAGATCTGCTATTTTTGAAAAATCGTGAAAATGTGTGCAAATCTTTGATTATATATATATTTTAAAGCGAACATTTGTAACTCAAATCTTTGCTTCTGGGGGGGTCCCTGGAACAAAATATTTTGAGATGGGGGTCCACGGCCCAAATGCATATAATTTTGGGGGTGCTTGACATGAAAAAGTTTGAGAACCACTGACTGACATAGAAACATACGTTTTTTTCAGAAAACTGTTAGGATTTGGAAGACATTTTGTAGAATTGCCACTTTAAACCATTATTGTATACTTTGGCTATTCAGAAAATATCAGATTGTATACTTTGGCTATTCAAAAATAGCGGATAGACAAGCTCATAGCGCGTCACTTTGTGCCGAGCTATGAGTTTGTAGATCTGCTATTTTTTTTTTTAAATCTGAAAATGTGTGCAAATCTTTGAATAAATGAATTTTTTTTTTTTTTTAAGCAAACATTTTTAACTCAAATCTGTGCTTCTGGGGGGTCCCTGGAACAACATATTTTCAGATGGGGGGTCCGCAGCCAAATACATATCATTTTGGGGGTGCTTGACATGAAAAAGTTTGAGAACCACTGATATAGAAACATACGTTTTTTCAGAAAACTGTTAGGATTTGGAAGACATTTTTGTAGAATCGGCCTCAGGTCTGAATGGGTTAACTAATATTACCATTTTCCACGCCGCTCCCGTGTCTCCCACACACACCCAGGGCTTTTATCTGAAAATGTCATGGCGTCTACCAATCATCACACTGATTCCTGCTGAATTTCCCTGTGGGGTAATTGCCTTCGCAAATGGCCAATACGCGTGATTTCTCAACCCCTGCCACCCACCCCACCGCCCGCACCCGCCACCCACCACCCACCACCCACCACTCGACAACCACACCACCTCACCCTTCTGCTCTTATTTTGTTGTGCTTCTCTCTCAGAACATAGTTAACACACAAAGTTAGCACATAAAGATTAAAAAACAGAAGGAAAAAAAGACATATAACCATATTGTGCAGGAGAAGTTTACAAGCCTAGAGGCTTATAGATAACTTTTCGTAGAATCAGACATATAAAAAGTATACATATTTATTAAACAAATGTACCAGTAATACATTTGAGAGAGAGAGAGAGAGAGAGAGAGAGAGAGAGAGAGAGAGAGAGAGAGAGAGAGAGAGAGAGAGAGAGAGAGAGAGAGAGACATCTTAAACACATTTCTGGGTCCCTTTTTACTAAAAACTTTGACAATACTTGATTACATGAACCCTATAGTAGTGTCTCTATTCTGGTCCATTAGACGAACGCTCGGCCAAATAAATGCAGATCTACAAGCTCACAATGCGTTGCAAAGTGAGCTTATTGATTGGCTATGTTTGGCAAAGAGAGAGGGGGGGGGACCAATTACGGACCCTTGGGGAACACCGGTCACCTAAGTATATAGGGTTTAAGTGGTTAATTAGCCATGTTTTTATAAGTTATAACAGAAATTGCTGCATTGTGCCTTACTTTTGATTTTAGTTTTTGTAAAGGTGATGTTGTTTATTTAACAGAGGTGCAGGTTATACCGTTTATTTGTTGTAACTTCTAACCTAAACTCTGGCCAACGGTGCGAATACAGACAACTAAGACAACACTGAGATAATTGTCTGTCGGTGCCATGGAAGAAAGACAGAAGCCGCAGGTTAATATTCACCAAGGTTAAAAGCCGAGCCAAGAAGTCTTCTGGTAATTATGGAAGCACATCTACACTTGAGTCAATAAAGTCACTAACAAAGTCAGCCTAGACTTAAGAGGATCCACCTCACAACAAGACTTAACAAAAAGTTACCCGTGCCTTTAGGTTAGACCCAGTGGCGTGCACAGACATTTTGAGGGGCAGGTGCTCAAGTAAATTATACTTTTTTTTTGTTGACTTGGTCTGCTCTTTTTTCCCTCTACACCTATACCTCTTTGCCAAAAATAGCCGATCTACAAGCCCACAACTCTGCTATTATTGGCTAAAGTTCTCCTCAGAAAAGGGATGCTAGGTTTCGAGTGGTTATGGTAAAAAGAAAAACCATATCACATAAGGATTTGGCGGACGCCCTCTAGTAACTCTAAGGACCACCTTGGGGTCCCGGACCCTCTGTTGAAGACCCCTGCTGTAAACTGAAAAAAAAACTTTTTTTCTTTTTTCTTTTTTTCAAAAGGGCACTTCTGGTCAAGAGGGCAAAGGGCAGGGGCTCTAGCACCACCTAGAGTCTATCTGTGCACGTCCCTGGTTAGACCCATATAATGGTGTTCTCCCCCAAAGCATTATCAGACAGTTACAGCTCATTCAGCATGTGGCAGCTAGTTGTAAAACTAGAACTAAAGGAAGCTGAACACATTAAATCAATTCTCAGATCTTCACCGTGGCTTACAGAGAGTCTTAGAATTGATTTTCAAGTAGCACTGCCTTTACTTTAGGATCGCTGAACGGTATTATACATCAAAATACATCTCAAGACTGGCTTTTACATTACAGAACCGCCTCAGGTCATGCGGAACCGGTCTATTAAACTGTTCCCAGAGTGGCAGTATTTAGTTATAATGCCTTTTATTGCCCAGATGAAAACACAAGTGTCCCTATTCTGGGCATGTTATAATATAGGTGAAAATAGGTGAACATTCGGGGAAAAATATGTCTCTTTTCAGGCGTGTCTGGCGTGCAGCTAGATGCCACCCTGTTATACACTTTTAGGATTCGTAATTACTAAAATAATGAAATAGAGCAGGGGTCTTCAACGTTTTCAGGCCAAGAACCCCCTAGCTGAGAGAGAGATGAAGCAGGGACCCCCTCTATATTGTATAAAATTGTGCTTCAGATTAAACTTTTTTTTGTTTACTTGCTCTGCTCTTTTTCCCCTCTACACCTATACCTCTTTGCCAAAAATAGCAGATCTACAAGCTCACAACGCCTCGCGCTGCGAGGCGTTGTGAGCTGGTAGATCTGCTATTTTTGGCAAAAGTTCTCCTCAGAAAAAGGGATGCTAGAGTTCAAGTGGTTAAAGGGTCTACACCATGAATTTTAACTTTTTCTTCTTTTTTGTGTGTTTTTGGTCTCCCCTACCCCTTCTATCCTCAAAAATACTCCAGTTTGAACACTCTCTTTCACAGCAAATCTGGGGTTTTCTGTAAATTGGTCTAAAAACAGGCCAAACTGATTTGGTAAATTTGGTGATGTCACCAAATGTATGTCACTAGCACGTTTTTCAGTTCCAACCCCCAAAAAAAAAGAAAAAAATATTTTTTATTAAAGAAATATTTTTCTTATTTTTTTCTTATTTATTTTTTTTACTTTTTCCACACAGAACCAGGAGATAACATGCATACAAACTGGCTCAATAGCGCACTGTGTCAAACAGGACAATTGCAGGTGAAAGTGCTTTATAAGCCAGAGAGAAGTTAGTTGGAATGAGTAACACTTTAGAATACATTTTGGGGGGGGGTCACGTCCTGAAAAGGTTGAGAACCACTGGCCTATAGGAATCCCCTTTCTCCTCTTCACCTCCCGTGACACACCAGCCACACACCTCTACCCTACCGGGATTACTGCATGGGAGTAAATAATGTAATTCAATAAAAAAAATATAATAAAACCTAATTCAGTTACATTTCTGTTTTGTTTTTCTCATCACAAATGAACCGAGAGGCAATTGTATTTGGGATAATATCCATGACGTTACTCCACATACAAAAAGGTCCCCCCCCCCCCCCCCCCCCCCCCCCCCTCAGGCAGAGTGAAATTTAAATCAGTTTGATGAATTGTCGATGTGAGAATTTTGGTCGGGGAAAAAATAAATTATAATAATACCTTTGTGGATCCTCAGCAACTCTGGATATCGTCTCTGTCGGAAAGAAACCTTGTATCATGTCCAAAACAGTTCCTTTATTATTATTTTTTTTTTTAATAGGTAAAATAGTCGATCTACAAGCTCACAATGTGTCGCATCGTGTCTTTTGTATGATGAATTAGGGCAGGGGTCTTCAACAGGGGGTCCTCAGAGTTACTACAGGGGGTCCGCCAAATCTTTGTGTGATATCTATATTTTTTACCTTAACCACTTGAACCCTAGCATCCCTTTATAAAAATAGCAGATCTACAAGCTCTCAACGCCTCGCGCTGCGAGGCATTGAGAGCTTGTAGATCTGCTATTTTTGGCAAAGAGGCTATAGGTGTAGAGGGAAAAAAGAGCAGACCAAGTAAAAAAAAAAGATTAATCTGAAACACAATTTTATACAATATAGAGAAGGGGGTCCCTGCTTCATCTCTCTCTCAGCTAGGGGGTCCTTGGACTGAAAACGTTGAAGACCCCTGAATTAGGGCATTAATTTCATGCAGGAAAAAAAAAGTGAAACATGGAGATAAGACAAGGTTTCTGCCTGACAGTGACGATAACTATTTCAGGAATGCCAAAGAAAAACTATCTCTGTCTCTGGTAGAAGAAGCTCGATCCCTCATGGAGTTGGACAGCGCTCCACTGTAATCAGCAGACCAGTGATCTTTCTAGAATCAGTGTCAGATGATGATAACGTCTAGACTCAGGCTAAACCAGTGATTTTCAACATTTTCTGGACCAATCTCGGATGTGTTTGCGGCCCACCCATCTGACCACTTAACACATTAACTGCCGGGAATTAATTCATTAATTAACCCATCAAGACCTGGAACGCATCTGTGTCACTTCTTGATTTGAGCAAAAAAAGCCTTATTTTACACTTTGGCTATTCAAAAATAGCAGACATACGAGCTTGTAGATCTGCTATTTTTTTTTTATCGTGAAAATATGTGCAAATCTTTGAATATATATTGTTTTAAAGCGAACATTTTTAACTAAAATCTTTGCTTCTGGGGGTCCCTGGAAGTAAATATTTTGAGATGGGGGGGTCCGTGGCTAAATACAGGCGGTTGAAAAGCCGGCTGGCACCCCAAACAACGGTGAATTTAAAGGGTAAACCGCTACAGCGTTGTGAGCTTGTAGATCGGCTATTTTCACATAAAATCTCGCGGGGAAATTATAATAAGCAGATCTGGCAACCCTGAGTGGATAAGACCTTCAGTTGAACGATGAATGTGTACGTGTTGTAAACACGTACACATGGTGGGTTGGAGAACGCAACACGTGGGAATTTGAGAATACTTAGGGGAATACTTAGGGGAATACTTAGGGGACTACGGTCACGAAAATAATCTCCTTTTTCCAAAATGAAAAGCTATTCCCATTCACAGCCACCACAGCCTGCAAATAACTATCCGTGTAATGAATTTGTGTAGCTACGTTTGTACGGAAATAAAAGTGAAAGCATTTCTTTGAAAGCATGTATTTCTTATTAAATCACAAGAATAGCCTGGAACCAACGAGGGTCACTGGAGGATAGTGTGTGTGTGTGTGTGTGTACGGTCCATGCATGCCAATTTGTGTATGCGTGCCTGTGCGTCTGTGTGTGTGTGTGTGTGTGTGTGTGTGACGTGCGTGTGCGTGTGTGCGTGTGTGTGTGTGTGTGTGTGTGTGTGTGTGTGGGTGTGCGTGCGTGCGTGCGTGTGTGTGTCTACACTTGTGAGGGCCAAATGTCCCCACAAGTATAGCATAGTAGAATATGAGAAATAAATATTTTGATTAAAAAAAAAGTCCTGGTCCTCCTCACTAGAGACGTTATGTTTTGTTCATGGTTTAAAATGGGTTTTATTTTTAGAGTTGGGCTTACAGTGAGTAAAAGATTCAGGCTGGGTTTAGGATTAGACATTTATAGGCCAGGTTTAAGTGTTGGGGTTAGAGTTATGCTAGATTCATACTTAGTTGTGTGCTGGTGTTGTGCACCGGAACATAGCAGATCTACAAGCTCAAAAGTGTGTGTGAGCCATATCACCCGTTTCCTAGGCTGTGTGTTTTCCACTTCCTGTCGATTTCATTGGATATCATTGGTCATCTGACCAGTTTCATTGGATTTCATTGGATCAAATTGACAGGAAGTGGAAAACACACAGTCTAGGAAACAGGTGAATATAAAACTATATAACTGGACCTCTGACGTCACTCTGACTCAGCCATATCCATATAAGGAGTTCCCGATGCAGCTACGCCCAAATATGGAGAGTGTTGTCTAACCTCAATGTGTCCTCATGGGGTCAGCCGGGAACAAATCAGTCAGCTCCACGTATGGGTACGATCTCCATATATGGGCATAAAAGGGACAAGGACTAAGTAACAGACACAGAGATTACGGTAGTCCAGAGCCACAGCTATGCCCATATAAGGTCATGTGCATGTATGGGACCGACCAACATCAAACTCGGCGTGCGCAGCGGCAAGGACTCGAGGGAGCGCGGTGCCCGACGTCGAGTAGGTCGGATATGCAGTTGTCCAGAACCGCCGAACTAACCAATATGCCCATATATGGGCATTCCAATATATGGGCATATACTGATGACATCAGGGATCTCCATATATTGAACTGGGATCCCCCACCCAGGCATTACATTTAGTTAGACTCGGTTCCACGGATAAATAGTTGTCAAAACAGCCGAGCTACAAGCTCACAATGCCTCGCAATGTGAGGCGTTGTGAGCTTGTAAATTAGATCGGCTATTTTTTGGGGCGGTGTAACCGCCCCCTATATGAGGTTTAGACACTGACCAATCCTGCACCGTGATTGGCCAATAGTCTACAACGCAGTCTACAACCCTAACCCTTCCACAGTCAATGCAAATCTATACTTTTGCAAAGTCAGCCACTCACATTACAGCTAGTGTCATCACCACTAGCTGTAATGTGATTGGCTGACTTTGCAAATTCAGGACTGTGATTGGCTAGCGAAACACATGACACATGTGCAGCCCTATGAATAGCAGTATGGACTTAAAAAAACACATTTATGTTTTTTTTAAGTGAGTCATGTTGTGATGACCACACACCGCCCACTTCACACTGGGTGTGATTTTTTACAATGTTTGCCTCTTTCTAATGCAATATTTGACCCAAAACAAAAACACTTGGGGACCCCTCTGGGGGTCCCGACGTCCAGTTTGGGAACCACTGCTCTATACCAGAGTCAAGGAGGAAAGGGAAACAAGAACAAGCCGGAGGGGAGGGAGGGAGAAAAAAGCACGCAATTACATCAGTAAATGACAATATGCTCCGCCGGCCAAAACCACAGACGAGTTAGAAATGAGAAGTGGAGGTTTGGAGAAAAAAAGGAAGGGGAGCAAAAAAAGGCAAGGCGGACGGCGCTCGCACTCGGCGGACCTGACAAACCGCCTCGCTCACATAATGATCTGGAATCAGAACATACTAAATGGACAATTTACTTGGCTTGGCTTTTAACCCATTCAATCCGGGAACGCATCCGAGTCATTTTTGGGCTAGTTCTTTGGGCTATTAAGAAAATAGCAGATATACAAGCTCATAGCGCGGCACCGAGTGCCCGCGCTATGAGCTTGCATATCTGCTATTTTTTTTGAAACATTGTGGATAATGTGTGCAAATCTTTGAATATATATATTTTTAAAAGCCAACATTTTTTACTTCAATCTTTGCTTCTGGGGGGGGGGGGGGTCCCTGGATCAACATGAGATTGAGATGGGGGTCCGCGGTCCCAATCTTGGAGCACCACTGGTACAGAAACATTTGAATTACAAATGTTCGCTTAAAATAATGTATATATTCAAAGATTTGCACAAATGTTCACGATTTTGTTTTTGCAGATATACAAGCTTGTAGATCTGCTATTTTTTGAATAGCCAAAGAAATCTAAACTGACACCGATGCGTTCCCGCATTCAATGGGTTAATGTTTAATACTTATCACCATCCTCCGCTCCAAATAGAATGTGATCGGCGCAGGGCCTCTCTCTCTCTCTAGTCTCTAACCTGGTCCTGCCATGGGGGGGGAAACGCCGGCATTTCAATTGCCTTCCAGTCGCCACAGGCAATCTTAATAAGTTTTTTGCTTAACCCATTGAGACCTGGAACTGTGTCATTTTTAGATTTGAGCTAAAAAAGCATTATTTTACACTTTGGGCTATTCAAAAATAGCAGATCTACAAGCTCATAGCGCGGCACCGAGTGCCGCGCTACGAGCTTGTAGATCTACTATTTTTTGAAAAATCGTGAAAATGTGTGCAAATCTTCTGAAAATATATATTTTTAAAGCGAACATTTTTTAACTCAAATCTTTGCTTCTGGGGGTCCCTGGAAGAAAATATTTTGATGGGGGTACGCGGCCAAAAACGTATAATTTTGGGGGTCCTTGACATGAAAAAGATTGAGCACCACTGATATAGAAAAACATACGTTTTTCAGAATACTGTTGAGATTTAGGAGACAATGTAGAATCGGCTTCAGGTCTCAATGGGTTAATTTGAGTTCAAATTGCCCGGCATTGGCCATGGCATCAGCACTAGACAGCTCCTTATAGAAGCCGTTTCCCCTATGAGGCGCAAAGGCTCCTTATACGAGAGTGGCACCACTTAACTCTGTCAGAACCCCTTGGCTTGTTGTGGAATAAAGGTCAAGTAATCAGGCATCTGGAAGGACAGCTCATTTGTCATCCCTTGATAAATGCGTCAATGGCTAATCTGTCGAGCAGGACCCCATGCCGGCGCCCTCGGAGAAAGGTTAACCCGTTCAAACCGGGAACGTGTCTCGAGTGTCGTTTTTAGATTTCGTTGGGCTTTTCAAAAATAAAAATAAGATATATTCAAAGATCCGTGATTTTCCACGATTTTCCCAAAAATAGCTGATCTACAAGCTTGTACAACTGCTATTTAAAAAAAAAAAAAAGCTGAATATATATATATTTTTTAAAGCCAACATGTGTAACTAAAATCTTTGCTTCTGGGGATTCAACAAATGTCTTCTAAACCCTAACAGTTTTTTTGAAAAAACCTATGTTGCTAAAATATCAGTGGTTCTCAAAAAATGTATGTATTTGGCCGTGGACCCCCCATCTCAAAATACTTTGTTCCAGGGACCCCCAGAAGTTAAAATGTTCGCTTTAAAAATGTATATTCAAAGATTTTTTTAATTTTGTGTAATTTATTCAAAAATAGCAGATCTACAAGTTCATAGTGCGGCACTCGGTGCCGCGCTATGAACTTGTATATCTGCTATTTTTGAATACCCAAAGAAATCTTTAAATGACACACAAATGCGTTACCGGGTCTTAAAGGGTTAACCGATTCAAAGCAAGGCAGGGGATGGAAACGCGACAAGAACGTAATGACGGCGAGGCTGGCGATGGAGGAGGAGGGGGGGAAAAAAAATCTTCATTTTGATTCAATTGTTTTGAGGGTGGTGGGTGTTTGTGGCTATTTCGGGACTGGTCGATTGTGTGAGGGAGGGGGTGGTCTTTAAATGGCAGGGGGATTGGACGGGGCATTACCGGTGACATGAAATTACCATCAATGATGTGATGTTTCACTAACTGATAGAACAGGCTTCATCTGTTCCATGTCCCACACTGCTCTCTCTGTCTGTGTGCCGCATGCACACACACACACACGCACATGTGCGTGTGCACACACACGTTTGTATTGCTATGCTTGCGAGGACATTACATTTTTAGGACAGGATTTTTTAAAAACACCAACATCTGAGTCATAGTTTCACTGGGATACCTGTTGTACCCATCTGTGTCCCTTTTGTGCCCCCATATTAACCCCTTCCTGGGTGGGTATAGAGCAGGCGTTTTCAACCGGTGGTGCGCGGACGGACCACTGGTGGTCCGCAGAGGTATTGCAGGTGTTTTGTTTTTATTTTATTTTCCTTTGACCTTTATTTGCTACTCTTGTTTGTGAATAATTAACTTAAGTCGAATCTAATATTTCAAAAAAGTCAAGTGAACTCTTACGATGTAAACACCCGGTCGCTGTTAAAGGAGGAGTTCACCCAAAAAATGACCTATTTTCTATCAATTACACACCCCATGAAGCCTTGATTCCATGGATTTATTTTTGACAATAATTTGATGACCGTGTGTATTTCCGGTAGGAGACACAAATAATCTACTTTGTGTCTCCTGCCGGATACATTAGCCGGTAGGAGACGGGAATCAAATTATTAGCTTAAGAATGTGACAAAAACAAAAAATAATCCATGGATTCAAGGCTTCATAGGGTGTGCAATTGATAGAAAATAAGTCATATTTTTGGGTGAACTCCTCCTTCAATGTGTAGAGACATACATTTGTCTCACATCATACATTTGTGTGATTGACTGAAAGGGACTTCTTTTGAGAGAGGACTTGGGCTGTCCTGCTTGGTCCAGGGAGAAAATAAATAGTTGATGCATTCAAATGTGGCAGACAGTATATCCAACACAAATGATGTGCTTCTAGCCAAATGACATCCCCGCTCTTTACTGATAATAAAATGCTTTGAAAACGTATTCATGAATGTAGCCTGTGATAGTGTGTGATTAGTAACAAGAGTAACAAGTAACAAAAAAAAAAATCTTAAAGGGATAGTTCACAGAGAAAATTACTTTGATGATTTTCTTTTTTTTGTCGCATTCCTAAGCCAATAATTTGATGACCACCAGCGGTTCCGGAACCGCTGGTGGTCATCAAATTATTGGCTTAGGAATGCGACAAAAACAAATATCTGCCCTCTGCCCTCAGCCCTTACGGTGGTACTAACAATATTTCTCCACGGAACACTAACACCATTTCTCCCAAAGAACATGGATCGTTTTGGTTATAAGCCCACTTGTTTCTATGATGAAAGAGCAAGTTAAAATATTACTAACTTTCCGTGGTTTTGTCGGATTCGAGGACGCTCTTGTTAAATGAGTTTGGGTTTGTTTCCAGTGGGAAGCGAGTGCGCACTGATGTAAATCCCGCCCACTACCTTTTATTGTGTAAAGCGCGGCCTGCTTCCTGATCTGAAGGCACGCCCACTTGTAAGCTATAACGCGCACACGTTCTGAAAGGGGCCGCCGACAGATTCAGTGGCGCAGCTCTGAATCTGTTCTTGAGAGATTACCAATGAGCTGACACTGATTGTCCTGGGCTTTTGATACAGTCACTCCACGCAGGGTTTATTTATTTATTTATGTATGTATTTCCGTGTTCTTTTTACCCAAGGAGCGACAATATGAAACAAGTCAGTTTTCGGTACATTTAATTTTGAACACGTCAAATAATGTTGACATTTTGAGGCTGATGTGATATTTCCGGGAGACGCAGCAGGTATTTGGTGTCCCTGCATACATTGATATTTTGCCCGCCGTCAGGCACAAAACCTCATATCTCCATATTTCAACCCCCTACCTTCCTCATACAAGAGTGTCGCACAGAAGTAGACAGTGGCGTGCACAGACATTTTGAGGGCCAGGTGCTAAGTAAATTATACTTTTTTTCCCCCTCTACACCTATACCTCTTTGCCAAAAATAGCAGATCTACAAGCCCACAACGCCTCGCAGCGCGAGGCGTTGTGGGCTTGTAGATCTGCTATTTTTGGCTAAAGATCTCCTCAGAAAAGGGATGCTAGGTTTCGAGTGGTTATGGTAAAAAGAAAAATCATATCACATAAAAATTTGGTGGACCCCCTGTAGTAACTCTGAGGACCCCCTAGGGGTCCCGGACCCCCTGTTGAAGACCCCTGCTGAAAAATAAAACACATTTTTTTCCTTTTTTTCAAAAGGGCACTTCTGGTCAAGAGGGCGAAGGGCAGGTGCTCTAGCACCACCTAGAGTCTATCTGTGCACGTCCCTGGAAGTAGTGACAATAGCAGATCTACAAGTTCACAATGTGCTGTGGTGCGACGCGTTGTGAACTTGTAGATTGGCTATTTTCACTACTTTAAAATATTTAAGAACATAACAATAAGAAAGGAACGGTTTTGGACTTACAAGGTTTCCACCTGACGGCCACAATTGATCGTGCTCTCTGTGTGGGTGTGCGTGTGTGCGTGTGTGTGCGAGTGTGTGACTGTGTGTGTGTGCATGCATAGAATCAAATTAAATCGTGAAGTCACTATATTCTGGGTTTTACTGAAGGGTATAAGACATGGCCGTGGAACATAAATTCCTCATAACATTCAGGTCAATATTCATTTCGAGGCAGTAGTATACTCAGGAATAACACGTGAAAAAACGTAAGGGCTTAAAGAAAAAAAGTGTTCTACTTTCAAACTCCTTGGGATCAAAAAGTTCATTGAATCAGTTTGGGGGGGAAAACAAGTTCTGTTCAGTCAAATGAAAATCATTCATCATCATCGAATGACTTTACATATGTGTTTTTCTTTCATTAACTCCTTCAATAGCTGTAATACTACAGAGGCATGGGGATTCAAACCCACCGCGGTGCGACCAACTCTGTTCGAGCGTCTACTCCATACCAGTGGTGGAAAAAGTACTCAAATGTTTTACTTGAGTAAAAGTATCAATACTGCAATGTAGAAATACTCTGTTACAAATCAAAGTCCAGAATTCAAAATGTACTTGGGTGAAAGTATAAAATTATTGCCATCAAAATGTACTTAATGTAGCAAAAGTACTGATTAAGCAGAATGCCCCATTTCAAGTTTTCCAATGTGAAAACATCATTTGAAAATAGCAGATCTACAAGTTCACAATGTGTTGCATATAAAGTGCAATATATCAGCTACCTACTTTCTTAAACAGATGAGACAAAATAGCAAAATCAAACGAGCATGAGCTAAAACAAATAAGTGTATCGACTAAACAAGATCCAATAAAACAACGCAACAATAAAACAAGAGTTTGTACAACTAGTTAACAACAAGTAGGCCAGGCAAAGAGGAAGGGTATAGTGTTTCCTGAAGAGGTGGGTTTTCAGCCTGCGGCGAAAGATGGGCAGTGACTCTGCTGTCCTGACATCAGTGGGAAGTTCATTCCACCACTGTGGGGCCAGAACAGAAAAAAAGTCGTGACCGCGTCGATCGACCAGAAGGACCCTTGAGTGACGAGGCAATCAGTCGCCCCGAGGTGGCAGACCGAAGTGGTCGGGCAGGGGTGTAAGCATCGACCATAGCCCGGAGGTAAGAAGGAGCTGTTCCTTTCACTGCCCTATAGGCTAGCACCAGGGTTTTAAACTGGATGCGAGCTGAATACAAATGTTATTAACACCCCCAACCCCCTCTGTGGAAGGTGAAACTGAGTACCGAGTTATGTAACATTTATGATTCTGGACATTTCATTTCCTCATAGCTAAAAAAAAAACATAAATACCAAATTGTAAATACACACAACCAGTGGCGTGCACAGACATTTTGAGGGGCAGGTGCTCAAGTAATTTTTTTTTTTTTGTTTACTTGGTCTGCTCTTTTTTCCCTCTACACCTATACCTCTTTGCCAAAAATAGCCCACAACGCCTCGCAGCGCGAGGGGTTGTGGGCTTGTAGATCTGCTATTGTTGGCTAAAGTTCTCCTCAGAAAAGGGATGCTAGGTTTCGAGTGGTTATGGTAAAAAGAAAAATCATATCACATAAAGATTTGGCGGACCCACTGTAGTAACTCTGAGGACCCCCTAGGGGTCCCGGACCCCCTGTTGAAGACCTCTGCTGTAAACTGAAAAAGAAAAGGGTACTTCTGGTCAAGAGGGCAAAGGACAGGTGCTCTAGCACCACCTAGAGTCTATCTGTGCACGTCCCTGCACACAACAGCTATTGATGCATGAGATGTGGCTGTTTGGCATTAGAATAAATCCACAGACATATCCACAAAGCCTTAACTAAGCATGCAGCTTTATACTGTATCACGGCATGCAGAAAACAATGAATGTGTTTATTTATTCCCATGACACGTCTTATATTCTTTAATCAGGGAGAATTTCCGGTACAATGAAAACATCATCTTTTAATCTCTTCCTATATGCTTAATATCATATCGTTGATGTCGGGCGGACACCTTGTATGTCCGAAACGGTTCTTTTTGATTATTAAATTAAAATAGTGAAAATAGCCGATCTACAGGCTCACAGCATCTCACGTCTCGACACGCTGTGAGCTTGTAGATCGGCTTTTTTCACTATTTTTGTGTGAGTATGAAGTAGGGCATGAATTAACAAAGGAAAAAAAAAGTTGAAATATGGAAATACAAGTTTTTTTTTCTGCTCGACCGCAATGATATACACACCGTGGTCGAGTAAATGTTTCTATTAAGGTGGGTTTATGTATTGTTTACGTTTAGTGATGTAGGAAAATGTATTATGGTGCTATTTGATGATGTGTTTATGGATTACTGATTGATTACTGTATTTTTTGCTTTTGTTTCTCAGTTTCTACGTTGAATTTCGAATAAAGTATCAATAAAATTCATCAGTCGGCTTCACCTTTATTATCCAGCCGGGATCCGCTATACCAGGGGTCTTCAACAGGGGGTCCGGGACCCCTAGGGGGTCCTCAGAGTTACTACAGGGGGCCCGCCAAACCTTTGTGTGATAGGGTCATGTTTTTTACATGAACCACTTGAACCCTAGCATCCCTATTCTGAGTGGATCATCAGCCAAAAATAGCAGATCTACAAGCTTACAACGCCTCGCGCTGCGAGGCGTTGTAAGCTTGTAGATCGGCAATTTTGGCAAAGAGGTTTGGTGTAGACTAGAGGGAAAAAAAGACAAAGTATTGACAGTTCAAGTGGTTAAATGTCTGAAAATACACATTAATCGAGCATGCACTGATGATAGTGCTGTCAAAGACTATGAAGCTGTCTAAGAAATCTATGAAAATGTTTAATTTACAACACAATTTTATGCAATATGTAGTGGGGGTCCCTGCTTCATCTCTCTCTCAGCCAAGGGGTCCTTGGCCTGAAAACGTTGAAGACCCCTGCGCTATACAATTGGAGGCAGATGGGCAAGGTCTCAAGTGTTTACATGAATGAATGAAAGGTTTTTGCATTCTGGTTATGTCTGAGCACCCGGCTAATGAGAGCACAAGCTCTAATGATGTCTTTCATGAACCATTAGTTGAGAGTTAGACCGTCTTTCAGCCCAAGACGCTATCTAGGACGAATGAAAACACACTGTGTAAAACCTTCAGGTGGAGGAAGATCCACTCAAAACTAAAACATATGAGCTAATGACTGCGGAGGGAGAATTATTGCTTTGATGTAATGGACAACATCCTCTCAAAACTCAGAAATACAGTAGCTAAAAAAAGAGATGGCATGTGATAGATGAACTGCACTCAAAAATCATCTGTTGTGCTCTTTGATGTGCCACTGAAATGTAGCTCTTACTCAAGTATTGCTTTCGAGTACCTTATACGCCGCTATTTATTTCTCCATGTTCAAGAAAAAGTTAAGCAGTTGCAGCTTTACAACTGCTTATGCGCCTGGACAGCTACCTTTGCAGTAAACAATTATAATAAAATAATAAAATGTTTACATCGGAATCTGAAATGGGGCCACAAGAAAGCTCCACAGGGGACGGACTTGGCCCGCGGGCCGCCAGTTGAATATCACTGCTCTAAATGAGTGACTCACAAAAAGAAGTGAACATAGTCGATCTACAAGCTTGTCCCGCGTTGTCAGCTTGTAGATCAGCTATTTTCACAGTTTTTCAAAATGTTTTAAAAATAATAAAAATTGGAACGGTTTTGCACATTTCCACCCGACAGCAATATTGCCAGCTTGACGGTGTCATTCATAAACTCCTGCAAGCTGTTGTTTAGGACACAGGTTGTTATTATTATACAACATTGTCCTGTTCTTTTTGTTGTATTTTGTCACTGGACTCCATCCATTGTCTTTCTAATATCATCATCATCCTCTTGCACAGCACCACTCCTGCACTTCAAGGCCAGGGTCTCTGTGTTGTTGACTTATCAATGTATCGACAGGTCGACCTGCAGCCGCGGGCCAGACACCGATTGTCTCCAGCACCGCAGGGGGCATATTAATGCCCTCTGGGCTGGCCGCAGCTTTTTTTGGCAATATCAGCAGAGATCGACCTCATGCTCCAACCCTGTGGAAAGATGGATGGGGCATCAAACGCCGGGAAGGACGACGTCTCGATTTATTGTCATGCTTTTTTCTTTTTTTTTTTATCCCACGCTTCGGGCCAAGGCCAAGTTTAGGATCCGAACCATGACTCAACAAGATTGGTCGTCAGAAACTCTCCGGGCCCTCTAAGTACTAAGTTAGTTTTAGATTAGTTTATTGGTTGTGCTTAACCCTTTAAGAACGGGGAACGCATCTAGCTGTCATTTTTTTTTTCTTTGGGCTATTCAAAAAATAGCAGATATACAAGCTCATAGCGCGAAAAATGGATTGGTGGAAAGTCGTGCACATCTTTGAATATGTATGTTTTTTGAAGCGAACATTTTTAACTCAAATCTTTGCTTCTGGGGATTTCTACCAATGTTTTTTGGAAAAAAACCTATGTTGCTATAATATCAGTGGTTCTCAAAAATTACATGTATTTGGCCGTGGACCCCCATCTCAAAATATGTTGTTCCATGGACCACCCAGAAGTTGTAACAGATTTAAAAATGTTCACTTTGAAAAAAAAAACACATTCAAAGATTTGCAAACATTTTCACGATTTTTCAAAAAAAATAGCAGATCTACAAGCTCATAGCGCGGCACTCGGTGCCGCGCTATGAGCTTGTATATCTGCTATTTTTTTAAATGGCCAAATCAATCTTAAAGTGACACACTGATGCGTTGTTCCCGGTCTTAAAGGGCTAAACTGCAAGGGTTTTTCCGAAACCTTTTTCATGCCAAGGACCCCATGAGCCATAGCCTCTCGGCTGTGGCCTTGCTGTTGTCAAATGGCGCGTCACATCACTGTGTGTTCATCTTATGAATCTTATAAACTGGCACAATAATAATCGTATGAGTTGAATTTGACATTTCCCCCACTCCAAAAAAAGGGCCCTACACTATTTAACATGGCAAAAATGTTCACCTCAACAAAGGGAAGAAAAACATGAAACAAAATGAAATGCAAAGAACGAAAAATGAATTTAAACAGAAACTAACGGATGGTAAATTGAGAAGAGGAAAATGTTTAAAAAAAAACAGACACATAACAATCAAAACATATTTGCCCAAAGAAACTACAAAACAATAGCCTATAGGATAAAAAAAAAGACCAGGTCAAAACCTAGTATTAAAGGTGTAGTGAAATGAAAAATATGTTTTTCACACTTTTAGAGCATATCCGTGGTCATGGGGATACCTAACAATAGATGCCAAAATAATACAAATAAAAAAAACATTTTTGTGTATTTGTATATCAAAAGTCCCTAAAAAGCCAATCTTAATTACTTCCTGTAAACGAAAACATGCTGCGTGATGACATTACATTACATTACATTACAGTCATTTAGCAGACGCTTTTATCCAAAGCGACTTACAATAAGTGTATTCAACATAGGTAGGGAACGAAAACTACTAATGACGTAACACAACTTTCATGAATATAAATGAATCTTGATTATTACATGCACCTGTTTGATTCCCATATGTTCTTCAAACACAGCTGATTTTAATTACAGAGAAACTCTGTTTTGAATCTCATTCAAGACGACATCCAGACGGTGTATTACTCATTTTAAACTTAATCTGCACACTAAAATATGTATCTGAAAACATTATAGGTTAGAAATAAGCCACGTAGTAGCAAACATGCTTAACTGGCTGTCTCTCTCACTTGTAAACAAACACTAGAGAACACTTGAGATTCCAACGTCCCATAGCCTGAAGGGATGGGACCTTCTGATTGGTTGAGACCAGGTCGAGACGATGTTTCAGACTGAATCTTCAAAATGAAATGACCGAAAATGTCACTGCACTGCATCTTTAAGCTGAACCATGGTATGAACAACTGGAGGGCTCTTAATTTGAAGCCACCTTCTGTTGGTGATTATCAAAATAAAGGGCATCAAACCTCCCAACAGAAGCTATACTGTATATCCACCACTTATGAATAAAATAACGTCAGTAAGTGTGTTAATCGTGACGATATTTCCCCAGAAATGAGTGTGTTCCACAGACTGTAAATAGGTGCATTTGTGAAGTGCCTGCAAGTGCTCTATCTCCATCTCCACACACACACAGGCAGGGACGTGCACAGATAGACTCTAGGTGTTTTTTTGTTTGTTTTTTCAGTTTACAGCAGGGGTCTTCAACAGGGGGTCCGGGACCCCTAGGGGGTCCTCAGAGTTACTACGGGGGGTCCGCCAAATCTTTGTGATATGATTTTTCTTTTTACCATAACCACTCGAAACCTAGCATCCCTTTTCTGAGGAGAACTTTAGCCAAAAATATTTGGCAAAGAGGTATAGGTGTAGAGGGGAAAAAAGAGCAGACCAAGTAAACAAAAAAATATATAATTTACTTGAGCACCTGCCCCTCAAAATGTCTGTGCCCGCCACTGCACATAGGCACCCTCCGTCCTCTCTCTCTCTCTCTCTCTCTCTCTCTCTCTCTCTCTCTCTCTCTCTCTCTCTCTATCAAAAGGCATGGGGCTGTGGGGGGGGGGTGGGGGTGGTGGTCATAATAGTGGATTCTGATTACAAAAAAAGTTTGAATTACTTCCAACTAATTCTCTTTTACTTTGGACTGAAAAGATTACGGTATAGGTCGTGATCTCCTAGATTTAGTTTTCCAGTTCGGACATTCCTTTGTTTACGGGGCAAATGTGAATGAAATGCTTTGCACTGTATAGCCCTGAATGTATGAAAAATAAACCTCCAGACAATAAAATCCAACAATAAGACCAATATCCCTCAACAGTGACAGCACAAGTTTGACAAACAATACAATGACAGTCACCTTGTTCCACCTTGTTGCACCTAGTAACTCAGAGTTACTACAGGGGGTCCGCCAAATCTTTGTGTGATATGATTTTATTTTTTTACCTTAACCACTTGAACCCTAGCATCCCTTTTCTGAGGAGAACTTTAGCCAAAAATAGCAGATCTACAAGCTCACAACGCCTCGCGCTGTGAGGCGTTGAGAGCTTGTAGATCGGCTATTTTTGGCAAAGAGGTATAGGTGTAGAGGGAAAAAAGAGCAGACCAAGTAAACAAAAAAGGTTTAATCTGAAACACAATTTTAAATAATACAGAGGGGGTCCCTGCTTCATCTCTCTCTCAGATAGGGGGTCCTTGGCCTGAAAACGTTGAAGACCCCTGCTATAATAGATCGCCATTCTAAATTATCAAGGAAACTCACAATGTCATTGATGTTTGTTCGTTTGTCCGTCCTTTCCTTGAACGTCAGTGCGGCGCTCCGTATCAAACAAACATGTTCTGTGTGTACGCCGTCCTTGCTCCTCTACCACCGAGCCAGTTGATTATACTGCTGCCATCTCCAGCCCCATACTGGGCGTCAGCACCAGGTGAACTTCATTACAAACTAATCAGTGCCAACACTTTGAGGCTGATGAGTTCCTGTAGGCAGGAAACCCTTCAAAAATAAGTCTCGGAGACCTGACTTTTGGGCAGGAAATGCGTTGTGACCATGGACGCTTCCATGCCAGGGAGCCGTGAACAGAACATACTGAAATATGTACTTAATACCTATTTTCTTAATATCAAAATCAAAGCCTGCGCACTATAAAGGACCTATAGCAAAACAACTTTTTTGGGATGGGACTCGATTAAAAAAAATAATCTAATTAATTAGAGGCTTTGTAATTAATTAATCGCAATTAATCGCATTTTAATCGCATATCAATATTTGACCTGAGAACAGTGAAAAGCATTTTTTTCAAATGGATTTTGGCATACGTCTTTAAGTACATGTACTCAAGAACTGTACTTAAGTACAATTTTGAGGTATTTGTACTTGACTCGAGTATTTCCAAGTTCTAATACTTTTACTTCTATTCCAGTAACTCCACTATATCTCAGAGGCAAATGTTTTACTTTTACTCTAGAATTATTTAAAAACTTTAGTTACAAGTTACTTTGTAGATTTCGATTATTATTATAAAACATACAGTAACCATGTGAAAATAGCAGATCTACAAGTGCAAGGCATTGTGAGCTTGTAGATCTGCTATTTTCCACCACTGGAGGCTGGTAGAGTGTGTTGTTGTTACAGTTGTTTTATAGACGTTTAATTAATTACTAATAAAAATTGCGCGCATGTGACCAGCACCGCATCGTGCACCATTTTGAGATGGGGGTCCGCGGCCAAATACATTCCATTTTAGGGGTCCTTGACATGAAAACGTTTGAGCACCACTGATATAGACACATGCGTTTTTTTCAGAATACTGTTGGGATTTAGAAGACATTTTGTAGAAATCGGCTTCAGGTCTTAAAGGCTTAAACCCCTTGAGAAAACCGCTTCACAGAAACACATCTCTCCATGGTAAGTCTTCCAGTCCAGTAACCATTTCAAATTCCACACTACAGGTATACCGCATGTATCGCCTCAGAAAGAAACAAACCACACGCGCCAACACAGAAATGCCAACGCAGCCTCTGTTGTTAGAGCGCAGCGGCGCGTGGCGAGACTGTGTTAGTATTTGAAACGACACATACTCAATTTTATGACAAAATAACCTTTAAACAGGTGGGGAGACCGGAGGGGCTTTTCAATCACCAATTAACCGAGTCTATTCCACCCAAACCCCCACGGGCATTGTGAGATGGGGCCCGATCGATCGTAAACATAACCCCCTCCCCCCCAACATACACACACACACACACACACACACACACACACACACAGTTGGGTGTGGGGTTATGTGTGTGTGTGTGTGTGTGTGTGTGTGTGTGTGTGTGTGTGTGTGTGTGTGTGTGTGTGTGTGTGTGTGTGTGTGTGTGTGTGTGTGTGTGTGTGTGTGTGTGTGTGTGTGTGTGTGTGTGTGTTTTTACGATCGAGAGCACAGCACACATGCTCGCACAGGCGTGCAGACATGCATTCGCGCGTGTGCACGCACACGCACACACACACACACACACACACACACACACACACACACAGACCTCATGCTGAAAATATCAGCTTCCCCTGGAGGGAGGCAACAATACAGAGAACCAACCATCTCTGTATTCTGAGGCTGTCAGAGTCTTGAACTTCCCAGTGCAGCTTGCAGCATCAGCCCTGCTATTTGGACAGCAGCACCTAGGCTCTCTATAAAAGTTTGTTTTTGGCCTTGGTTTTGTACATCCTGAAGCTCTTTTCTTCACAAAGTGAACTCCCCAGGCAGGGTGATGTCAGCCAGAACATCAAGGTTTTAGCCCGGGTTTCTTTATCCCATTTGAGACTTGAGGTTCCGATTCTGCAAAATGTCTTCTAAATCCTAACGGTTTTCTGAAAAACGTATGTTTCTATATCAGTGGTTCTCAAACTTTTTCATGTCAAGGACCCCCAAAATGATATGATCATTTTAAAAGAATACATATATATATTCAAAGATTTGCACAAATTTTCACGATTTTTCAAAAATAGCAGATCTACAAGCTCGTAGCGCGGCACTCGGTGCCGCGCTATGAGCTTGTAGATCTGCTATTTTTGAATAGCCAAAGTGTAAAATAATGCTTTTTAGCTCAAATGAAAAAGTGACACAGATGCGTTTCAGGTCTTAATGGGTTATGTGCCTTTATGTTGAATATGATCGTCTGTAAAACGTTGCCTGAGAAACTGAAGATATGCCGTTTGTAGATGTTCAGATCCATTACACTTTGAGCCCCGGGGTGTGTGAGGGGGAAATGTTGACGGGGCAAGTCAAGACTCGTCCTCATTTATGTCCAAAACTGTCACTTTTTCAGGATTCAATAACAAAGGTACTGTAGCAAAAAAATAGCCGATCTACAAGCTCAAAACACGTCGCGATTTTGGACTTGCAGATCGGCAATGTGTTGCTGCTAATGTGAGACGCTGACTGTAGTATGACGAAGTAGGGCATTTTAATTTAGGAAAAAGAAAGTCAAACTATGGAGATAAGAGGTTACTGCCCCTCAACAGACTTCAATTGATTGATTGAGGCTTTTAGTCAGAAATGTAAAACAGCACGTGGTAGTACACAAGACATTAAAGGGATTCTAGGCAATATTAAGCCTACATTTAAAAAATATTTATATATATATATATTGCATTTTTTCCCCTCTATCAGCCACTATATAATGATGCTGGGGTGTTTTCCTGCATTGAAACACAGCCCTCTTTCTGAAATCCGTATTTTCCCTACTGTTTATGTTTATGTTATGTTTGTCGGGACGTAAATTAACGCACGCATGTGCACGTCCGTGCGTGTCCGTGTGAACTTTTTACTTTCGGTTTTAAAACGCTCTCAAACTTATTTTTTGAGGCACAGAATTTACTTTTAAGATAGCGTTTGGATAGAATTTAGTTGTTTAACTTCATATATGTGGTCAATTTATCATGAAAGAGACTATTTTTTTTTAAATTCAGAGAACCGACAGGGGCGGGCAGTGACACACATTGTATCCGAATAAAGCAACCTATTTTCGGCATGGCCCGTTTAGAAGTCCCCCCTGCGTCACCCCCTGGTGGTCGGAACAAACTGCTGGAGCGGCAGTGTTTGACAACAGTTTTTTGTCTTTGTTTATCTCTGAACTTGCCTACAATCCCTTTAAGGCATTAACATCAACATAGCATGAAATATTTACACAATAATACATGATCAACAAATACAAAACACTATACTATATGTACAAAGGAGAAAACATAAAAAAACGGCGGCAGTGCCAGTGAATGACACCTCCTTTCTCCTTTCTTTAGCATGTACCTCCCCTTGTGGTCTCCTGTCCTGATAGATGTTTTGTCAGGCCAATTTTGAAAGAAACCATTGATTCAGATCTTTTAATGGAAGGTGTCAGGGACAAATGAGTTCCCTGAAAACACAATGCATGAGGCTGATTTATATCAGGGTTTTTATTCCGAAAGTGTCTATAAATTCTACTTTAAAAAAGGTTTACTTGATGCACAACACACGATTTAAAATGTGTCCATTAGACAAAGTTTCGGAAACAAAAGTTTAACCTCAGAGTTTTTAGCTTTTGACAGAAAAGATGTATTTGTATTTTTATGAAGAGTTTTATTTCATTTTATTTCATTTCTTAGAACATGGGTCTTCAACAGGGGGTCCTTTAGAGTTAATGACAGTTTACCTTCAGATGTAGAGACTAGAGATGTAGAGATGTATAGAGCCGCTGGAACTCTAACTGTGTGCCAAATTTCTTTTTTTTTATCGTAAAGTGCAAGATTTTTGCTGGACCTTGGCAGGTAATGTGTTAATAGAACAAAATAAATACCTGCCAAATGATGAAGGGTTTCTGAAGTGGCCACAGCACTCTGCATGAGACTCAGACGAAGTAGAAAACATGCTACCATTTTATCATTAGAGAGGACCAATTATATGAAGATACGTTGAAAATGGGTGAAGTCATGTTGCTGGGGACCCCCTGTGTGTGTGTGTGTGTGTGTGTGTGTGTGTGTGTGTGTGTGTGTGTGTGTGTGTGTGTGTGTGTGTGTGTGTGTGTGTGTGTGTGTGTGTGTGTGTGTGTGTGTGTGTGTGTGTGTGTGTGTGTGTGTGTGTGTTCAATCATGCAGTATTCTGTAGGGCTCGTTTTCGTGGGCCTATCTACTTGTTTTCTCTCGCAAATCCTGGCAACGCCGCCACGCGGTATAGTGCGCAGAAGCCCACAGATTATTAGGCGATAAGCATGGCATCGTGACTCGTAGCAGCTGAGCTCCAACATAAAACCATAATAAGGCCTTGTGGGAAGTAAAAGTTAATTGGCTATGATGACTAAACTCAGGGGATCATAATTAGCCGTGCGGCATGACTGCCCACCAATAATTAAATGTCATCTAAACTCTCCCTTTTTTGTTGCTAAGCTGGCCCAAAACCTTGGCTGGAAAGGTCAACCACAAACAGAAATGCTTCCGTGACCACTGCACCCACTGGCAGGGTAAATCACTATGTTGAACAAGGACACACGGCATGTTAGCTTAATCCATTCAATACGGGAACGCATCTGTGTCGTTTTTTTAGATTTCTTTGGCTATTCAAAAATAACAGATGTACAAGCTCACAGTGTGGCATGAGCCTATGAGCTTGTTAGATCTGCTATTTTTGAAAAATCTTGAGATATTTTTTTGCAAATCTTTGAATATGTTTTTAAAGTGAACATTTGTAACTCAAATTATTGCTTCTGGGGGTCCATGGAACAAAATATTTTGAGGTGGGGGTCCGCAGCCAAATACATACAAAAATGTTTTCTAAATCCTAACAGAATGCTGCTATATGAGGTGCTCCAACTTTTCCATGTCAAGGACCCCCCAAAATGATATTTGGCTGCGGACCCCATCTCAAAAAATTACACAAATGCGTTCCCGGTCTTCATGGATTAATCTGTGTGTGACCCATCACAGAACCAAACAGCTAACAGGGTTTTTTTTGTTTAGTTTTTTGCTTGGAGGTTATCATTTATAGATTATTGAGTATTGTTTAAGCTATACTACAAAGAGGCTCAAGCCAGACACGGTAATTGAGTACAGTCTGAGAGTGACTGGAGTGTATATGAGAAGGGTAGAATACGCCTGTCAACACAAATGAATGACGTTGTGTCCTAGAACAGTGGTTCTCAAACTTTTTCATGTCAAGGACCCCCAAATTGACACTTATTAGCCCGCGGACCCCCATTTGAAAAGATAAGCCAGGGACCCCCATAAGAGAAGGTTTATACGGCTTTCTAGCAGTGATTCTCAACCATTTGAATGTCAAGGACCCCCAGTTTGACTTGTATTAGGCTACGGACCCCCATTAAATGGGCCCGAATTTATATTATAAAATCAATGTTAATTTAACTCTGAGAGTGTACAAATGGAACCAAATGGACCCTAACGGGTCCATTTGGTTCCATTTGTACACTCTCAGAGTTACAGAACCATAAGGGTCCATTTGGTTCCTATCCATCATTTAGCTGGGGACCCCCTGGAACCGCCTCAAGTACCCCTGGGGGTCCCCGTACCCCACTTTGAGAACCAATGTCCTAGAATATACTTTGAAAGATTATGCTACTAAGTAGCAGATCGACAAGCTCGGATCTGCAACTTTCGATACTTTTGTGTGATATGAGAAAACCAACGACAAAGTCCTACGTAAGAAACTCTACGTCAGTGGTTCTCAAACTTTTTTCATGTCAGGGACCCCCAAAATGATCCGGACCCCCCCATCTGAAAAAATGTTGTGCCAGGGACCCCCAGAAGAGAAGATTTGGCATTAAATAATTCTAAATTATTGAAATATTTTCAAAAATAGCAGATCTACAACCTCGAAGTGACGCACTGTGAGGTTGTAGATCTGCTATTTTTGAATAGCCAACGTATAAATGGATAACGTGGTTACGATGATTGTAATGCTATGTTAAATAATTTTGCTGGGGACCCGCTGGTACCCCCCACCAAGGACCCCTGGGCAGTGCCGCCGGCGCCTGTTTAATTAAAGGACACTGTGTCCCCCCACTATTCAGTCCAGCCAAAAAAATAATAATATTTTTTTTAAATAAATAATAAAATCAGTCCAGTCCCCCGCACGAGGCGAACCGAATCAACCGAAATAACCAAATTATCCCCCCCAAAAATCAACAAACCCACCCGAAATAACCCGAAAATTCACACGCGCACGCACGGTCCACATGCACGCGCGCTTCGGCCGCGCGCATGTGTCCCTGATGTGTCCCCCCAGGTCATATTCCATTCCGGCGCCCCTGCCCCTGGGGGTCCCCGGACCCCACTTTGAGAACCAATACTCTAGGTACTGTACAGTACAACATGTGAGAACACCATGAAGACTAAAGTCCTACTTAAGAGCCTCTAGGTACAGTATTATACAATACACTACACAGTACAGAGAACACCAACGGAGTAAAGAGAGCAACAGGAGAGACACTTAACCCGTTCAGACCGGGAACGCATCTGTGTGTCATTTTAAGATCTATTTGGCTATTCAGAAATAGCAGATATACAAGCTCTGCTATTTTTGTTTCATTGTGAACATTTTTGAAAATCTTTGATATATATATATACTGTATATATATATTTTTTTTTAAGTGCACATTTTTAACTCAAATATTTGCTTCTGGGGGTCCTTGAGACAAAATATTTTGAGATGGGGGTCCACGTGTTTAAAAAAAAAAACAGTTCGGATTTATAAGACATTTGAGAGAAATCCCCAGAAGCAAAGATTTGAGTTACAAAGTTGCTTTAAAAATATATATTAAAACATTTGCACAATGTTTTCACGATTAAAAAAAGATAAAATAGTAGATCTACAAGCTCATAGCGATATATATATATATAGCAACATACTGTACGTTTTTTTTTTTTAAACTGTTAGGATTTAGAAGACATTTGTAGAATCCCCCAGAAGCAAAGATTTGAGTCACAAATGTTCGCTTTAATATATATTCAAAGATTTTCAAAACATTTCACGATTTTTCATCGTGAAATGTTTCAAGCTCATAGCGCGGCAATCGGTGCCGCACTAAGAGCTTTTAGATCTGCTATTTTTTAATTGCCCATGGAAACCTAAAAACGACACAGATGCGTTCCCGGTTTGAAGGGGTTAATGACAGCCCACTCCATTCCACGCTGGTCTCTGCAGACCTGCAGGCAGCGCGGCTGGTTGGCTTTGAAATATCAGCGTACAGTTAAGTGCTCCTGGGTAATTAGTGGCTGACTGCAGAAAAGACATTGATCACTGGAATATAATCTTTTAACCCATTATGACCGGGGAACGCATCACTGTGTCGTTTTTACATTTATTTGGCTATTCGAAAAATAGCAGATATACAAGCTCATAGAACTTGTAGATCTGCTATTTTAGAAAAATCATGATTTGTTTTTTTGCAAATATTTGAATATAGATTTTTTTAAAGAGAGCATTTTTAACTCAAATGTTTGCTTCTGGGAATTCTACAAATCTCTTCTAAATCATAACAGTTTTTTGAAAAAACTTATGTTGCTATAATATCAGTGGTTCCCAAACTTTTTTCATGTTAAGGACCCCCAAAATGATATGTATTTGGCCGCGGACCCCCATCTCAAAATATCTTGTTCCAGGGACCCCCCAAAAGCAAAGATTTGAGTAAAAAATGTTCGCTTTAAAAAAAAATATATATATATCTATATATATATATATATATTCAAAGATTTGCACATTTTTCAAAAAATAGCAGATCTACAAGCACATAGCACGGCACCGAGTGCCGCGCTATGAGCTTGTATATCTGCTATTTTTGAATAGCCAAAGTATAAAATGATGGTTAAAGTGGTTACACAGATGCGTTCCCGGTCTTTAATGGGTTAAAACATGACTCTGGGACCAAAGAGGCCTGCATACCGCCAGCCCCCACTGAGCTGAGAATTACACCGCACAACATGGAGGCCGCTGGCTGGGCTGGCGCCATGCTGTTCTCTCTGGCTCTGTTCGACAATATCTATTATGTTACTGTTGTTATAACCTCCAAGCAGCTAGCTGACAACCTTCCACAATACATTATTATAACATGTGTTTGTTTGTTTGTTTGTTATTATGTTGTACTGTAGCCAAATATAAGAAGACGTTTTACTCTTGTGCAGTGGTGGATATTAACTACTTTTACTTGAGTACTGTACTTAAAGGGTCAGTTCGGATTTTTGGACTTAAAAGCTGTAGGAAATACTTGCCATGAAATGTAGTGGTTGCAAAGGTATTAATTGATTGATTGTCCGAGTCCCGTGGTCAGAGTTCTGGTCCGGTTCTGATGAATGTGAAGTAGTTCCGGTAGATTTGTAGATTTGGTGGGGGCCGCTCATTCAAAAATAAATTAAAAGAATAGCATCATTTGTATTGTTGACCTATTTCTATCATATAGTGCAGGTTTCGTTCAACTTCGACCCCTCTGTCACATGGTACTATTTTTTTGTGTCCAGAATCACTGCGCCGTGGCAGCCTACTCACCCACAAAACATATGACACAAAAAATAGTACTATGTGACAGAGGGGTCGAAGTTGAAATAGGTAGAAATAGGTCAACAATACAAATTACGCTAGTTTTTTTGATACATTTATTTTTAATGAGCGGCCCCCACCAAATCACGGAACAACTTAATATTCATCAGAACCGGACCAGAACTCTGACCACTGGACTCGGGCAATCAATTAATACCTTTGCAACCACTACATTCATGGCAAGTATTTCCTACAGCTTTAAGTCCAAAAATCCGAACTAACCCTTTAAGTACATGTAAAATGACAGAGATGCGTTCCCGCCCGGTTTGAACGGATTATTAAACGATTATTAAACGGTTACACGGATATTTCACTTTTAAACTTGTTTGGGGTCATTTTAACATCTACAAAGGCAGGTTTTAAGTTGCTTGATTCAGTATTTAGATATTTGATATTCATTTTATAAGACACGCCCCCTTCCTATACAAACCCATTGCAACTTCAAACTCCATTTTAACCATGATAGATTCCTTGAAAACACCCGTCCTTTGTTCTGGTGACTGAGGGGCCGTATTACTTTTTTTCATTATGTTTTAATAATTTTGGGGGTAAATGAAGAAAATACAATTAAAAAAATGTATCAAATGAATGGACCCACGTGGTTCCTTGAGGGGGTTCCAAATGGTCCCCGTGCGGGTGTATAACTCTGAGAGTGTACAAATTGTACACTCTCTGAGTTATGGAACAGAGCCTTCATTAGAATCATCAGTAAGGAACAGGCCCAATGTCTTTCCAATATGGCTGCTGTGCATAGAGCCTATTATTACTGATCCGCAAGCAGAGGGCTCGAAGAACAAGATGGCAGCAAGGCAGTGTTACACAGCACATTATTAACCCATTAAGACCTGAAGCCGATTCTACAAAATGTCTGTTTTTAGAATGTCTTCTAAAAACAGTTTTAAAAAAAAAACGTATATTACTATGTCAGTGGTTCTAAAACCTTTTCTTGTCAAGGACCCCAAAATGTATATGTATTTGGCCAAGGACCCCCCATCTCAAAATATGTTGTTCCAGGGACCCCCCAGAAGCAAAGATTTGAGTTACAAATGTTCGCTTGAAAAAATATATATTCAAAGATTTGCACACATTTTTACGATTTTTTCAAAAATAGCAGATCTACAAGCTCATAGCACGGCACTCGGTGCCGCGCTATGAGCTTGTAGATCTGCTATTTTTGAATAGCCAAAGTGTAAAATAATGCTTTTTAGCTCAAATCAAAAAATCACACAGATGCGTCCCGTTCTTAATGGGTTAACCACACACACACACACACACACACACACACACACACACACACACACACACACACACACACACACGCACGCGCACGCGCACACGCACACACACAGGATATATACCTTTTGCACAAGCCAGATTACGTGACCGGGAAGAATATGTGAGTCATCATAACTGATACAGAAGCCAGCCGAGGTAGGATGGGAATAAGAATAGATAGAAAACATGATGATCTAGCAGGCAGATGACAGTTGTACTTCTATGGTGACATCCTGTGTATACAGTAGACCTGCAGAATCCTATCTTGATGAAGCACTATGGTGTCAGAAACACATATTGTATCTATATCGGAGATAACTCATAAAGTGAGTATAATAGTATGCTCTATAATATGATAGTATGATTGTTCAGTAAAAGGTATCTATACCCACATCTCCAGTTCTTTAGTAAACAAACAGGGGGAAAAATACACACACACACACACACACACACACACACACACACACACACACACACACACACACACACACACACAAAGAAGGACAAGCAAAGATGCAACTGCAATTTATTGCAGGATCTACTATCATGACCATCAGTACAAAACCCCAAGTGGCATCAACATGTAGAGCAACATATTGTCATCTAGCTTATTAATTACATAGATTTATCTTTTAGATGTAGTGCTGTACTGTATACTCAAGTGCTGTTGGTGGATACATCAAGTATAATTGTCTCCGTCGGCTGGAAACCTCATATTTCCAAAACAGGATTCAAATAAAAAAAAACAATAGCAAAAGTAGCAGATCTACAAGCTAAAAAGTGGATCTGCTACTTTTGATACTTTTGTGTGACGTAGTAGTGTGTTCAAGTAGGGCGTTCATTTGCGGAAAAAAAACGTAGTATTTTATGTCTCCAAAGTAGTATTAAATTTAAAAAATTAAAATGAGCAAATCTTTGAATATATATATATTTTCAAAGTGATTTTTTTTTACTCAAATCTTTGCTTCATGGGGGTGCTTGGAACTAGATATGTATAGGGGTCCGTGGCCAAATACATATCATTTTGGGGGTCCTTGACAAGAAAAAGTTTGAGAACCACTGATATACTGTAGGTCTGATATCCAACTTAAAGGGATAGTTCACCCCCAAAATGACCTTTTTTTCCTATCGATTACTCACCCCATGGAGCCTTGAATTCATGGCGATTTTTTCGTTTTTGTCGCATTCCTGAGCCAATACTTTGATGACCGGTAGGAGACTCAATGGAGACTCTTTGAGTCTCCTACCGGAGAATGATCGAAAATACGTTTTTTTTAAAGGTGATGAATGAAGAGTTGAGGAATAAAAAATATTCGAATTTTGGTCTTTGGAAAACAAAACAAAAAGAGTGTTTTTTCCTTGTGAATGTGCCATGGGTTTATAGTGGCTGTACAGTACGGTATATGTACTGTATGTGTGTGAGAGAGAGAGAGACTCTTCACATCTTGACTCGTGTGAAGAGTCAAGTTATTCTGGGTGCTAGATCAAAGTTTGCCCTTCCCTCATGAATAAAAGAGAGATGCCCATCTGTGCCAGCCAGCAGTGGGGGAAAAAAACAGTACTTGCATGGCTTACTTAAGTAAAAGTATCAATACTGCAATGTAGAAATACACTGTTACAAGTCCCGTATTAAATGTACTTGAGTAAAAGTACAAAAGTTTCGGCACCAAAATATACTTAAAGTACCACAGTAGTAGCACAATGAGTACAAGTACTCATTGTGCAGAATGTCCCATTTCACCAAGTTCAAAATGTATAGGGAATCTTTTGAAAATAGCCGATCTACAAGCTCACAATGCGTCGCGATGCGACGCATTGTGAGCTTGTAGATCTGCTATTTTCAAATGGGTGAAATATATATAGGGCTGAAGTGGTTTAAATGTGTGTTATGTAATAATAATCAAAATCCACAAAGTAACTAAAGTTTTCATATAATTGTAGTGGAGTAAAAGTACAATATGTTCCTCTGAGGTGTAGTGGAGTAGAAGTAAAAGTATTGAAAATTGTAAATACTGAAGAAAGAATAAAAAATACCTCAAAATTGTACTTGAGTACCGTACTTGAGTAAATGTACTTAGTTACTGTACTTTACACCACTGCCAGCCACTCTCATATACAGAGCTCTGCTTGTATGGCCAGCGTCACCGTGGAAACCTTGTATGTCCAAATCCAAACAGTCAAAAGCTCGTGTTAAGACTTATACTCCATATGGCCGTATAGCAAGTTTGTTTATGGTTATGTCTGAGTCATAGTGACATGCCTATATATAGCCGTATTAGGTTTGTTTATGGTTATGTCCGAGTCATAGTGACATGTCTATATATGGCCGTATCAGGTTTGTATATGGTTATGTCCGAGTCATAGTGCCATGCCTATAGGGTTTGTTTATGGTTATGTCTAAGTCCGAGTCACGTGGCCGTGGTCCCCCGGCGGTCCGCCGGCCCTCCCTTTAGCCAATTGTAATATAGAGATATACAAGCTCACAAGGCATTGTAGATCTGCTATTTCCGCTGCTATAGTTTAGCTTGGGACGAGACGAATCGATTTGGGTCTGGCCCCCGCTCTGTTGTGAATCCATTTCCTGCTCCCGAAGTCTGGGGTGACCAATCAGGGCCCAGTATTCAAATATGGGAGACTGTAATTGGTATTTGGTTGTACTGTATAGGTCTAACCAATTGTGTGCAGAGCCATTCTTTTGATGGCTATAGCCTTTGTGTGCCACTCTTGTGTGACGAAGTAGAACAAGACCAGGAGACCTGGTTCTGCCAGACCCAGAATAAGTACTTTATAAGATCAGAGCACTACGTCACGGCTAAGCCGGACTTCACATGACGTGTCAGCCTGTGTCTATGCCCATGTATGGACGAATGGGGGACAGACTTTTATGGCTGGGGCCTAAGGGCAAAGGGGGCATGCCCATGTATGGAGAAAACAGGTACAAAGCCTCATGTAGGCTGACCCCTTGGGATATACAAGGTGTTTCTGCCCAACAGCCACGATGTGTGTAGTGTGGCTGTGTTTGTAGGTCTGTTCGCGCGCGTGTGTGTGTGTGTGTGTGTGTGTGTGTGTGTGTGTGTGTGTGTGTGTGTGTGTGTGTGTGTGTGTGTGTGTGTGTGTGTGTGTGGGGGGGGGGGGGGGGGGGTCACAGGTGTTTGAAAGCAATGCCCTCCAGGGAGTTAAGGGAGGAGAATACTTGATGGTTGACTGCAAAGCAACGAAGAGTAATGCACTGATCTACTGCTGTAGGCTCTGGACTGGAGAGCAACACACACAATACCATGCTTTAAATGGGCCTGAGGGTGATGTTACTGGACCACTGCACCACCAACATGGGTGATGGGTGGATGGGAGCAAATGGGTACCCATGAAACAAAGGGAAAGAGAGAGAGAGAGAGAAAGAAAGACAGAGAAAGAAAGGAAGATAAAGACAGAGCGAAAGAAAGACGGAGAGAAAGAAATAGAGGGAGGGAGAAAGACAGAAAACGAAAGAGGGCGAAAGAGAGAGAGAGAGAGAGAGAGAGAGAGAGAGAGAGAGAGAGAGAGAGAGAAAAAGAAAGGGAGGGAGAAAGAGAGAGAGAGAGAGAGAGAGAGAGAGAGAGAGAGAGAGAGAGAGAGAGATCAGGGGAACAAACATGTGAATATTTCAGCACCATATGCATGCCGTCGGGTGGAAACCTAATAAGTTCTATTTTTATAATAAAAAAAATACATTATTTTTTGAAAATAGCAAATGTGCAAGCTCACATTGTGAGCTTGTAGATCGGCTATTTTCACTACTTTTGTGCGACACTCTTGTATGATGAACTACAGGGCATTAATGTATGAAGATTTACGTTAAAAAAAAAGTATGTATGTAAAATTTACATAAATTATTTTTTTCTCAAATATCTCCTTAATGTTTCTTAAATGTCTCCATATTTAATATGGAGATAGGAGTTTTCGGCCTGCACATCAGCCATGATACTGCATGTGTGCTGCTGACATGCAATTATCCAAGGAGTCTCATTCATTGCTTGATATAGTCGTGTGTGGGTAACATATGCACAATTATAGTCATTAGTGGTGCTGTCATGAACATACAAAGTCAATAAACGAAAATGTAAATTAGCTCCATACTAAGGGACTGCTTTGCATGCTAATAGTCATGTTTTCTTTTTGTTGTGTTTTTTTATTTCGACTATAGCGCCAGGCCCCCAGTTGAAAATCCATAACAATCTCTGCCCCCCCCCCCCCCCCCCCTCTCCCCAAATCCAATTTCTACCGCTAATGTTTATGCTTCTCCAACCCAAACTGATAAAATATTAATTCAGCAATAAAAACGGGGGGCTGGGGGTTGTATGATTTGTACCTCCTTGGTTGGGTTTAATTGAAAATAGTTTTTTTTGTATTGATCTGAAAGATCAATCAACGCTACATGGAAGTATGTATGAACCTAAACGGCCGCGGCCGCGGCTGTGCTGGAATTGATTTGCATTTCTCTATAATGGTTGGGTTGTTTGCCCGAGAGAATGATTACAGCGGCGCTGGCCCCCAAAACACGTATTGATATGCTGGACATAATATAACCCCCAAATGGATTGATCGTCTGGTATTACATAACCTCGGTTCAATCTCACATCGGCCATCAGAGCTATGATGCGGTGTAATAACACGGCTCTCTTGGTAGAGGCATTTGCACAAAGTGCAGTTTGAGTGTGATGCCATTAGACCAGAGGTCTTCAACGTTTTCAGGCCAAGGACCCCTTGGCTGAGAGCGAGATAAAGTAGGGACCCCCATTATATATTGTATAAAATATTTATTTTTTCATAGATTTCATAGGCTTTGTTTCACAGCACTATCATGTTGGATTCATGTTAATGTGTATTTCCAGACATTTAACCATGCACTTAAACAATACTTAGTAAACCTGACCTTTCACTCTGTACTTAGTCTGCTCTTTTTCCCCCCTACATCAAACCACTTTGCCGAAAATAGCAGATCTACAAGCGCACAACGCCTCGCAGCGTGAGGCGTTGTGTGCTTGTAGATCTGCTATTTTTGGCTAAAGTTCTTCTCAGAATAGGGATGCTTGGTTGAAGTGGTTAATGTAAAAATCACACAACGATTTGGCGGACCCCCTGTAGTAACTCTGAGGACCCCCTAGGGGTCCCGGACCCCCTGTTGAAGACCTCTGCATTAGACCAGGGGTAGGCAACCTTAAGCACGGGTGCGAACATTGGCACAAGGGGAGGGGGATCACTGGCATAAGTGTGAGAGAGAGGTTTTTTCTTTTAAAATAAAATATTTTAAAAAAAAATGTAGTCAATTCAATTAACCCATTAAGACCTGAGGCCGATTCTTACTTATGTCTTCTGAATCCTAACGGTTTTCTGAAAAACGTTTCTATATCAGCGGTTCTCAATCTTTTTCATGTCAAGGACCCCTAAAACTATATGTATTTGGCCGCGGACCCCCATCTCAAATTATTTTGTTCCACGGACCCCCCAGAAGCAAAGATTTGAGTTCAAAATGTTCGCTTTAAAATGATATATATATTCAAAGATTTGCACACATTTTCAAGATTTTTCAAAAATAGCAGATCTACAAGCTCATAGGGCGGCACTCGGTGCCGCGCTATGAGCTTGTAGATCTGCTATTTTTGAATAGCCAAAGTGTAAAATAATGCTTTTTAGCTCAAATAAAAAAGTGACACAGACGCGTTCCAGGTAAATAGTCAATCAAATTAAGTCCCACACATCTGTATGCAAATTACATCCTGCACATAATTCTACATTCATTCAAACTCCTATCTCTACCTGGGGAGGGAGTCTGGGAGATACAGTAGGTGGGTTATTGCTCTGAGTCTAATGATCATTACATCCTGATCCTGATGTGAAAGAAAATATTTCTTAAAAAAAAGATCAAAATAAAGGTTATGTATATGGACAATCAAAACATGTTGGAATATGTTATTTTTATTTGGTGTCATAATGCAGTGGTTCTCAACCTGTGGGTCGGGACCCACAGGGGGGTCGCCAAATGATTTTTTATTTTTTGGGGGGTGGGGTCCCCAGATGACAGTGAAGTGACAATTTAAGGAATTGTAAGACCTTTTTAATGCCTCGGGAAAAAAAAGAGAAGAAAATAAAAAGACCATTACTGCATCAAAAGTAATAAACAAACTATACTATAAAAACTGGTCAAACATTGACCAAATTGTCAAATAATATAAGAAAGAGGCTACAATCCCAGTTCAATCATGATTATCTTGGGGGTTCATGGCCTGAAATGGTTTGCTGTTTGTGCTGCATTACAGCACAAACAGCTCAAGTTAAGGCGCTGTCCATGGTGCTGAAACAGGACTATGAGCTGTCCATGGTGCTGAAACAGGACTATGAGCTGTCCATGGTGCTGAGACAGGACTATGAGCTGTCCATGGTGCTGAAACAGGACTATGAGCTGTCCGTGGTGCTGGAACAGGACTATGAGCAGTCCATGGTGCTGAAACAGGACTATGAGCTGTCCATGGTGCTGAAACAGGACTATGAGCTGTCCATGGTGCTGAAACAGGACTATGAGCTGTCCGTGGTGCTGAAACAGGACTATGAGCTGTCCGTGGTGCTGAACCAGACCGCTATAACGCTGAGGCCGAGTTAAATGCCACTTTCCGTTTATAATTCATCATTTGAACAAAACAGAGATAGTGAAGAACAGTAAATCGTGTAGTAGGCCTATATGTCAAGTTTGCTCTGTGGTAATAAGTTAGTGACCTATAGTTAGTTTGTCTGGTTATGTAGTTATAGCCAGACAAAATGGACCGTTCGACGGAGCTACAGTCTAGCTCAGTGGTTCTCAACCTGTGGGTCGGGACCCCAAGGGGGATCCCCACATGATTTTAGGGGGGTCCCCAGATGACAGTGAAGTGACAATTTAAGGACTTTTAAGACCTTTTTAATACTTCAAAACTAAAGAAAGAAAAAAGACCATTACTGCAGCAAAATTAATCAACAAACTGGTCAAACATTGGCCGAATTATCAAATAATATAAGAAAGAGGCACAAATTGTGAAAATAGACGATCTACAAGCTCACAACTTGTAGTGAGCTTGTATATCGGCTATTTTCACAATATTTATCTGTGGAACTGAGTCAAACTAAATGTAATGCTTCAACTCCTACAATTCCAATTGATTGTCAGGGTGGGGGGTCGCGGCCTGAAAAGGTGGAGAACCAGTGTCATAATGAAATGTAATGCTGATATGGCACACTGACTATTCTGGTCTGGGCCTCGTCAAAGTCATTCTTGGCAGTGAATGAGTTAAATTAACACTGATGATTTATACTGTATTGCTTGTGTAACGATAATGTTCCTGTTCCGCTGCAGCCTTTTACTGAGGTTCTCATAATTTATTCTGCACTTTGATTTTATTATATTATTTGTTCTGCTTTATTCAAACTTTTGTTTTTAAATTGTATTTAAATGTGCTTTTTATAACTTGTTTATTTTGCACTCTCTTGATGATCTTATTGGCTTAATGTCTCTGATGTTTAATGCTTTTTTATGCAAAGCACTCTGAATCGCATTCCGTTGTTGAAATGTGCGTAATTTTCTAGACAAATAAACTCGCCCCGCCCCCACCTTTGTGTTGTAACTAATGAAGACATTGGGAAGATGAACAAAAACAAGCAATCAACAGCAAATGGCATGAATTATGAGACACGTTATTATGAGACACACAACCTGCGTTGGTTTGCATAACGGCGGCGACGCTAGCGTCACCTTTTATGACTTTTCTGATGTGCTGCGGTTAACAAGACATTTATGACACTCAGCGGGACAAGGAGATAGAATATATTACCCAGGCTGTGTTATTCAAATGACGTGACGGCGGTGATCTGTCGCGTCATCTGTTGCACCTTATGCATTGTCACTCCAGTTAGAGCTCAGTAGCTTAGAGTCTAATGTCAAGCATACAGCCCGCAACCTGGGTGTGATTTTTGACTCAGACCTTTCTTTCAACCCACAAGTCACACGCGTCGTTCAGACATGTTATTTCCAGCTACGTAACATTGCCAAAATTAAACCCTTCTTATCACCAGCAGACCTTGAAAAGGTAATTCACGCATTCATTTCATCACGTCTGGATTTTTGTAACTCTCTATATTCTGGCCTCTGTAAAAAAAACATTTCCCGCCTCCAACTGGTTCAAAATTCAGCTGCAAGATTATTAACAAACACTAAGAAACACGATCACATTACACCCATCCTAGCTGCACTTCACTGGTTACCTGTTAGATTCAGAATAGATTTTAAGATTTTACTGATAACATTTAAAGCACGGCAGGGACTGGCCCCCAGCTACATCAAAGACTTGCCGGACCCCCATGAACCTGGGCGCCGCCTTAGATCCACGGGTAAGGCTCTCCTTACAGTCCCTACGTCTAATTTCGTCACCCGGGGTGATCGGGCTTTTGCATTCCGGGCGCCCACGCTTTGGAATGCCCTGCCTATAGAGCTGAGGTTTGCAAGTTCCGTGTCTTCTTTTAAATCACTTCTAAAAACCCACCTTTATGTTAAGGCCTTTTCGTAGCTGTTGCGCCTTCTTGCTCTTTCTCATCATTAACTGTTTTATTTGTTGTAATTGATTATATGTGTTGCTTTTTTGTATGTTGTTTTAACCTATGTGGTTATAATGCTGCCCTTTATATGTAAAGCACTTTGTAACCTTGTTTGGAAAAGCGCTATATAAATAAATTCATTATCATTATCATTATGCTCCTTTTGCGGTGCTGTAAAAGTAACTAAGTACATTTACTCAAGTACTGTACTTAAGTACAATGTTGAGGTACTTTTACTCTGCTGGAGTATTTCCAGTTTTCTGTACTTTTACTTCTACTCCACTACATCTCAGAGGCAAATATTGTACTTTTACTCCACTACAATTATTTGAACATTTTAGTAACTAGTTAATTTGCAGATATAAATTATTACATTATAAAACATACATTAACCACTTTAGCCTCATTTCATACCTAGGCTATTTGAAAATAGCCGACATGCAACGCGGTCTGAGCTTGTAGATCTGCTATTTTCAAACATGTTAGTACTTTTGGTACTTTAAGTGCATTTTGATACCAATACTTTTGTACTTTTACCCAAGTAAATTTTGAACTCCGGACTTCTACTTGTAACAGAGTACTTCTACATTGCATCGATACTTTTACTTAAGTAAAAAAGTGAGCACTTTTTCCACCACTGCTCCTTTGTAATGTTTGGCAAACTGCGAGGGACGGGGCATTTCCACTAAGGTTTGATGATGTGTATTGTGTGTGTTCTTTAAAATGTTTTTAAAAGTCTTTATCACGATCCTTCAAACGTGTAATAAAAAGGTTTCAACTGAAAATAAATCTACATTCAGACACTAGGATGTGGGTCCAGCCATGTACATATTACAGCAGATACAACAACAGTTAATCTATGTGTACCTTTTGATATACTGGTTTTGTGCGTTCTAAAGGATGTCCTCTTCATAATGGGCCCCCTCTTAAAGGAGGAGTTCACCCAAAAAAAATACTTATTTTCTATCAATTACACACCCCATGAAGCCTTGATTTCATGGATTTATTTTTGTTTTTGTGGCATTCCTAAAACAATAATTTGATGACCGTGTGTATTTCCGGTAGGAGACACAAATAATCTACTTTGTGTCTCCTACCGGATACATTAGCCGGTAGGACACGGGAATCAAATTATTAGCCTAGGAATGCGACAAAAACAAATAAGAATCCATGGATTAAGGCTTCATAGGGTGTGCAATTGATAGAAAATAAGTAATTTTTTGGGTGAACTCCTCCCTTTAAAATGCCTCCCTTTCTCCAGGCCGACAAACAACACACCTGCTGTAGAGCAGTGATCCGTTTCTAGGACCCCCAGATCGATATGCACTTCTAGGCCACGGACCCCCATTTGACACGATATTTTATCACTGGTACCCCAGTCTACACTGAAAAAATCCTCTGTTTATTGAGTTACAGACTGTGTTAAGGGTCCGTCTGGACCCCCCCCGGTGGTCCCGTGCTGAGAAACAGTGACCTATAAAGTTAGCATATGGACAGACACAGAGACCCGTTCTAAACAAGCCAAGAACCATTCACAGATAAAACATTTTTGTTCAAGCTCCTCTGCAGGAATTGGTTGTTTGAGTGACTGTGTGTGTGTGTGTGTGTGTGTGTGTGTGTGTGTGTGTGTGTGTGTGTGTGTGTGTGTGTGTGTGTGTGTGTGTGTGTGTGTGTGTGTGTGTGTGTGTGTGTGTGTGTGTGTGTGTGTGTGATTCATACGGTCTGGGCTCAGTCCAAGACAAAAATAGCAGGACTCACCATCTCCGGTTTACTTCCCATATCTGCGTGAACTAGGCTTTTTACGTCTTTTTTAGGAGAGGTAAGCAGGTTGGAGTCTATTCAGGGACGTCAGAGGCTCTCAGAAGGTGGGGGGGGATGGACTTTCGGTGGACTATACCCCTTACTTTACACTTTGGCTATATTCAAAAATAGCAGATCTACAAGCTCATAGCGCGGCACCGAGTGCCGCGCTATGAGCTTGTAGATCTGATATTTTTGAAAAAGCGTGAAAAACATTTGCAACTGTCAAATGTAAACAAATTCTGTATTTTCAAAATATTGCGTTTTTTGGGCGGAATTTGTTACTTTTTTTCGTGTTTTGGTTACTTTATTTCAGTTTTAGGGATAGGTTATTTAATTCTTATTTTTGCCTGATTTTAACGATTTATTATTAAAAACAAAAGTGGGGGGTATGAAATCACGGATCTGTGAGAGTGAGGGTGTCGCGTCGTACGCACAGTGAATGGTCGTGACGCCCCTGAGTCTATTAATTCCAATGGAAGAGTGAACGTGAACACAGCTTCTGAACCATTATTAGCTCCATGGTAACTGAACTAAATATTGGACCCGATCGTCACAAGCCACACAATCTTCCCAATATTTTCATACTAAAATGTTTTTTTTTCTCGCAGAGACAAACCAGGAGAACATTTACTTTATTATCGACCTTTCTCTGTTCCAGTAGTCTGGGAGACTTCGGCTCAGCGCCTGCACAGCAGGGGCGCGGCCACTGCGTTCTGATAAAAAAAAACAGCCAATGAAGAAAAGGGGGCGGGATCCACATGCAGTGGGTGTTGCATGTAAATAGGAGCGACGGGAAGCAATTTCTCCTTGAGAAATTGCGGCCGCCATTGTTGTGCACTGCTGTTTGCCTCTCGACGGACTTTTTAGACGAGTTGCACAGCTCTCAGACCGGTAAGAGGCGTGTCCGCTCAGATTCTGAGCGTAAGTTACATCCCGCCCACAAATACCAGGGCTCTGGCCCAGAAGTTCCTCGCCTCTCCCGTTTGTATGCGAGAGCTGGCGAAAACCTCTGGGAACTCAGATTACTGTTCCAGCAACACACTCTCGCGGGATCTAGCAACAGTAAACATAGGACGTTCGCGAGATTTACCGTCAGACGCCAGCGCCCACTCCATTTGTAGGATTTGTGTACCATGTCGCCTCTAGTGGCTCCGATCGGGATGGTGTTTCTTTCATAAATTAACCATCTTTGGGCTCAGTTCAACAAAGTCACACAGTCACGTTCCGACTCACATAGAGTTCCCTTATCTTTTGACGATCACTATCTTTAGGGAGCATCGGCAATTGGATCTAAATTGGATTTAGGGCCTTAAACTGTACTTTGGGGCCACACATAGTCGGGTGGAAACCTCATATTATGTCCAAAACTGTTACTTTTCAGGATTCAAATATAGCAAAAGGTAACAGATCTACAAGCTCAAAAGGCGTCGCTTTGCGCCACGTTTCGAGCTTGTGGATCTGCTACTTTTGATGTTTTTGTGTGACGCTGTAGTATGATCAAGTAGGGTGTTAACCCATTAAGACCTGGAACGCATCTGTGTCACTTTAGGTTTCTTTGGCTATTACAAAATAGCAGATATACAAGCTCATAGCGCGGCACCGAGTGCCGCGCTATGAGCTTGTAGATCTGCTATTTTTGAAAAACTGTGAAAATTATTTTTTTAAATTTTTTCCGATTTATTTTTAGGATTTTGAATTTTTTTAGACGCCTCAGGTCTTTTAATTTATGAAGAAAAAAAAGTTTAAATAATGGAGATTGAGGTTTCTGCCCGACAGCAGCCATATTTATTATATATATATATATATATATATATATATATATATATATATATATATATATATATATATATATATATATATATATACACAATTTGATACACATTTATTTTTGTAATGTATTTCTATCCTCACCCATATTTTTCAGGTCTTCTACCAGCTCTGTTTGGAGGGAAGATCACCTCGTGGCGATAAACAGCAAATATCATCTTACATCAGCCCCCCGGGGAGGTAAATGTAAGCCCCTCCGCAATCGCACACACGCCGTGACACCCACCACCTGCAAAACACACACACCCACCGCCACGGCAATTTAAACTAGCATCTGAGCCGCTAGAAGAACGAACGCCGCGCTGCTCTGCCCCAGCAGCTAACCGCTGCGGTGGAAAGATGCTATCGCGCCTTCGGCAATCTGCCGTACAGTCATATGTCACAAATAGGTGTCAACTCATATTACTGGGTGGGGGGAGGGGACGGGGGGACGGGGGGACGGGGGGGACGGGGGGGCGGGGGGGCGGTGGACGGTTGGGTAGAGAGAAAACTCACTTATCAGACAGCTCATAGCCCCAGACATCTCGCCCTTGTCGACAGCTCCATTTGTGGCCACCGCAATGGATTTTTTTCCTCTTCCTTCAAGGCTCTTAATCCATTAAGACCGGGAACGCACCTGTGTCATTTTAAGATGTATTTGGCTGTTCCAAAATAGCAGAGATACAAGCTTGTAGATCTGCTATTTTTGAAGAAATCGTGCAAATTTGTGCAAATCTTTGAATATATATATATATATATGTATTTTTTTTAAAGCGAACATTTGTAACTCAAATCTTTGCTTCTTGGGGTCCCTGGAACAAAATATTTTGAGATGGGGGTCCACAGCCAAATACATATCATTTTGGGGGCCCTTTACACGAAAAAGGTTTGAGAACCACTGATATTATAGCAACATAAGTTTTTTCAGAAAACTGTTTTTGAGATTGTGATTTAGAAGACATTTGTAGAATCCCCAGAAGCAAAGATTTGAGTTACAAATGTTCGCTTAAACAATATATACATATATTCCAATATTTGCATATTTTTTAGCAGATCTACAAGCTCATAGCGCGGCACACGGTATTTATTGCCAAATAAATCTGAAAACGACACTGCCACGTTCCCGGTCCTCAATGGGTTAAATCATGCGCTGGTCGTCCATCTGCGAAGGAAAATGGATGTAATATGAGCACCCGGCCAGGTGCTAGTGTAGATTTGTTGACGTGATGCTGTGCTAAACACTCGGATGAGCAGGGATTTATCTGCATCCATCATCAGCACACATGATGGCAGATGAACCCGGTGGTTTATGGAAGAATTCAGGCCTGCACACCAGACGGGGCTTAAACGTATTGTTGCAAAGTGTTGCAAGGGGACAGTAAAAGTAAATCAGAGAACTGAGATAAAAGAGGGAACATTTTACGTCCGTGGAAGGAAAGAGGGGGTTGGAAACACAACGCTGTACAGGAATGCAAATTGTTCTTCTATGAACAGAGATGGTGATAGTCAGGGACGTGCACAGATAGACTCTAGGTGGTGCTAGAGCACCTGCCCTTTGCCCTCTTGACCAGAAGTGCCCTTTTGAAAAAAAGAAAAAGAAATGTGTTTTTTTTTTTCAGTTTACAGCAGGGTTCTTCAATAGGGGGTCCGGGACCCCTAGGGGGTCCTCAGAGTTACTACAGGGGGTCCGCCAAATCTTTATGTGATATGATTTTTCTTTTTACCATAACCACTCGAAACCTAGCATCCCTTTTCTGAGGAGAGCTTTAGCAGATCGCAGATCGCAGATCTACAAGCCCACAACGCCTCGCGCTGCGAGGCGTTGTGGGCTTGTAGATCTGCTATGTTTGGCAAAGAGGTTTAGGTGTAGAGGGAAAAAAGAGCAGACCAAGTCAAAAAAAAAAAGTATAATTTACTTGAGCACCTGCCCCTCAAAATGTCTGTGCACGCCACTGGTGATAGTGGTTATTTATATAAGATCTCTCTTGCATCCTGGCCATCTGCGTTCCACCTCTCTGTTGTCTTCAACGTTGTTCCAGGCCAAGGACCTCTTAGCGGAAAGATAGATGTAAGCAGGGACCCCCCGCTACCATATGCAGTATTCATATTAAACGTTTTCATTGATTTCACAGATGGCTTTTTAGACTTGTTTGATAACACAGTGTTGTTTAAGTTGATGTTAGTTTTTTTTAGTGCATTTTTGTATTTTCAGACATTTAATCATTTAAACCTGCTTTGTTTTCCCTACAATAAATCTATTTGCAAAAAATCTCCACAAATACAGTATGTAACTAGAAAATGTGCTCCTCGGAGCACAGGTCTCCGCCAGTACTGTTCCTGATTAATCCTGTCTTACCTCACTTCAAAAGATATAAATGATCTTTTGAAGTTACACACCTATTTATAGGTCTCTATGTCATCATGCGTCTTGCTAGCCAATCAAAGCACACCCTTTCAACATATTGTCACGTGTCACGTGAAGCTTGACCAATGTTAGCTTGGTGGACACACGGAAGGACGAGAACGAAAACATATATAGTCTCCTGGCGGGGACAAAAAAGATTTGGCGCTCCTCTGTAGTAAGTCTCGGACCCCCTGTTGAAGACCCATGTTCTACAGCAGTGCTTATCTAACATGTTCATGTCAAGAACCCTCAAATTGATTTGTAATTGGCCACAGACCCCCATCTGAAAATATTTTTTTGCCAGAGACCCCCCAGAAGTTACGAAAATAGCAGATGTACAAGCTCACAGCGCGGCACAACGTGACGCACTGTGAGCTTGTAGATCTGCTATTTTTTTAATAGCCAACATACAAATGGATTAACATTACATTAACTACTTTTGCTGGGGACCCTCTGGAACCCCACCCCAAGGACCCCCGGACCCCACTTTGAGAACCAATGTCCTACAGTACTAGTAAAGAGACTGGAATACGCATGCTCCTATAATCTGAAAACAGATCATCCTAACATTGTTTATGGTGTAGAAAATGATACAGTAGTCCATGTGGTATGTGCACATAATTGGTAAACGTATCTAGCGTTGTCCTGTCCGAACTCACCATCTTTACTTTATTACAGAAGCATTAACCCATTGAGACCTGAAGCCGTTTCCGCATGTCTCCTAAATCTCAACAGTATTCTGAAAAACTTATGTTTCTATATCAGTGGTGCTCAATCTTTTTCATGTCAAGGACCCCACAATTATATGTATTTGGCTGTGGACCCCAATCAAAATATCTTGTTCCAGGGACCCCCCAGAAGCAAAGATTTGAGTTAAAAATGTTCGCTTAAAAAAAAATATATATATTCAAAGATTTGCACACATTTTCACGATTTTTCAAAAATAGCAGATCTACAAGCTCATAGCGCGGCACTCGGTGCCGCGCTATGAGCTTGTATAGCTGCTATTTTTGAATAGCCCAAAGTGTAAAATAATGCTTTTTTTTTAGCTCAAATCTAAAAATGACAAAGTTCCAGGTCTTAATGGGTTAATGTTCCAGACAGGGTGAAGTGCTCACAATTTATCGGAGAAGATCCGAGCATAAAAACAGCATTACAAGCTGCACATCCACAAGCCTCCTGGAACCCTCGAACCGCCGCAGGGGAAATCACCCCACAGCACCAATCTCAGACAGTTCTTATAGTTGTCCACTCTAACAAAGATGCCGTCCTTGAATGGTCATATTCTATGTACTAGGCTTGTTACACTTATATGGACAACACCATCAATGGTGTTGCTGAACCAGGGAAAAAGAGAATAGTGGAGTAGAAATAGACCTTGGAACAGGTGTTGACTGTAATGACTGCAACATGGGCCTTGTGACAAGACTCCCTGCTGTGAAGTCTAACGGTCCAAATACAATTAGATGGAACAGCAAGGATTTTTTTGAACAGATTGGCATTCAAAAAAAATCTATTATAACATATGACTGTTTTGTGTTCAGTCTCTCGTATACAGTAGGTGTAAGGATTGCGATTCTGAATCCAAAGTTGATCGAATTGCATGTAACATTTTGAGCATTGAAATCACAAGCAGGCAGTGGTGGAAAGTAACTAAGTACATTTACTTAAGTACTGTACTTAAGTACAATTTTGAGGTATTTGTACTTTACTTGAGTATTAACAATGTTCAATACTTTTACTTCTACTCCACTACATCTCAGAGGCAAATTGTACTTTTACTACAATTATTTGAAAACTTGAGTTACTAGTTACTTTTCAGATATACATTTTTATATTATGAAACATACATTAACCACTTTAGGCCAATTTTATACACAGGCTATTTGAAAATAGCCAATCTACAAGCTCACAACGCGTCGCATCGCGGCGCGTTGTGAGCTTGTAGATTGGCTATTTTCAAATATTTAGCACTTTTACTTTTGGGACTTTAAGTACAAGTCAAACTTTAAGTACAAGTCAAAATATTGGCATCAAATTTTGATGCCAATATTTTTGCGCTTTTACTCAAGTAAATTTTGAATTCCGGACTTTTACTTCTACAGTACATTGCAGTATTGGTACTTCTACTTAAGTAAAGCAATTGAGTACTTTTTCCACCACTGCAAGCAGGTTCGCTGTTAGTCTTTCAGTATTTTGTTACTTTTTTTTAATCTGAGGAAGGTCTGCTGTTATTTGTATCACACATAATGTGCTGTTCTGAAGGGGGGAAAAAATGGGAAACCATTTCAAAGACAACACAGCTGGTAGTTAATGTTGCGTATGCACAGCAGCCTGCGTTCATTTACCTTCAGCCATTCCGTTAACCCATTAAGACCTGAAGCCGCTATATCAGTGGTGCTCAATCTTTTTCATGTCAAGGACCCCCAAAATTATATGTATTTGGCCGCGGACCCCCATCAAAATATTTTGTTCCAGGGACCCCCCAGAAGCAAAGATTTGAGTTAAACATGTTCGCTTTAAAAAAATATATATATTCAAAGATTTGCAAACATTTTCACGATTTTTCAAAAATAGCAGATCTACAAGCTCGTAGCGCGGCACTCGGGCCTGCTCGCTCGCCTCTCATTGACGATTAATTACTAGTGGCCGCTTGAGAAGACCATAATGGGGCACCCCACCACCACCACCACCACCACGGAGGCTGGGGGTTTGAATCCACCGTGGTGGTGCGTTCGCCTTTTTGTATACAAACACAATTGGCTCTATGTACAGCAGCCAATTTGGAGAGAAATTGGGCCTCTTCTTACTTCCTTCACAGGTGTTACCATTGATACTAATGAAGGCTCTGTTCCATTCTGGTCAAACGGAGTCAGGGTTGCTGATATTGTTCATGTTGGCTCACTGGAAACACTCTGCTACAGTGGGTTTGAAAGTGTGGTCCAGGAACCCTAATGGTTCCTTGAGGGGGTTCCAAATGGCCCCTTAAATGGTTTGTAACTCTGAGAGTGTAAAAATGGAACCAAATGGACCCGTAAGGGTCCATTTGGTTCCATCTGTACACTCTCAGAGGTATGGGGGTCCTTGAAATTAAAAGGTTTGAGAACCACTGTGCTACATGAAATGGAACAAAGCCTTCATTAGTATCATTGGTTAAACCTGTGAAGGAAGTAAGGAAGAGGCCCGATTTCTTTCCAATATGGCTGCTGTGCATAGAGCCTATTGGCCCGTGTTCGGGGGGGGAGGGAATGCTGGGAGGGTGATATTTGTCACGGCACGTATAGTCCTATACGGGATGGTGTAAGACAGGAAAGTATTAGTATCTCAAAATTCTACTGAAGCACAGTACTTGAGTAAATGTACTTAGTTTACTTGCCACCACTACGGGAAGCCATTCCCCACACTGGTAAATATATGTGTGTGTGTGTGTGTGTGTGTGTGTGTGTGTGTGTGTGTGTGTGTGTGTGTGTGTGTGTGTGTGTGTGTGTGTGTGTGTGTGTGTGTGTGTGTGTGTGTGTGTGTGTGTGTGTGTGTGTGTGTGTGTGTGTGTGTGTGTGTGTGTGTGTGTGGGGAGATCAAACCATGTGGAAATGTCAGGGCTCCTATTCCGCTGCTCAATGGTCTGTTGCCCAGACTGTCTCAGGGGTACATTTGCTGCCCTTGCCTTAGGGGGGGGGGGGGGGGGGGGGCGAGATAATGGAGGACGCTTAACGGCCAAAATAATGTCTGTTCAACCCCATTGAACCTGAGTGCACAGGCAGACAGACAGACAGACAGACAGACAGGAATGTAGACAAACATTGCCTCTCGAAATTGAGATGCTACTGTACATCTCAAGGGGCTTATCCTTTCAATAAATCATTTATAAATCTATTATAAATTCTGACATTGCATCAGATACAGTATACTAGTCTTGAAGAACTGACAGTAGTATACTTCTTTATACAGTACACAGCAGAGTTACCTCACTGACTGTATTTTTGGGTTGTGTTGTTAACCCATTTAGACCGGGAAAGAATCTGTGTCATTTTAAATGTGTTTGGCGGTGCCGCACTATGAGCTTGTATATCTGCTATTTTTTGAAATTTTGTGCAAATCTTTGAATATATATTTTTTTAAAGCGAACATTTCTCAAATCTTTGCTTCTGGGGGTCCCAGGAACACACTATTTTACATAATGTTCGCTTTGCACCAAATTAATGTTCACGATTATAACAAATAAATAGCAGATCTACAAGCTCATAGCGCGGCACTCGGTGCCGCGCTATGAGCTTGTATATCGGCTATTTTTGAATAGCCAAAGAAATCTAAAAATGACACAGTTCCGTTCCCGGATTGAATGGGTTAACCCATTAAGACCTGGAACTGTGTCATTTATAGATTTGAGCTAAAAAGCATTATTTTACACTTTGGTCTATTATTCAAAAATAGCAGATATACAAGCTCATAGTGCGGCACTGATTGCCGCGCTACGAGCTTGTAGATCTGCTATTGAAAATGTGTGCAAATCTTTGAATATATATATTTTTAAAACGAACATTTTTAACTCAGATCTTTGCTTCTGGGGGGTCCCTGGAACAAAATATTTTGATGGGGGTCCGAGGCCAAATACAAATAATTTTGGGGGTCCTTGACATGAAAAAGATTGAGCACCACTGACATAGAAACATAGGTTTTTGAGAATACTGTTGAGATTTAGGACACATGTAGAATCGGCTTCAGGTCTCAATGGGTTAATGTGGAAAAACTGTCATCCAAGGATCAGAGCGAGTGCTGAATAAATATGCTGCGTGCGTACAACTCTCTCCAGCCTGTAATAGCATCAATAATAATGGAATACTGGCAAAGCCCTATGTGTGAACATTTAGTGTAAACCTGGATTGACAGCTTTGGTTGTCACCTGCTTAGGTTTGCAGTTTGGACACAAAGCAAGTAACCTTGTGCAAAGATTTTTTTTTTCCCCCCCGTTTCTTTTTTGCAAACTAAGTGGCCAATCACGTCAAACCTAATTAAATGTGCAAGGTATGCTAATGCAATTCTCTGGAGAGTGACAGCTATTCAATGTTCATTCCATCATGCAAATTTGTTATAGGTTAACATTTTCCTTGCTGTGTATATGATTAAGCCAATCAATAATGCATTTGATTTAATCGTGCCAGGGTAATACAATACATTTTTGTTTGGGTGCGGGGGCCGGGGCGGGGCGGCAAAGGGACGGCTGTTCATTAGTGCTGAACCCCCCCAAATTTTCTCTCCACAGCAAGAAAACCCCAAACTACTGAGGAAACAATGTCAGAAGGTGAATTGGCAATTAAACCTGAGTTTTTTTTTGTTGATGAATAAACAGTTTTTTTGCAGAATAGTTTGATAGAAGTCATGAAGACTTTGTGCTGTTGTGATTTACACATTCTCCGGAGAATTCATAGGCTAAGTGCATTGAAATGCCTGTTTTTTATTTGATAGAGCCCGGCGTTGTATTTTATTTATTTACGTTGTATAGTTGTTATGTATTTATATTGTATTGCTTAGTGTAGTGATTATCATACAATGAGTGTGCGTTAAACATTAGGTAATGGAAGGTCCTGCATGAAAACATGCTATAATAACTCATGAAATGTATGCGTGTGACTTTGGCTAACCTATACATGTCTTTAGAGGCCCTAGCACCTCCAACATAGGGTAAATCATGTATTGCACTATGTTGGGAGTGCAAGGCTCTCATTGACAGAGGTACTTCAGAAAGGTTAATTTCCTGTCTTATCTTAGTTTTTATCAATTAGCGTTAACACCTAATATAGGAACATCAACAAGTTCGCAGAAAGAACACGAGTATCTACAAGGACCATCTGCTCAACTTCCGGTGGAGTCAGGGGGGCCATCTGCACCCTGCAACGCTGGAGAAACAAGGAGGCCAAGTGCACCTTGCGACTCTGAGTAGGCAAGCAATAGCGACTCAGAAATCAACACCTGTCATGGCATTTCCTGTGACCCTAACAGACAGGATGTCTGTGCGCTACCGATGCTGCATGTTCCCCAGCGACTTTTGCACCTCGGGTCATACATAAACATATAGAGAGCAACCTTATTGTAACCAGTTTAACCCTTCCCTTTTGAGCCCGCCTCAAATGGGATGTTCCACAATGTTTAACTTCTATGTATATATATCACTGTCCTGTCGTTAATAAAGTAAGAACTCTGTTGAATCGAGACTCCTCGTCTTCTTCCAATGCAGTTCCCAGATGCGCATCGCCTATTTGTTGTTGGACCTAACTCTCACTTTGTGATACAACCCACTTCTTCATGACCACACTCATCTGACCAGAATCTGAAAGACTTGAAAGACCTAAGAGGGAGAAAATCATAACACTTCGAATCTCTTCGCCAAAAATAGCCGATCTAGTACAAGCTCACAACGCGTCACAATGTGTGTGCTCGCGTGCGTGTAAGTTAGAAGCGGGGACATAACTCGAGGTTAGGACCAGTATTGCCAAATCAGCTTATTATAAGAGGCTTTGGGCTTGTAAAGTCGCTTGTAAATATTGGTACAGTAGTTGCGCTTTGCGTTTTTTTTTGGGCTTGTTTCTAAAGTAGTTGCTCATTTTGGCTTGCTGTCTAATGTTGTTTAAACCAATGGGTTTCAAACAATGTCATGTTCATACAAGATATGCATAGTTAAAATGTTTCACCAAATGATTTTACATTTTTGTCAAGATTTTTTTTTTTTTTACAGCCGATCCACAAGCTCACAATGTGTCGCACAGCGACGCCCTTGTACATCGTTTTTTTTTTTCCAAATAACTAGCCGATGCTCATGTGGCCTATACCTAGTCGCTTCTTTTGGGCTTATTTTCATAGCCCTGGTTGCTCGTTTCTCTTGCAAAATCTGGCAACAATGGTTAGGAGGACCACCCCCACAAGTTGTTGTGTGAGGCCAAGCCCCCAGAACCCAGTGGTTGCATTGAAGCGAAATGGACATGCTGGCCATTCGTAGGTACTGCAGCTTAAACGGACGGGGCCACTGCACAATGTACGAGCCAAAACGGTTTCGACCAATGGGCTCGACTCACGAGCTTGCGGTGAGCAACTCAATGCAAGTAGATGGGAGGGGATATCGGGTGCCCTCTCTATTATTTTTAACTATGTGTGAGGCAGACAGAGTTGAACAGCGAGGCTGACAGAAAGCGTGATTCACTCAGCTCACCGATCCCGTCCCCAGCTGAACTGTCACTATATTGACTCTAGTGGCCCACATGGAGATGGAAGCTCCCATTGAGATTGATTGTTGACACATATTATCTGACAGAAACCTCTTGTGTCTACCGGAGCAGACTGGAGTCAGCCATAAGAGGCCTCCGGAAGAAAAAATACATTTGTTTAAATGATGATGAGAGAGAGAGGCAATGTGAAGTGTATGATGTAGAATCCACTTTGTGACATTCGTAGGTATAATTCGTAGATAACGTGTTCCTTCCACGCGCTACGTCCAACCAGGGAAACTCCCCCCTGTCAGGTGATAAGAAGGTCAGTTGGCTCTCATGCATTGAAGGAGGCATGAGCTCGGCCCTGGCCTCCCTAGGTTGGCAGAGGGAAGGTAGTGCCCAGGATTACACGCTTAGGCATTGGCACCGGGTGAAAAAAAATAGGGGTTACAAAAATCGTGGGATAAAAATTTAAAGAAAAGAAGAATCCACTTTGTGGCCACTGGTCAACAGGTTTAACATCGTTACTGTCTGTCGGGCTTAGGTTATTATCTTAGGCTATTATAAAAAATAGAAAATCTTTGAATATATATATAAAAAAATGTTTTAAAGCAAACATTTGTAACTCAAATCTTTGCTTCTGGGGATTCTACAAAAGCTTTAATACATTGCAATATTGATACTTTTACTTAAGCAAAAAAATGTAGTAATTTTTTCCACCACTGCACGAGACACTGTTGTTACAACGGACTGTGAATTAAGCATAACTCACACTTTTCGACTGAACCGGCTATTTCGCTACCGTGAAAAATGGAACAGGCTCGGCACTTAAAACACTGACAAACAATAGAACGCGGCGTAATTTAATGTATAGCATAAACACATGGCAGAATAACCAGCAGGGAAACAGAAGCGTAAACAGGAGAACAGAGATAGAAGATCTCCTTTATATTGTTCCACGCATATAGCCTGAGAAATGAACGCCTTTGTGTGACTGCATTACATTTATCAAAACAATGCTTAACCCGTTAAAACCGGGAACACATCTGTGTATAACCACAAACCGTTATTTGATATTTTGGCTATTCAAAAATAGCAGATCTACAAGATCATAGCGCAGCACCGAGTGCTGCGCAATGAGCTTGTAGATCTGCTATTTTTGAAAAATCGTGAAAATTATAAAGCGAACATTTGTAACTCAAATCTTTGCTTCTGGGGGGGGTCCCTGGAACAACATATATCCGCGCCCAAATACATATTATTTTGGATGGTCCTTGACATGCAAAAAAGGTTTGATAGCCAACTTATAGCAATGTACGTTTTTTTTTCAAAAAACTGTTAGGATTTAAAAGACATTTGTAGAATCCCCCAGAAGCAAAGATTTGAGTTAAAAAATGTTTGCTTTGAAAAAAGATATAATATTATTCAAAGATTTGCACTTAATGTTCACGATTTTTCAAAAATTAGCAGATCTACAAGCTCATAGCGCGGCTATGAGCTTGTAGATCTGCTAATTTTTGAAAGGCCAAAGAAATCTTAAAAAACTAGAAAATGTGCTCCTCGGAGCACAGGTCTCCACCAGTACTGTTCCTGATTAATCCTGTCTTACCTATTTATATTACATATTGTCACGTGTCACTTGACCAATGTTAGCTTGGCTGATGGAAGCTCACTTCAAAAAATATAAATTATTTTTTGAAGTGACACACCTATTTATAGGTTTCTATTTCGTCATGCGTCTCGCTAGCCAATCAAAGCACACCCTTTCAACATATTGTCACGTGTCACGTGAAGCTTGACCAATGTTAGCTTGGCGGACACACGGAAGGACGGAGACGAAAACATACACTCCACCTCTGGCGGAGACAATTACACAGATGCGTTCCCGGATTAAATGGGTTAAACAACAACGCCCATGGAAGCAGGCATTGTTATCTCCATACGCTCTGAGTTTATGTTCCCCACATGTCAAATCAAGTGAACAGCACCAAGTTTAAAGTGGAGGCATTGAAACTGGGAGGTGATTACCTAAGCCTCCCCTATATGTCATTGTCAGCATGGCATAGGGTTCCTTTTTGTCAGGGAGCTTCTAGGAACGGTATCGTCTCTGTCGGTGGCACTTCTTTTTTTTGGGAAAAAAACTGGAAAAACTGGGGTCTTCAACAGGGGGTCCGTCAAATCTTTATGTGATATGATTTTTCTTTTTTACCATAACCACTCGAAACCTAGCATCCCTTTTCTGAGGAGAACTTTAGCCAAAAATAGCCGATCTACAAGCCCACAACGCCTCGCGCTGCGAGGCGTTGTGGGCTTGTAGATCGGCTATTTTTGGCAAAGAGGTATAGGTGTAGAGGGAAAAAAGAGCAGACCAAGTAAAAAAAAAAAAAGTATAATCTACTTGAGCACCTGCCCCACAAAATGTCTGTGCACGCCACTGACTCAGTCCACCCAGAATGAGGGATAAAAATGTATGAACAGAGGAGGGATATCAGAAGCAGAGGCATGGACCCCCCCCCCCAACAAATTCATCGCTTGTGCTGGTTTGCTTCCTCCTACATGTCCGGGAAAAAAAGCAAATCAGACGATTTCAAGGATTTTTTTATAACTCTTCAGGGATTCTACCACAATTCCCCACAGGGGACACAACGACCACACGTTTTCACACTAGAATCCTTCAGACTTGTGTGTGTGGCAGCAAATCAAACTGGAAGGAGAAAAATCTTTGGCAGGAGAAAAAAAATGAAGTATATACCGGTTAAATTCATGTTGAAATATTGAAAAGGGTGAACTCTGACTTCCGCTGGCTTCCCATTATGCTGCTATACTTGTGGGCATGAATTAATGAGACGCCACAGGTCTCATCCACGGCTGTAGTCACCGTATTCAGACAGACAGGGGAGTTGGAGGCCGTTTATATTTCTCTGATGATCGTTTTCGGTATATATCTCTCCTGTGCCCACGTTAACCCATTAAGACCTGAGGCCGATTGTACAAAATGCCTTATAATGTATATCGCTATAATTAGCTATAGCGTGGGGTCCGGGGACCCCCAGGGGTACTTGAGGGGGTTCCAGGGGGTCCCCAGCTAAATGATGGATAGGAACCAAATGGACCCTTATGGGTCTGTAACTCTGAGAGTGTACAAATGGAACCAAATGGACCCGTTTGTACACTCTCAGAGTTAAATTAACATTGATTTTACAATATAAATTGGGGTCCCAGAGATAGAAATGCCATTAAATGGGGGTCCGCAGCCTAATGCATGTCAAACTGGGGGTCCTTGAAATTAAAATGGTTGAGAATCACTGCTAGAGCCGTAAAAATCTTCTCTTATGGGGGTCCCTGGCTTATCTTTTCAAATGGGGGTCCGCGGGCTGATAAGTGTCAATTTGGGGGTCCTTGACATGAAGAAGTTTGAGAACCACTGAGCTATAGTATAGCTTTAAAAAAGTTTGAAAACCACTGATGTATTATATCAACTTTTTTCATGTCAAGGACCCACAAAATTGTCCTATGTATTTGGCCGACAACCAACTAATCAAATGTTTTGTTTCAGGGACCCCCAGAAGCAAAGATTTGATTAAATATTAAAAATTGTATTAAACAAAAAAAAAAGTTTTCACGATTTTTCAAAAATAGCAGATCTACAAGCTCATAGCGCGGCACTCGGTGCCGTGCTATGAGCTTGTAGATCTGCTATTTTTTAATAGCCAACCCAAAGTGCTATATGACACAAATGCTTTGCCGGTTTTAATGGGTTAAGATAGCTTGACATGACATGTCAGATTTTGAAAATGGGTTTCAGAGAATTGTGTTAGCATAGCCTATAACTTTCTCTCTACACATGGCATTACAAAAAGCTCCCTCTTATTGCCTTTGACAAATATTAGAGAGCAATAAAGCCAGATGAGAAATGATGTGGACTGTTTGACAGGTTTTGTGTATCTTTTGTAAAACAATTATCTGTGTCCTTCTCTAAAAGCATCTTAGTACCAGCCAACAACAAAAAATAAGATTGAATAAAACATAATATATCGTATCATAGCCAAGACCTTTGCATGGATGATTCGGAGAAATGTATTCATCAATTTAAAGGGATAGTTCACCCAAAAAAATACAGAAGTATCTATCGATTAGTCACCCCATGGAGAGTTCATGGATATTTTTTTGTTTTTGTCGCATTCCTAAGCCAATAATTTGATGACCAGGCAGCGCACCGCTAGGCAGCGGTTCCGGTGGGCAGCGGTTCCGGTAGGACACGCAAAGGAGACAAATTATTGGCGACAAAAACAAAAAAATATCCATGAATTCAAGTCTCTGCATGGGGTGACTAATCGATAGAAAATAAGTACTTTTGGGAGTGAACTATAGCCTGGTAAACCCCCCTCCCTCCGGAAATCTCGTTTGCATTTGATTTCAGGATGGAGTCTGGCATGAGCGCCTGTATGGGCAAATTGGGAGCTGGGCTGGATTAGTACCGTTGACTGACAACCCCTTCAGCCAATCAGCAGTTCAATCCCCTTCAGCCAATCAGCAGTTCCTTCTCCACAGAACCAGGGCAGGGGGACTTCTGAAAGGGCCATGCCGAAAATAGGTTGCTTTATTCGGATACATGCGTGTCACTGCCCGCCCCTGCCGGTTCTCTGAATTTTTGTTTTTAAATAGGCTCTGTAATGATTAATTGACCACACATATGAAGTTAAACAACTAAATTCTATCCGAACGATATCTTATAAGTAAATTCCGTGCCTCAAAATAGAAGTTTGAGAGCTTTTTGAAGTATTAAAACAGCGGAGAAAATAACGGAGCTGCCGCTCGTTTTAGGTCGGGTGCACTCAGGCTGGACTCGGTTCCATTCGGTTTCACTCGAACTCGCCACCTGATTGGCCAACCTTCGCTGTCAATCACAGAACAATGGGCGAGAACGCTGATAGGCTCGTCCATTTGGTGAACGGGCAAGAAACGCCCAGACAAGCCTTCAGGCCAGACTCCTTCCTGAAATCAAATGCAAACGAGATTTCCGGAGGGAGAGGGGTTTACCAGGCTAGGTGAACTATCCTTTTAAACTGTAGCCTATTTGAAGAGTCTTGATCAAAAAATGAGATATCCATCATAATTTCAATAAAACAACATCAGCCACATACTCTGGTAAAAAAATCATCACTGCTTTCAGTAAAGGAAAAAATAAAACCTCCAACAAAAAATATGAATCACTACCTCTTGTTTCATTTTATGTTCAAACACTAATGCAATTTACATACTTCATATAAACGAAGGCGAGTGTTAAAACGATGACTCAGCAGTGCGCTGAAATGAGCCCTAAAAACCTGATCTTACAAAAGAGAAAATTATGCACATCCTTAATTTTGCCCTTGTTCTTCATCCTCCATCATCTTTGAAATAAACAACATCCGAGTTAATCCATTGAGAGCTGAAGCCGATTCTATAAAAAACATATGTTTCTATATCAGTGGTGCTCAATCTTTTCCATGTCAAGGACCCCCCAAAATAATATGTATTTGGCCGCGCACCCCCATCTCAAAATATGTTGTTCCTGGGACCCCCCCAAAAGCACAGATTGGAGTTATAAATGTTCGCTACAAAACACACACACACACACACACACACACACACACACACACACACACACACACACACACACACACACACACACACACACACACACACACACACACACACACACACACACACACACATATACAATTCAAGACTTTTCAAAAATAGCAGACATACAAGCTCATAGTCACTCATAGTGCCGCGCTATGAGCTTGTAGATCTATTTTTTTAATAGCCAAAGACATCTTAAAATGACACAGATTGAATGGGATTGAATGGGTTAATAACAGCCCAGCCTCTGACAGTCTCTCTCTGAAGTGAAACCTCTCTTTTTTCCTCCCTCTCCATTGAATGAACTAATATCCTCCACTTCCTTCATGTTATTGCACTTGTCTCCACGCTGACAAGCGGAGGTCACGCGACCTCTCCGCTGGCCCCCCGCTGTCGTTTCCTCCCGATCAACCACTTCCCTCAGTCATATTTATTAGCTTCTTCCCGCGGCCGTCGGCCCACATCACGAACGGACCGTCACGCCGCCGTCCGTCCACTCGCACCCCCCCCTCGTCCCCGTTCTCTCTCTCTCTCTCTCTCTCTCTCTCTCTGTGTCTCTCTGTGCTTTGGGAGAATGGTGATGGACAGGTCCCATTACTTTATCTGTGAGGGAATTCAGATGGTTTGGGAGTAGAGAAGGAGGAGGCAGGAGAAGGAGAGGAGGTGGTGGTGAGGTGGTGGTGGTGGGGTTGCTGTTGAGGGACTCATCAATCTCACTTGGGGCTGTTAACCCATTCTATCCGGGGGGGACGCATCTGTGTCATTTTTAAGATTTATTTGGGCTATTCAAAAATAGCAGATCTACAAACTCATGAGCTTGTAGAACTGCAATTTTTTCTTTTAAATAGTGCCAATTGTGTAAATCTTGGAATATATATATATTGTTTTAAAGCCAACAAAATATGTTTATCTTTAACAGTTTTTTTTGTATTTCTTTTGTCGTAAACATACAAATCTGTAACAATAAAAATACGATAGAAAATAAACTATACATTTATATGTTGTTGAAACAATGATCTTGTTATATAATTCACAAATGTTTTGGGAAATAAAATAATAATAATAATAAAGAGGGAGAAAGAGAGTCAAAAAAAGAAAGTCAAACAAAACATTTTTGAAATGGGGGTCCGCTCCGCTGACATGAGAAAAGTTTGAGAACCACTGATATTATAGCAACAAGTTTTTTCAAAAAACTGTTTCAGAAAATTCAGAAGACATTTGTAGAATCCTCAGAAGCAAAGATTTGAGTTACAAATGTTAACTCAAATACGTCCACTACAAACAAATAGCAGATCTACAAGCTCAAAGCGCGGCACTCGGTGCCGCGCTATGAGCTTATATATCTGCTATTTTTTGAATAGCCACAGTATAAGATAACGGTTATTAAGTGGTTAGTTACGATCTAAAAATGGCACAGATTCTTTCCCGGTCTGAAGGTGTTAACGGTTACAGCCGGTGACAGAGACAGGTGGCATTTTCCTGACACGCAGCACTCGCCTCTGATAATCCCTCATCTTCGCCAAAGTGACAGTGAGAAAATGAACCATCTCCAGAAGAGACAGCGCGGGTCCGATAACACCTTATAGTCTGGTGTACAGCGGGGCCGGGCGGATCCACGTCGTCAGAGCCTGGATGGCATCAACGGCCTAGCACGGGCCGGCTGCTGTATACTCTGTGCTAGCTATCGCTAACCGTGGCTAATGTTTGATCTGTATACACGTTGATGGATATAGAGAGATATCATATGTCTACTATCTATCTATCTATCTACTGTGGCTATCTATCTATTACATCAGTTGTTCTCGGAAATGTTTGTGTCACGGACGCCCAAATTGACACATACATACGTACCAAGTAGTCCATGAGCCAGAGCCCCAAAATTGAGCAATGATTATCGAAAGAGTGGGAAAAACCAAACCTATATTAAATTGTTCATAGGGTCAATACGAGTAAATAAATATATGATAACCTCTCTCCACAGGAGTAGCTTTTTCATGGTTATCACACATTTTGTTATTTTCCCTATACGTACATGAAACAGGTGAAAAAATGACAACATTTTTTAAAATAGCTATCATAATGAAACTTAATGAGTTGATTACTTACACGAAGACAATGATTTATCGTATTACAAGTTTTCTGAAATTGTATATATAAACATGCAAATTAGTCATTAGGAAAATATGCCCAAATTTGCATAACTTTCCAGAATCAACATTGGAACATTGGACAAAGCCAGAGTCAACATTCTTATTTCATTTTGTTAAGATGTTGGAGTCAAAGGTTTTTAACGAGGGAATATTCAATATCTGGCTCAATTTTGTGGCTCTGGCTCATGGACTAAATAAATAAATAAATAAAAACTACATGATGTATGCCCCCACACACACACACACACACACGCTCTCTCACACACACAAACACATGCATAGTTTAAGTACGGTACTCATTATATTTCGGACAACCAGTGCTTTCTCCTATTAGATGTGGCATGGCAGGTAGACACACAGCCAGTGGTGGACAGTAACGGACTAAATGTACTTGAGTACTGTACTTAAGTACAGATTCTGGGGATCTGTACTTTAATTGAGTATTGGATTTTTTTGATACTTATTACTTTTACTCGAGTACATTTCCAAGACAAACATTGTACATTTTAGGTTGGCTGTTTAAAAAATATATAAATATATACTGTATATTATTTCCAAGTAAAGTAACTAACTAATTACCTTTTAAGAGCAGCACCCTAACTAGTAACTATAACTTTAACTATTGTTACTTTTTTAAAGTAACTTGGCCAACACTGTTTATAACGTTATTTGAGTAAACTAATTGTCACCACTTCTCCAGTCGACCATCTTGCTTTGTTAGTGACACTGACACAGGTCCTCAGTTAATCCATTGCCATATTACTGAGATGAGAAATGCTGTTAAAATAAGACTCTCTAACGATTCAGCTATGGCTGACCCATGTTGCCATGGTTACCCGATGTGTCCAATCACAGTACGTTGAGGCCGGTCTGGACTCATGTGGAACTCCCATTTTTGGGAAAATGACGTCATATTTGATGAGTCGTGATTTGAGCAGCTGGATTTAAAGGCTGATTCCACACAGTGCGAGGACATTAGTGAAAGAGAAGCTGACTTTACAACCTCCTATTGAAACCGTTAGAGCACAGAGTGGAAGTCAAAGCTGACCATTCCTGGATCGAAACTTGAGATGTCACTGTTTGGGACAGTTCTAGACAGCTGGAGAAAACACTCAGCCAATATGGGGAACAAGCTGTGTCTGCGTGATGCTGAGATGAGGCAAATCCAGCAATATGAGGTGGATGTAACTCTGGACCCTGATACAGCACCCTGTGCACTCATCCTGTCTGAGGATGGAAAACAAGTGAGTCATGGAAGACCTGTTTATGGAAGAATCTCCCACAACACAGAGAGATTCTCTAGAATGCTCTTCGTCTTAGGAAAACAAAGTTTCTCCTCAGGAAGATTTTACTATGAGGTTCAGGTTGGAGGGAAGACTGACTGGGTTGTAGGAGTGGCCACAGAGTCCATCAACAGGACGGGATACATCTATTGGGGACCCGATGATGGTTACTTGTCTATAGGGTTGAGGAAAGGAAATCAGTACGAGGCTTTTGCTGATACTACTGTCGTCCTCCCTGTAAGAGAGGAGGTCCAGAAAGTGGGAGTGTTCGTGGATTATGAGGAGGGTCTGGTCTCCTTTTACGATGTGGAGACCAGAGATAATTTCTACTCTTACACTGGCTGCACCTTCACTGAGAGACTCTACCCATTCTTTGGTCCATGTAACAACTATAATGGTACAAACCCTGCTCCTCTGATCATCTCTCCTGTCAATCACACTGATTGGCAGGATTAATCCTTCCATTTACAATAGAATGTGTAAATAACACAGTATAATTGTAACTCTTAACAAACCTGCTTATCTGCAGCAGTTAGGGCTTCAGTGCCTTGCTCAAGGACGCTTCATCCAGTTCAAAACACTGGTGACGACCTGCAAGGCAGTCAAGGTCACGTCACCTCCTGACCTTCAGGACATGATCCACCCCTACACCCCTTCACAAACACTTTGCATCAGATATCAGGTTTTACTTCTTTTTTTATTAGGTAAAATGGTGTCATGTGACATTGAGCATCACACAGGGTTTTGATACTCCATACTGTTTGACTGTAATTGGATTCATAAATGTGTGGGCGGGCTGGGACCCATCTATTATCCAAAAATCACACCCTGTGTGAAGAGAGTGGTGCCTTTGATGAGCCCCGTATTGATGTTGTCATCAATGTTTGTTTTTTGGACATACGGACGGACACACAGACAAAGTCAGATATAGGAGTGGTTGGCACCACTCAAAAACTAAACATATCATGAACACAACATCCAATCAACCCCAAATAGGAATCACATATATAGAACACACCTCCAAAAAGCTGTGTTTCTGCAGGTTTCGTATAACGTAGTGGTTCTACAAGCACATGCAGTGCATGTGGTTTAAATAATAAGTTACAAGGTACTATAAATGAATTGTGAAAAGATTACAGCAATTCATTGATATAAACATTAAGAAATGCACTTCTACTTTTACTAGTATTTTTAAAAGCATGTACTTTTGAATACTTAAGTATATTTAAAGAGCAATGACTTTTGTACTCTTTGAGTAACATTTTGACTGAGCTAGTTTTACTTGTGGAGTAAATTTGACCAGGAGTACTGTATCTGTACTTTTACTCAAGTACTGGGGTCGAGTACTTCGTCCACCACTGCAGACAGCACAGGTGGCTGGGGTCAAGCGCTGGTTGCTATAGCTAGAACACCCGCAACAACTATAATATTTGAACCACTGATGCACTATAGCGCCACCGAATGCTACATCATTCACACCACACTGTTCTCTTTAACTCATGTTAGACTGTCTGCCATGCTCACTGTGAGAAGGATTATTAACTGACTAGACCAGGGGATTTCTACGCTTTTTTCGGGCCAAGTAGCTGAGAGAGAGATGAAGCAGGGAAGGGACCCCCACTATATATTGTATACCAGTGGTTTTCAACCCTTTTCATATCATGGTCCATTATTCATTGGGCATTTGAGCCACGGAGCAGGATTTGTTGAGATTTAGACTCTCAGACCCAAGACTGGGGAATATTTTGTTATCGTTGGATAAGATTTTGTCCTCAATTCCATCCATGCTGTATTGATGTTGGTACCATAGGCAAACATAGAGCACCAAAAAAAAAATGTAAGTAATGCAGATGTTTAACACATTGGGTGCCAAAACCGTATATATACGGTTTTGGAAATACAACCATGGAGTGCCAAGACCGTATATATATACGTTTTTGTTTGTTTTTTCAACAAAAAAAAAACATTTCCCTTCATAGCAACAGGAAGTATCATTTTTCGAAGATTTAGACTTGAATCCACTTCCTGGTTAACTTATGACTTCAAAAGCCTGTATCTCTGCTCCTGTGTACATTTTTTTTTTACAATGTTAATTTGACTATTTTCAACTGGCTGCAACTATGGAACGGATTACCGAATGTTTTTAACCCCCCCCCCCCCCCCCCCCCCCCCGATTGTACGAGACCTCTATCTGTGTAATGAGGGGATCAATGAGGACGGTGATCACTGAAAATATTTTGTGACTACTTGAAAAAGGTTCAAAAATTGTTACAAATCCAGGCCCTCAACGTACATTTTTTTAATAAACCTCTACAATAATTTAACTCTCAAAAGTTAAAGATCTACTTAACTCTCTCAGTGCCAAGCCACGAGTTATCCCGAGTTTTTTCTGAATGCCCTCAGTGCCAGAACGAAAACTCCTGAGTTATGAAAAATGTTGTTTTTTTTTGGAAAAGAATGTTCAGAACCTGAACAGCTGCTCCATTCACTCCTTGTTTAACTTATAACTGAAAAAGGCTGTATCTCGCTTCCTAAGCACCTTTTTTTACTTAAAAATAAAAACAGTATGAACATATTTTTTTATTTCATTGGCACTGAGAGAGTTAATAAGGGTCCATTTGGTTAGCAACTCTCCATCATTTGGCTGGGGACCACCTGGAACCCCCTCAAGGACCACTGGGGTCCCCGGACCACTGGTGGTCCCCAGACCACTGGTTGAGAACCACTGTTGTATACAATTGTGCAGATTAAACTTTCTCTATAGATTTCATAGATAGCTTCATGTTTGACAGCACTATCATAACTTTTAACAGGTCGTTCATGAAAGTCCTTGCGGTCTTATTTCCAATGAGAACCTGTGAGCAATTAGGGGTTAAGAGTCTTGCTCAGGGACAAATTTCATTTCATCGACACATATGCTGACCTGGCCTGGAATCGAACCTGGGGCAACCAGGGCCTCTGGCTCCCTAGGCGGGCTCACTAACCCTTCAGCTATGGCCGCCCCCATCATCATCATCAGTGTTGTGTGTAACTTATTTTTTTTTCTCTGTTTACACATGATATTTTCTATTAATATGTTGGATTCGTGTTCATGTGTATTCTCATGCATTTAACCACTTCAACCCCACTTACTAAACTTTACATTTGGCTCTGTTTTTTCCCATCTTACACCAAACCTATTCACCAGTGTATGTTAATGTCAAAAAAGAAAAAAATGAAAAAAAGAACTTCCTATCACACAAAGGTTTGGCCCCCCTGTAGTTAGTCAGACGACACTCTCGGGGTCCCCCGGACCACCTGTTGAAGACCCCATGCGCTAGACTAGTTTTATCTGAGCCTGTGTGGGCCATGTGAAGGAGGCGCCAATTCTATAGGCTGGTTTGAGTGTTTTGAGCTACAAACGGCCAAACAAACGGCACCTCAGTGAGTGGTGTGTGTGTGTGTGTGAGTGAGTGTGTGTCTGCTTCTGGATATTATTCACTGTCTGGTTCTCAACAGTCACTTTGCTCCATTTGCGTTGGCTGTTGGCCCCGAGGTGAAGTCTAATGCTTAAACAACGTCCTATAGTGTGCCATCTGTGGTTCCAACAAAGTGCACCTTATGGCTGCAAATGCATAGTTCCAGATAATAAAAAAAGAATCAAAAAAGAATAATGAAAAACTCGTAGCGTGTTGACGCAAATTAATGGGCCATGATATTACCTTGAATCTTCCTGTGCTTCAAGGAACGCACGTCAAGAATACTATTGTTGTGAGATGACAGATGGGAAAGCTCAGGAGTAAGAGAGAGACTTGTGTGATGTTGATGGAAACGTGACGCCCGATGTATGCTACGTCGCTCGCCTAGAATAGCACAACCTACAAGCTCGCGACGACGTGTGAGCTTGTAGTTCTGCTATTCTCGGTCGTTTTCTAGGCGCACAACAGAGCGTAAATTAAGGCTTGAGGTTTTGCCGCGGCTCCATCAGCAGCACGAGAAATATCCGTCTCCATTTTTCTTATTTGTCACAATTCTGCTCCTGGCTCTAAGTAGCCTGCTCAACTTGTACCATTAATCTATTCATTAGCAGGGAGGAGAGGGAGACGAGGCCAGGCCATAACAAACAGTTGCATTTGGTAGTAGATACTTAATGGTTGAGTTATGCCGCTTGTCGTCATCAGGAGATGGGAGTCTGTTTCCGTTTTCATCACCCAACATCGTCAATATCGTTTCAAAGCTTGATTTATACTCTTGTTGTACCGACGGTGTTAGCGTTTTTAACCACAAACACCGTCATTTGTAACTCAAATCTTTGCTTCTGGGCATTCTACAAATGTCTTCCAAATCCTAACATTTTTTTTTAAAACTTATGTTGCTATATAATATCAGTGCTTCTCAAACTGACCCCCAGAATGATATGTATTTGTCCGCGGACCCCCCACACCCATCTCAAAATGTTTTGTTCCAGGGACCCCCCAGAAGCAAAGATGTGAGTTAAAAATGTATATATTCAAAGATTTGCAAAAAGGTTCAAGATTTTTCAATAGCCAAAGAAATGTAAAAATGACACCGATGCGTTCCCCGTCATAAAGGGTTAATAATTGCAGGTGTGTTTCTTTTTTTTTCTTTTTTTTTATGAGACATCTTGGCTGAGCAGCTGAATTTCAATTTGCCAGGATTACTGTCTGGGGGGCTGAATGCCAAAAAAGAAAAAAAAGAAAGAGATGCTATTCCACTGACATCCATCTGAAATCAGACACCGTGTCTTCCTGGGTAAACAGAACACACGCCCTGGCGTCCTAATCCTGGAGGTTTTTTTTCTTCGAATAAGTGCGGAGGTGATTCAATAATGATTCAATAGTTGACTGCTTATCGTTGCTGTCGATGCAAAAACCTCTTATCTCCATATTTGAACTTTTTGTGTTTTTTCGTAAATTAAGGCCCTCTACAAGACTAAAGCGTCACGCAGAAGTATCCAAAATAGCATATCTACAAGCTCCAAACGAGTCGCGCCGCGTTTTGAGCCTGTCGATATGTTTTTGTTTTCTGTTTTTGAGCGGTGTAGCCGCTCCTATAAGTGGGGTTGGGAATTCGTCTTTCCCTGTACTGTGATTGGCTGACTCTATTCACACCCTTTTCGCCGTACCGTGATTGGCTGACTCTATTCAGACCCTATGCTTTGATTGGCTAGCGAGACGCATGATGAAATAATAACCTATAAATATCATCACTTAAAAAAAAACTTTTTTTTTTAAGTGAGCTTCCCTCACTGTGATGACCACTGCTGTTTCTAAATAACACCGCTCACTTCACACTGGGTGTGATTTTATTTTTTAATTTGAATCCTGAAAACTAACAGTTTTGTACAGAGACATTATGTATTGAATAGATACTCAAGTTGTATTTTCTGGACTAAGATTGCGCTGGGATTGTGTGTGTGTGTGTGTGTGTGTGTGTGTGTGTGTGTGTGTGTGTGTGTGTGTGTGTGTGTGTGTGTGTGTGTGTGTGTGTGTGTGTGTGTGTGTGTGTGCGCGTGCGTGGGTTGAAAGGTTCTGTTGAGAAGGTTGTAAGTTGAGTGCATGTGATGCAACTTCATTTCCAGTGTCAAAGAGAGACCTTGTTGCTATTACATTGTTCTGTTTACATTGACCCATTGCCCACAACAGTGCATTCTCTTTCTTTCTTTCTCTCTCTCTCTCAAAGACACACGCGCAAGCAAGCATGTACGCACACAGAGGTTTTTTTAGATAACAAGTAAGACGCGCGAACGCGGGAAGCGAACGCACCTTGAAAATAACAATAAGAAGAATAGAAAGGAATGAGCAATTGTAGAGAGGTGGGTGGTACAATTAAATTAGTGTTCAGACTGGCGTAGCCACTGAGGTGAGCAGAGAGCTGAGGAGAGGTTTCAGCACCATGGATAGAGCCACTGAGCTGAGGAGAGGTTTCAGCACCATGGATAGAGCCACTGAGGTGGGGAGAGGTTTCAGCACCATGGATAGAGCCACTGAGGTGAGGCAGTGCACATGCACACAGACACAGACACACAGACACACAACCCGAGCACGGTTTCATAGTAAGCTCCACTTGCGCGGAGGCGCGCCTCCTTCCGCTGCGTTCGCAATAATGACAATTGCGGTTATTTGCGGACAGTCCTCATTGAAGGAAAAGCCTTCTGAAACAGAACCAGTATTATTGTTACTTCCATAATACACACCTGTAACACCACTAAATCAGTGGCTCTCAAACTTTTTCATGTCAAGGACCCCCAAATTGACACTTATTAGCCCGTGGACCCCCATTTGAAAAGATATGCCAGGGACCCCCATAAGACGATTTTTACGGCTCTAGGAGTGATTCTGAACCATTTTAATTTCAAGGACCCCCAGTTTGACATGCATTAGGGCTACGGACCCCCATTTAATGGCATTTATATGCCTGGAACCCCAATTTATATTGTAAAATCAATGTTAGATTTAACTCTGAGAGTGTACAAATGGAACCAAATGGACCCTAACGGTCCATTTGGTTCCATTTGTACACTCTCAGAGTTACAGACCCATAAGGGTCCATTTGGTTCCTACCCACCATTTAGCTGGGGACCCCCTGGAACTCCCTCAAGAACCCCCTGGGGGTCCCCGGACCCCACTTTGAGAACCAATGCACTAAATAGCTGACTGAAAGGCCTATAGCGCTGGCCGCTCTCCCCTGCTACAACCGCCCCAAATCCCACGTACACTCACCCCCCCCCCCCCACACACACACACACACACACACACACACCCCCCGTCCTCTCTCTCTCGTCTCCTAACCCGTAATAGAATTTGATCGGCGGGGAGCGGAGCGAGGGGAGCAGGGTGGCTGATGGTCCATACTGATGATGTCAGTGCTCTATACCACCAGGTCCCCCTCTCTCTCTCTCTTTGCCAGATTGCTGTCTCTTGCTCCGGAGTCTTCACACAGGGCGTGATGAACTGTATCCCCCCCCCCTCTCTCGTCTAACCTCTCCGCCCTCCCCCGCTAAATCACTGCAATCCCAGGCATTGAGGAGCGAGAGAGAGAGAGAGAGAGAGAGAGAGAGAGAGAGAGAGAGAGACAGAGAGACAGAGAGCAGACAGAGAGACAGAGAGCAGACAGAGATAGAAGGGTGTAGTGCCATGCACAGGATTCAGGGTTACAAAAGCATTTATTCATCGTGACCCCCAGACTCACACTCTCTCTCTCTGTGTGTGGTGTGTGTGTGTGTGTGTGTGTGTGTGTGTGTGTGTGTGTGTGTGTGTGTGTGTGTGTGTCTGTGTGTCTGTGTGTCTGTGTGACTGTGTGTGTGTGTGTGTGTGTGTGTGTGTGTGTGTGTGTGTGTGTGTGTGTGTGTGGGGTTGTGTGTGTCATGGAATGAATGCAGGGTACATGAATAGAGTCTTCAAAAGATTGCGTCTGGCATTATAGGCGGCCGGCCTTCGAACCGAGCAAGTTTGAAAACTTCTATAGTCAAGTGGTTCTCAAACGCTGCAATTTAACCCATTCAATCCAGTCCTTTTAGATTTCTTTGGCTATTCAAAAATAGCAGATCTACAAGCTCATAGCGCGGCACTCGGTGCCGCGCTATGAGCTTGTAGATCTGCTATTTTTGAAAAGATTTGTGCAAATCTGTAACTCAGATCTTTGCTTGTGGGGTCCCTGGAACAAAATATTTTCAGATGGGGGTCGTGGCCAAATACATTATCATTTTGGAGGTCCTTGACATGAAAACAAGTTTGAGAACCACTGATATATATATATAGCAACATAGGTTTTTTCAAAAGAAAACTGAATCCCCAAAAGCAAAGATTTGAGTTACAAATGTCTGCTTTAAAAAAATATATGTATACATATTCAAACTAAAGATTTGCGCCAAAAAAAAAATGCAGATCTACAAGCTCATAGCGCGGCACTCGGTGCCGCGCTATGAGCTTGTATATCTGCTATTTTTGAATAGCCCAAAGAAATCAAAAAATTACACAGATGTGTTTCCGGTTGAGATGGTTTAAAAGACCAACATAACTCTGAGAGTGTACAAATGGTCAAATTGTGCTTCCATTGTACCACCGTTCTAGTACATCATCATTGCATCAGGTGCGATGGCCCACGATGGATCTTTGAGCTCCATTGCCCTTCTGATATGTCTAGATATTCATGTCATTATTTGTCATTTCTGCAAACTTTGAAACTTGAACTTTGGCTCGTGACAGTCCAACCCAACTTCAGCGAGCGGAGGCAAATCATCGCGGTATGATTTTTTTTCCGCTGCCGTCTCACACGGCCGGAGTCTAAAAACAATGTAAAATAGAATTTACCGGCAAGCGGTGGACCAAGGTCAGCTGTCAGCTCACATATGTATTATCCCCTTAAGACCGGGAACGCATCTGTGTGTCATTTTTAGATTTCTTTGGCTACTCAAAAAAAGCAGATCTACAAGCTCATAGCGCGGCACAGAGTGCCGCGCTATGAGCTTGTAGATCTGCTATTTATATATTTTTTATCGTGAAAATGTGTGCACATCTTTGTGTATATGTATATATATATATATATATATATCTATATATATATATATATACACGTTTTAAAGCGAACATTTTTAACTCCGATCTTTGCTTCTGGGGGGTCCCTGGAACAACACATTTTGAGATGGTGGTCCGCGGACAAATACATATAATTTTGGGGGGGTCCTTGACATGGAGCACCACTGATTTAAGCAAAATATTGTTTTGTTAAACTGTTTGTAGAATATATATTCAAAGATTTCCACAAACGTTCACGATTTTTCAAAAAATAGCAGATCTACAAGTTCATAGTGCGGCACTCGGTCGGCCGCGCTATGAGCTTGTACATCTGCTATTTTTGAATAGCCCAAAGAAACCTTAAAATGACACACAAGATGCGTTCCCGGTCTTAATGGATTATACGGAGAATAACATTTTATACGACCCCCCCCACAGTACAAAGTAATGGGCAGATTTATTCCACCGAAAAACGGTCGGTCGTTATTTACTTTCTCAGTTTTTCCACGGCCGTCGTAGATGATCGTTTGACAGCTCGATGAAAGGAGATAATGAAAGAAGACTCAGTGGAGGGGGGCAGGAGAGAGTGGGGGGGCTTGAGAGAGATGGAGGGAGAAGTGACAAAGTGAAGAGAGGGAGGGAGGGAGGGATGGAGAGAAAGACGGGACAGAGAGGATATAGAGAAGGGAGGAGAGGGGAGACGGAGTGAGAGAGCCGGAGCGTCGCGCAAATAATCATCATCAAAGGTCAGATTGAGGCTAGCGAATTGCCTCTCGCTGACGGGGCCTTTTTAACTCCTTAAGACCGGGGAACGCATCTGTGTGTCATTGTTTTGATTTATTTAGCTATTAAAAAAAATAGCAGATCTACAAGCTCATAGCGCGGCACCGAGTGCCGCGCTATGAGCTTGTGGATCTGCTATTTTTTTTTAAATAGTGAAAATGTGTGCAAATTTCTTTTTTTCAAAGCGAACATTTTTAACTCAAATCTTTGCTTCTGGCCTATTCTAAATCCTATCAGTTTTTGTTTTTTTTTGGAAAAAAACATATGTTGCTATAATCAGTGTTTCTCAAACTTTTTCATGTCAAGGACCCCCAAAATTAAATGTATTTGGCCGCGGATCCCCATCTCAAAAATATTTAGTTCCAGGGACCCCCCCAGAAGCAAAGATTTGATTAAAAAAATGTTCGCTTAAAAAAAAAAAATATATATATATATTCAAAGATGAGCTTGTAGATCTGCTATTTTTTGAATAGCCAATTATATATTTTTTTTAATGACACAAATGCGTTCCCGCCCGGTCCTAATGGGTTAAATGATGAAAGAAATGAAAAATTGAAAATGAGCAATTTGATTATCCTCTCGTCAGGGGCCTCGGCGATGCATGGAGGACACTGGGAGTTTTGTTTTTTTCTTTTTTTTGCATGCGTGGTCACGTCACTTTATTTCATTACGGGCAAAATATAGACAGAATGATGCCGGGGCTAAAGTATGAGCGGGGTCACCGATTGAAAATATGGAAAGATAACAGCAGCTGCCAATTGGTTTGGCGATGAGCGCCGTCCTCTGTTAGATAGTGGTTTGACCTCTGGGTTATTGGTCGGGCGTGCATGGCTGCCACAGTGTCACGGTGCTTCGATAGGGCTGAACAAAAACCAAGCGACACATGAGATTGATTCACTAACAAACTCTTGATCGTATAAAAGCTACAAGGTTGGCTATTATGTTCATATTGAAATAAATATGATCCCAGGATCACCGATGAAGAGTACACCCAGAAATCACGTGACAGAAAGCTGGTTTTGTGTAGTGTTATAGGATTTATGAAAGTAAAACGGTGACCCATGCTGAAATGGAAGTCAAAGCTCCAGGGGGGACAGGAGCCACGGTGGGAGGAAAGTGATGAAGATTTCGTATATATATATTTTTTTAAAGATTTCGTGATACTATTACACTATTACTCTGGCAGTTAACACAATAACCGCCAAGGTATTAAACATCGTTTGTTATCCCCTTGCCAGCGTAATTACCTTCATCTGATGAATTTTGAAACGCTGTGGAGGCGAAATTGTATTCCAAAAAAACAAGAAAAGCAGAGGGAAGGGGTAAGAGGAGGGATCTGTGTATTCAGACGGACCACAACGTTCCAACCGCGATCCGCCATTTTGGGGCTGGGGCTCGCTGAAAACAGTGGTTTTCAATGCAAAAAACAGCAACTGGGTAATAGCTGTTTTTCTGAAAATCCCATAGTCAGGGCGGGCGGAAGTGACGTTTTTTGGAATGATCTCACATCCACATACTTCTTCTCTCATTGACGATGGATCATCCCAGAGCTGTTATGGTGCCTTAAACAGCGTGCCTAATTTTTTTAATAGAACGCATTTATGCGCAATTGGCAGGAAATTAGTTAAAGAGTTAATGAAAAGGTTCAACTGTAACCCTGGCTAACCTGGCTAATGCAGTATGTTACAATTTGTGATCAAAGCCACCTTACATGTGAAGTAGCCATTTATTACTTGCGCCTGTGAAGCAGCGCAAGTACTGTATTCAGGGTCGTCATGTCGAAAGGAGTACACAACATATACACAACGTATATTAGTTATATAGTAGTATATTAGTTATATAGTAGTATATTAGTTATATAGTAGTAGTAAGTATATTAGTTATATAGTAGTAGTAAGTATATTAGTTATATAGTAGTAGTAAGTATATTAGTTATATAGTAGTATATTAGTTATATAGTAGTGTATTAGTTATATAGTAGTGTATTAGTTATATACTAGTATATTAGTTATATAGTAGTATATTAGTTATATAGTAATATATTAGTTATATAGTAGTATATTAGTTATATAGTAGTATATTAGTTATATAGTAGTAGTAAGTATATTAGTTATATAGTAGTATATTAGTTATATAGTAGTATATTAGTTATATAATAGTATATTAGTTATATATTAGTATATTAGTTATATAGAAGTATATTAGTTATATAGTAGTATATTAGTTATATAGTAGTAATAAGTATATTAGTTATATAGTAGTATATTAGTTATATAGTAGTATATTAGTTATATAGTAGTAGTAAGTATATTAGTTATATAGTAGTATATTAGTTATATAGTAGTAGTAAGTATATTAGTTATATAGTAGTATATTAGTTATATAGTAGCATATTAGTTATATAGTAGTATATTAGTTATATAGTAGCATATTAGTTATATAGTAGTATATTAGTTATATAGTAGTAGTAAGTATATTAGTTATATAGTAGTATATTAGTTATATAGTAGTAGTAAGTATATTAGTTATATAGTAGTATATTAGTTATATAGTAGTAGTAAGTATATTAGTTATATAGTAGTATATTAGTTATATAGTAGTAGTAAGTATATTAGTTATATAGTACTATATTAGTTATATAGTAGTAGTAAGTATACTACTACTATATATATATATATATATACATATGTACATATGTATATATATATACAAAGATATAATTATTATATAGTCTCATCCGCCGTCGTCCTAGTATTTTATAGGCACTATGCACATATGTCACGTGAAGTCCAACCAATCAAATTAAGCTTCGGCACTGGCATGAACAAATAGGCATAGGATTGATGACATCACTATTATGTCATGAATACAAAGAAAGATGATATATATATACATTGTAAAATATATTAATTCACATTGATGACCAACGTTTAATGCAGATAAGGTCAGATGCTCACACTGGACATCTGGGCACACGAGTTTCTAGACATCAGGGCACACCGGATAAGTGGGCATACGAACATGTGGGCACACGAGATGAATCGGCACATGGACATATGTCACACAAGATGACTGGGCACACGGCCAAGAGTTCACAAGAGTTCACAATACCACAGGCCAGGAGACCACCAGACTTGAAACTTCACATGTCCTGCCATCGCCAAGACAATACATTTTCAGGGGATTCCCAGGCAATAAGAGGGACAAAGAAGGGCATTTAAAATGCTGAATTATTTTGATGATCACTGCTTTTATGATGCTAATTAATCTGAGTAACTGGTCAAGGACCTCTTCAAATCACCTTTCGCCTCATAATGAGTGTGTAGTGACAACAACTTCTTTTCAGGGGCAAAACAGTGCCTTTTTAAGGGCAGAACAGGGAGGAAAAATGCCTTTTCAGGGCACTTTCAGGGAAACAACAGTTCAGTAACTACTACAGTTCAGTAACTACTACAGATGGTCACACTGGACATCTGGGCACACGAGTTTCTAGACATCAGAGCACACCGGATAAGTGGGCATACGAACATGTGGGCACACGAGATGAATCGACACATGGACATATGTCACACAAGATGAATGGGCACACGGCCAAGAGTTCACAAGAGTTCACAATACCACAGGGCAGGAGACCACCAGACTTGATGTAGTCCTCCGATGAGTAAAGGTATTTACTTGCGCCTGTGTGTCTATTTGTGTCAGACCACCGTCCATATCCCACAGTAGAATTTTTTTCTCAAGGCGCAAGTTAGCAATTGACAGATTGCAGTCTTGTTGTATTTGTTTCCACCCAATACTATAAAAAGGTCAGAAACATTCTAGGTTAGAAAATGAGGATTATTACTCGTCAGCCATCTAAGTTTGTCCTGTCTCGGCACCACGATGAAGATCAAACGACAAAAAGCAAAGCCCAAGAAAAAAATATAAGCTTCTATAAATACAATTTTAACTTCAGAGAACCCTTTGGAATTCTCATGGACGGGATCGTTTGCAGAGCGGCGCCGAACAGAACAAGATTCAGAGCAAAATGTCAAAAAATACCTGATGGGGAAAGATGAAACTCACAGCACGGCCATATACTGTGCAATGAGTTACTCTGGGAAAGTGACCCTGTATGGAGCCAATATGATCCTCGGAAAAACATTCTGTGAAAATAGCTGATCTACCCCAGTGGTTCTCAAACTTTACAGGCCGTGACCCCCCAAAATAATCATATTTGAACTGGGGACCCCCCACCCTGATAAGCACTGGCAATGTAGGAGTTGAGGCATTATATTTAGTTTGAGTGAGTACCACAGATCATTGTGAAAATAGCCGATCTACAAGATCTACAAGTTCAGAGCTTGTAGATCGGCTATTTTCTAAATGTTTTCCTCTTTCTTATATCATTTGACCATTTTAATAGTGCAGTTTGTTGATTACTTTTGATGCAGTAATGGTCTTTTTTTGTATTAAAAAGGTCCCTTCAATTGTCACTTCACTGTCATCTGGGGACCCCCCTGGAGGTCCCGACCCACTGATCTACACAACTCATAAATCGTACACGACGCTTGTAGATGTGCTGTTGCTATTTTCTCTATTTGTCATTAGAAACAAATCATATTTTTTGCTGTCGGCAGAAAACTCTAAACGTCGATATTCTAACTTTTCGTAAATGAATGCTCTACTTGATCATACTACAGCGTCTGCAAGGATCTATGCACAGCAGCCATATTGGGAATGAATAGGGCCCCTTCCTTACTTACATAATACATTTTCACGATTTTTCAAAAATAGCAGATCTACAAGCACGAGTGCCGCGCTATGAGCTTGCAGGTCTTTAATGGATTAAGTTGTTGACCCAAGTCCGAGAAGTACATTCATCTTGTGGTCATAAAGACTAGACTCACCAAACAGGCCCTTCTTCACAACAACAACTAAACTGAATGCTCATTCCACCAGCAATACAGGTGGCATTATGGCTCCTTTCCCCATGCTGGAATGGAAGTCAAAGCTCCAGGGGGGACAGGAGCCACGGTGGGAGGAAAGTGATGAAGTTTTATTTACCATAGTGGAGAGAGTAGGGCCCGGAAAAAATGAAGAGAGAGAGAGAGAGAGAGAGAGAGAGAGAGAGAGAGAGAGCTTGGCTGGCTGGCGGGGTTGGCAGCGGAAATAGTGATCTGGAAAGCAGCGAGAAACGAACGAGCCAGGGAGTTCGGGCTATAGCCCGGGCGACAATGACAAACAAGCTGATTTAAATAAAAGCTCGCTAACTGTCCAATGTGCTGAAGGCTACCCAAGATCCATTCCCTGAAAATCCCTCAATCTGACAGGTCTGAGAGGGGCTGATGCTGGGAACAAATGAGCGCTTCATCACTGCCGTTGTCCTTTTGCACCCTGAGTAATCCTCCTCGTCGTTTCCCGGGCTGCCGCCGAAAAAAAAAAGTCTCTGGACTAATCCGAAAGCTTGTCGAAATGGGACAAGCATATTGAAATATATACTAAAGACCTTATGATTACTCTTCTCGTATAAAATCCACCTGTTAATAATTGATAGGCGTCATTAGGACAATACTGTTGGTATTTAAGGCGATCCTCGTGCGCTAAGGCACGGTTAGATCAAGTATCGCCCTGGCGTTGGTTGAACATTACAAATGGCTTTTTTCTTTTTTTCCACTACCCCCCCCCCCCCCCCCCCACAGCACCCCCCCCCTACTACCCCCGCTCCTCCATCACCTTCTTCAAACCAAAGAAACTTCTCAGTCATTTCTCAGAGGCCAAACTTAATTTAAACTGGATAAATCATTGATCTGGTAAGGATGATGATGATTCCCTAAGATGAGGGCTTGTGATTGAAATGGAAATGACCGAGAGAGAGAGAGAGAGAGAGAGAGAGAGAGAGAGAGAGACCCCGACACTTCCCTTCCTCTCGTCCATCAAACCAAAAAAAAAAAGGAGTGGAAAAAGCCCACACAGTTACTGTGGAGGTTAATAACCCATTCGATCCGGGAACGCATCTTCTGTCATTTTAGATTTTATAGCTATAACCTTTTTATACTTTGGCTATTCAAAAATAGCAGATCTACAAGCTCATAGCGCGGCACCAAGTGCCGCGCTATGAGCTTGTAGATCTGCTATTTTTGAAAAATCTAGAAAATTTGCGCAAATCTATGAATATATTTATTTTTTGAAGGCACATTTTCGTCTCAAATCTTTGCTTCTGGGGGTCCCTGGAACAACATATTTTCAGATGGGGGTCTGTGGCCAAATACATATTTTTTTGACATTGACCTTGACATTAAAAGGTTTGAGAACCACTGATATAGCTACATAAGTATTTTCAGAAAACTGTTAGGATTTAGAAGACATTTGTAGATGCGTTCCCGGATTTAATGGGATAATTTACAGCCAGAGAGTTGATGGAGGCGTCTCGTTGAAAATACATTTTCGTGTTTCTCTCAAGGTAGCCTCGGAAACCCATGGCTTTTTTTTTGTTGCAAAAGAAAAAAGCCTGGGGGAAGATCCCAGGAACTGTGGTCTCGGAGCGGGAGTGAACCTTGTTACCTCCTAACCAATCAGAGTGCAGAGGGGCGTCGCTCCAAATTTGGTGACGTCAGTATTCTACAATGTTGCACAGACCAGGGGGGGAGGGGAGTAGGAGGGGGGCGGGGGGAGGGGAGGCGGGGACATAGATTGGTGAAGCAATCGGAGGACGCGCCTTGCTCCGGGCGCCTGGCTTTGGATCCGCCCTTCGAGACCATGGATTGCTCTCGTTCTCTCAGGCTACTCTCAAGGTGTTTTAATAATTGGGGTTCAGAAGTGTGTGAGCACTTGGATGTAGAAAAAGAAAACACCTCTCCACTCTGATAGTAGCGTGTGGGACCTTCAGCCATCTGTGAAGATGTTGTGGTTTGAAGTTTGACGTTTCCTTTTGATATGTTTGGGTCTTTTTATGCCTTTATTGATAGTACACAGTAGAGAGAGAGACGGGAAACAGGGAGAGAGAAACGGGCGCAGCAAAGGCCTTCGGGCTTGGAAATCAAAACCTGCGAGCCGCATTAGAGCCTATAAAAAAAAATTGTGGTATGCGCCTTAACCGCTAGGCCAGCAGCACCCCACTGTTGAAGTTTTGACACCCATGGTTTTGTGGTTATATGGATATCACAGGAGTAGAATATTTTTGATGGAGCTCTTCTGGAACATCGGTTGCAGCTGCCGTGTTAAGTGGCTAGATGGACGGGCCATGATCCAGAAAAAAGTGGAGAACCACTTATCTATAAATCACTTGCTTTCATCCTGTTACTTTAGCTGTTACAAAGGTCCCAACAAGGAATTAATGGTAGACTCATCAGTGAACATTATTAACCACAAAAGGGGCAATCCGCTGAGTGCATATCTCCACCAAGGTGGGTTGCCTAGCCAGGGCTGCGTAAGTTGTGGATTGCAGCCATCAGGACCTGAGGAAGCTGTGTGTGGGGGGGGGGGGGGGGGGATTGTATATCTACGACACACATCGCAACCTTTTGCATTTCCCGTATGGGAGGTGCGCTTTATAGAGGCCCCTCAACATGCAATAGGCTCTATGCACAGCAGCCATATTGGGAATGAATTGGGCCCGTGCCTTACAACTTTACAGGTGCTACCAATAATACTAATTAAGGCTCTGTTCCATTTAGTGTGGCATATTGGTTGTCTTATTTTCAAGGACCCCATAACTCTGAGAGTGTACAAATGGAACCAAATGGACCCGTAAGGCTCCATTTGGTTCCATTTGTACACTCTCAGAGTTACACACCCACCATAAGGGGCCATTTGGAACCAAAATGGAGTGTTTCTAGTGAGCCAACATGCACGATATCAGCACCCTGACCAGAATGGAACAGAGCCTTCATTAGTATCATTGGTAACACCTGTGAAGGAAGTAAGAAGAGGCCCAATTTCTTACCAATATAGCTGCTATGCATAGAGCCAATTACAATTTGGGGTTGATTGGATGTTGCGTTCATGACACGTGTTGGGATATACAGAGACACGGTAACGCAACGACTTTAACTAGTTACTTTGCAACAGCAGCAGTTACCGAAATTTAGATATGGGAGTGATTCAATCTCCACAATCTCTCCTGACTGGATAAAATTGGTTTCCCTGAAAATATATTTTCTATTTACTGAAGCTGGAGAGACTCCAGCCACTGAACAAACACTCTATTCTGGAACATCAGTTGCAGCTGCCGTGTTAAGTGGCTAGATGGACGGGCCATGATCCAGAAAAGGTGGAGAACCACTTATCTATAAATCACTTGCTTTCATCCTGTTACTTTAGCTGTTACAACGGTCTGTCTGACCGTTGCAGCGCGAGGCGTTGTGAGCTTGTAGATCAGCTATTTGTTGGCAAAAGTTCTCCTCAGAAAAGGGATGCTAGGGTTCAAGTGATTAAGGTAAAAAAAAAATCCCATCACACAAAACTTTGGCGGACCCCCTGTAATAACTCTGAGGACCCCCTAGGGGTCCCGGACCCCCTGTTGAAGACCCCTGCTCTATAGCAATGGCAGTCAGAAAATAGAGCGATTTAACATTTATTTGAACACAAAATAAATCACTTAGGCCATCCTACCTTTAAGCCTCTCAGATAAAAACCTAAAATGTAACAAAAAAAATTGATTGCTAATCACCAAATTATACGTGACACTAAACAATGTGTTGCAAATGTACAGAGTCAACAGTAACTTATATAGTCAGTCAGTCTCACCTACTGTACTACAGCTGCCCTTTGCCCTGTCCAGATTATAAGCATGTTTTCCTTTCCTTATACTCTAGTAACCTTTATAATGAGCTCTATAGTAGCTCTTATGACAAGCCTCTCTTGTTCCTCGATGCCAAACTCGTTCCTTTCATGACAAGCTCTCTAGTTCCTTTCATGACAAGCTCTCTAGTTCCTTTCATGACAAGCTCTCTGGTGGCGCATCATGACCATCTTAACCCATTAAGACCGGGAACGCATCTGTGTGTCATTTTCAGATTTCTTTGCCTATTCAAAAAAAAGCGTGGCACCGAGTGCCGCGCTATGAGCTTGTAGATCTGCTATTTTATTTTGAAAAAATCGTGAAAATGTGTGCAAATCTTTGAATATCTATTTTTCCATAGCGAATATTTTTAACTCTGTTACAACTTCTGGGGGGGTCCCTGGAACAAAATATTTTGAGATGGGGGTCCGTGGCCAAAAATCATATAATTTTGGGGGTCCTTGACATGAAAAAGTTTGAGAGACACTGATTATAGCAACATAATCTTTTTTTTTTCAAAAAACTGTTAGGATTTAGAAGACATTTGTAGAATCCACCAGAAGCAAAGATTTGAGTTACAAATGTTTGCTTTGAAAATATATATATATTCAAAGATTTGCAGATCTACAAGCTCGTAGCGCGGCACTCGGTGCCGTGCTATGAGCTTGTATATCTGCTATTTTTGAATAGCCCAAAGACATCTTTAAAATGACACACATGCGTTCCCCTTCCCGGCCTGAAAGGGTTAAATGTGAGAATCTACCCTTAGTCCATCTGTGGGTGCAAAAAGGTCACTGGGGTCAATCAACCCCTGTACAAACTCAAAACCATGCCACATCATTATTCATGGCAAAACACACACACACACACACACACACACACACACACACACACACACACACACACAGAATATTAAGCTCTTGCGGTAACCTTATGCTTGGCAAAGCCTTATTATCTGTCCGCTAAACAGAGGGGTCGGTGACAGCCTGCGGTTGGAGGGGCCAAGCAGGCAGACAATGGGGAGTGACAGATCAGAGAGTGAAAAGTTAACCCATTGAGACCTGCAGCCGATTCTCTCCGAGTCTCCTAAATCTCAGCAGTATTCTGAAAAACCTATGTTTCTATATCAGTGGTGCTCAATCCTTTTCATGTCAAGGACCCCCACAATCATATGTATTTGGCCGCGGACCCCCATCAAAATATTTTGTTCCAGGGACCCCCCCCCCCCAGAAGCAAAGATTTGAGTTAAAAATGTTTGCTTTAAAAATATATATATTCAAAGATTTGCACACATTTTCACGATTTTTCAAAAATAGCAGATCTACAAGCTCGTAGCGCGGGCAGATATACGAGCTTGTATATCTGCTATTTTTGAACAGGCAATTTGTAAAATAATGCTTTTTAGCTCAAATCTAAAAATGACACAGTTCCAGGTCTCAATGGGTTAAGTCGGCGGGGATAAGGACACATAAACTGATCATTCCGCGGCATCGCGGCGGAGCATAAATATTCACTGTCCGTTGAAACAACCCGTTCGCTTCGACAGCAAATGGGATTGAGAATGTCATCACAAGCGTCACTAGAGGGTGAGGGGGGGGTGTGGGGGGGGGGCACGTAGGGATCTGTCGGTGTCATTTCAATCGCCAACCCCCCGGGCAAATCAGGTGCAACAGCTTTTGGAATGACTGCCTTTAGCCCATTCAATCCGGATCGGAAACGCATCTGTGTCACTTAAAGGAGGAGTTCACCCAAAAAATGACTTATTTTCTATCAATTGCACACCCCCTGAAGCCTTGAATTCATGGATTTATTTTAGTTTTTGTGGCATTCCTAAGACAATAATTTGATGACCGGGTGTGTATCCGGTAGGAGACACAAATAATCGACTTTGTGTCTCCTACCAGATACATTAGCCGGTAGGAGACGGGAATCAAATTATTGGCTTAGGAATGCGACAAAAACAAAAATAAATCCATGGATTCAAGGCTTCATGGGGTGTGCAATTGATAGAAAATAAGTCATTTTGTGGGTGAACTACTCCTTTAAGATTTCTTAGGCTATTCAAAAATAGCAGATAAACAAGCTTGTAGCGCGGCATGAGCTTGTAGATCTATTTTTCAAAGGTCGTGAAAATGTGTGCAAATCTTTGAATGTATATTCTACAAATGTCTTCTAAATCGATGAAGATTATCACAAATTTTCAAGATTGTTCAAAAATAGCCAAAGAATGACACAGATGCGTCCCCGGTCCTAATGGGTTAGAGGGGTCGGTGTGGACGGACCGACGGTTGGTCGGGCGTCATGGGCCCGGCTCCAAACTGTCAAAACACCTCACACACTGTGAGCTGGAGCACGGCCTGAAGAGAGGGGGGGGAGAAGGACACCGTGACTCTTTTCAGCCTTTGCATTTCTAATCTAAAAACCCTATAGGCTACAGAACCGTAACCTTGTTTCACACCGCTCGTATGTATTAACCACTTAACACCCCTTAAACCCCTGTAATACTTCGTTGACCCCCCCCATGGGGGTCTAGACTTGGGCACCTTTTTTTTTGTCCCCCGCTACACCAAATCTATTCGCCGAAAATATCCGATCTACAAGCTCAGCCATTTTGGCCTAACGTTCGCGGCAGAATAGGTACGCTATAGGGTTCGAGCCGGGGTTCAGCCCTATACTTCATCTTTATTTTTTCCTCTTCTTAATGCCCTTTTTTTCCAACATGGTGTCCCTACTTTTAGGCATGTCATTATACAGTAGGTGACATTTTTCAAGAATGTCAAAAGAAAAAATCATTTTCAACTAGAAAATGTGCTCCTCGGAGCACAGGTCTCCGCCAGGCGAGGTGGTAAAAGAAAGTACTGTTCCTGATTGATTCTGTCTTACCTATTTATATTACATATTGTACTTTGTCTAACAATGCCTAATAAAATATTCAATCAATCAAAACATATTGTGATGTCACGTGAAGCTTGACCAATGTTAGGTGTTCACACACGGACGGACAAAGTGAAAACATATTCTCCACCATGCCTTCGGCCTGGCGGAGACAAAACAAGGGAACCAGGAGACCTGGTACTGCCAGACCCCTAAAGGTTGAAATCTGAATGGCCGGACTTCACAGGACGTGTCATGCGAAGTCACGTCATGCGAGGTCCCTTCTATGCCCATGTATGGACGAAAGGGGGACAAAAGATGGACCGACATTTATGCCCATGTACAGTATGGACGAAATAGGGACAAAGCCTCATGTAGGCCGACCCTCTGGGTCTGGCAAATAGCTAAAATATCATTTCTACAAGCTCACACTGAGCTTGTAGAAGGGATATTTTCACTATTGCTGTGCGACATAAAATCAGGTTAAACGTATTCCAACTATTTTGAATAGTCTTATTTTTATTCATGATTTTATTTTGTCATGCTCACTCTTAAGGAGGCTCCAAAGTACAGGAATGTCACCGCCTGCAAGGTTGCTACAGCTGTATTGTACGTGCATGTGAGAATAAAACAGCTTGACAGCCAGAGGAATTGCTAGCACTCAACCTTTCTAGACTGGGCACTTGTCAAAAAAGAAAACTACCAGAATAAGATTTGCTAGGGCCCTCTTGAATAAAACCTACTCTGAAAACACTTCCCTGGTTTATATTACAACCTTTTCTCCTAGTTCTAGTGTGTATAATCAACTTTGACACATACATTTTGGGTAAGAATTTCTTAACGCAGCACTCCAGGGAGCTCTCCAGCCTCTTACTTGTAATGTTGATTATCAAATATGTTAAGCCAGGGGTCTTCAACAGGGGGTCCGGGACTCCTATGGGATCCTCAGAGCTACTATAGGGGGTCCGCCAAATCTTTGTGTGATAGGATTTAGTTTTTTTACATTAACAACTTCAACTCTAAAATTAATTTTCTGAGGGGAACATTAGCCGAAAATAGCAGATCTACAAGCTCTCAACGCCTCACGCTGCGAGGTGTTGAGAGCTTGTAGATCGGCTATTTTTGGCAAAGAGGCTATAAGTGTAGAGGGAAAAAATAGCAGACTAAGTAAAAAAAAAAAATGTAATCTGAAACACAATTTTATACAATATAGAGTAGGTGGTCCCTGCTTCATCTCTCTCTCAGCTAGGGGGACCATGGCCTGAAAACGTTGAAGACCCCTGTGTTAAGCTGATTGCACAGGTGCACTCATTGTAAGTGATTATGTCACTCACTACAAGCAGTGGTGGAAGAAGTACTCAGATGTTTTACTTAAGCAGACGTATCAACAGTAACACCACAATATACAAATACTCAGGCCTTAAAAGTACAAAAGTAACTGGCATCAAAAATATACTATACAGTAAAAAATCAGATCTTTAAAAACGTTTCACACTTTTTCAAAAAGAGCAGATCTACAAGCTCACAACGTGTCACATTAAACCACACAATTCTACGATTCTTCAGAAATGCTATAAAAATATAGTAGTGAAAATAGCTGATCAATGCTGTACTTTTTACTCCACTATTTATTTTACAGCTTTACAGCTTAGTCACATTGTGACACGTTGAGGTTGTAGATCTTTTTTCACCACCTCTTTTTTAAAGAGGTGGTGCCATGGTTTTGCACTTTTTCTGTTTTTCATGTGTCTATGAGGTTGATAGAACTTCATTAAGTGGTGTTTTTATGGTGTTTTATGTATTCTCTGACTATTTTGAGTTTCTACCTGGAGGCGGAAAACTTGAGGGTCAAACGTGCCAATAGAAAAACAGCGCTTTAGTGACATAGTAAAAATATACCCTCCCCCTCATTATCATAACACAGCAGGTGTGGGCATGAGGAGGAGGAGGGACTAGGACAGGTGGGTGGTGCTAAGGTGGTGGAGGAGGTGTTAAGGTGAGAACCAGGTATACTTAATGAACTGGAGGCGTGTCCACATAAAAACATAATTTTAACAATTTCTGTACACTTTTTTGAAAAAACATCTTGCTCCTAGTATAACCGTAATACCTGATGATTATGTTTTAGGGGGGGGGGGGGGGGATCACTGAAAATCACCGCACCCCGTCTTTAAGTGTGAAAAGTTTAAAACTCAAAGATTTGAGTACTTTTTACTTTATTCATTACTTTAACTCACGTAAAATGTGACGGAGCAACTTTCACTCGTAGTTGAGTAATATATGACCAAGGAGTACTTTTGTCTACCACTGGTGGACTGAACCAGGAGGACAGGTGTCCTCTCTGGCCCAGAGGCCATTACTGATCAGTCTGAAGTTGGCATGCTCTCCACCCTACAGCCCTCGTCCAATCATGATGCTCTCTCCACCCTATAGCCCTCGTCCAATCATGGTCCAATAATCACCTGGAGATAGCAAGATGAAAGGAAATTTGAGGAAGAATTGCATTTTTGGCCACAAGCCCACTATATCTCAAACTCTCTCTCTCTCCACAAGCCCTCGCTCTCCCTCTCTCTCTCTCTCTCTCACACATTCTTATATGGAGGACTTTACTCTATGACGAATTATGAATAATCTTATGAATCCCATCGTATTAAGTGTCAAGATTTTTCAAAGAATTTTGAAAATAGCCGATCTACAAGCATCGCGTCACATGCCGCTGTGGGCTATTTTCACTCACAACGTATCTCGATCTATACTTCTATCCCTACCAGTGGTTCTCCATGGTCCCCGTGAGGATATTGCAACCCAAATAATGGACATTTAAAGTGCTCGTGAAAATGTGTCTTTCACTGTACTGTGATTGGCTGATTGGTATTCAGACCCTTTGCTCAGTACTGTGATTGGCTAGCGAGACGTACTGTATGACGAAATTCATAACTCATAAACATCACCACTCACTTAAAAAAATAATAATTTTGAAGTGAGCTTCCATCACTGTGATGACCGCTCACTTCACTGGGTGTGATTTTTTAATTTCATCATGCGTCTCGCTAGCCAATCACAGCGCGTCTGCGAAGTTAGAAGTTCATTTCATCATGTGTCTCGCTAGCCAATCACAGGTGTTCACAGACGGACGGACATACACACACACACGGACGGACAGACGGAGTGAAAACATACTCTCCGCCAGGCCGAAGAAGTAATGCTTATTTTCTTTAAAACCTTGAAAAGTGAGTTTTCATTGTGACACCGATCAATAGGAAATAGTGGAGGTTGACTCAAGTACTGTGGGGTCAAATACTCAAGCATTGAAAACTACAAATTACAAAGTACATTTTCTTTCCGATATATTTTAATGATAGCTGTATTGAAAGGGGAAGCAGGGCAGGGAGGGTGACAAGGACAACTTTATTATTCAGGGTTATACGTTTCGGTCAATAGAACTTTTCTTCAGTACATCAGGGACGTCTGAATGACCTTCTTCAGGCATCAGATGACCTCCTTCAGGCATCCCTGATGACCGAACGGAGGTACTTAAGTAGTACAGTACTCAAGTAAAGGCACTTAGTTACTGTCCACCACTGTGGCGTGGTGTCAGAAGGGGGGGGGGGGGGGGGGGGTTGAGTGTGAGCCCCCCAGCAGCACTAGTACTGTGACATCATGACTGCCACGCCACGGAGAGACACTCGACCGACCGCAGGGGTGGTCCGGTGATTGTCATTAACCCTTTAAGACCGGGAACGCATCTGTGTAATCGTTTGATTTCTTTTGACTATTCAAAAAACAGCAGATATACAAGCTCATAGCGCGGCACCGAGTGCCGCGCTATGAGCTTGTAGATCTGCTATTTTTGGAGAAAAAAAATAATCACAAAACTTTGTGCAAATCTTTGAATATATCTATTTTTAAAGCGAACATTTTGTAACTGATTTTTTTGCTTCTGGGCATTCTACAAATGTCTTGAAAATCCTAACAGTTTTTTTTTTTTTTTTTAACTTATGTTGATATAATATTAGTGGTTCTCAAACTTTTCTCATGTCAAGGACCCCCCAAAATGATATGTATTTGGTCGCGGACCCCCCATCTCAAACTATGTTGTTCCAGGGACCCCCAGAAGCAAAGATTTGAGTCAAAAACGTTCCCATTAAAAATATATATATTCAAACATTTGCCAAAATATTTGAATTGTTTTTATAAAATAGCAGATATACATACAAGCTCCTAGCGCGGCTATGAGCTTGTATATCTGCTATTTTTTGAGTAGCCAAAGTATAAAAATAATGTTTAAAGTGGTTTACACCGATGCGTTCCCGGGCTTAAGGGGTTAAGACAGACTCCTAGAGTGCTTGTCTTATTACTGGGTCATTAGGCTCTCCATGAGTAACAGATTGGCTCTAATAGGAACCAAGGGAGCCGGGGCAGAAGGCAATCGCAGCTTTCGGAGTGACCACCACACAGGTGCCGGGGTACCCCGCACACCCCCCCCCACACCCCCAACCAACCAACCTCGCTCCTTGATTGGCTAATTAGTGCATTGTCAATCACGCGGCCCTCGAGGTGGTGCCCGCCTCAAGACGGAAAGGTAGTTAAAAGTGAACGCTTGCTAATGAACCACCCCCCCCTCTTCCCAACCTCATTATTGGTCCAATTACAGATAACCAGTTGAGTAATTATTTCATGTCTCCCCCACTCTTTAAAAAGGAAGCCAGGTTGTGTGAGTTGGGGTATGTATGGGAGGGTGTTTGGAAGTTTCTGGAAGTAGTCCTTAGTGTTCATTTAACTTTCTAGGGTAAATTGAACAAAATGGACTCTTACGGGTCTGTATCTCAGAGGCGGTAGCCTACAAATGGAACCAAATGGAGTCTTACAGGTCCATTTGCTTCCATTTGTAGACTCTCAGAGTTAAATTAAAGATGCTGTGTTAACTGTGTTGTTGTTGTTGTTGTTGTTAGAATAAGTGTTAAATAGCTCTATATTCCCATAGCAATCATTGATACTCCATATAAAGAAAAATTAGCAGACAAAATTAGAACTGGAACACTAGCTGATAAATGATCTTTGTGGGGTTCTCTCTAGCGATTGGTTGACATTTGTAACCCAACTGAAAATGTATTTTCGGTTTACAAAAGAGCGAGACACCTGTTACCAAACAAACACTCTATATCGATGATTACTATAAGAATATAGAGCAAAAAGAAAAAATATATATCACTTACAGGACCTTTAACACTGAGGATTTATTTCAGGGTGCCATTTCTTCGTAGGCCTTTCACAGCAATCAGACACTCAGGGACCCCAATAAGAGAAGGTTTGTACGGCTCTCTAGCAGTGATTCTCAACCATTTTAATTTCAAGGACCCCCAGTTTGACATGCATTAGGCTACAGACCCCCATTTAATGGCATTTATACCGCTGGGACCCCAATTTATATTGTAAAATCAATGTTAATTTAACTCAGAGTGTCCAAATGGAACCAAATGGACCCGTCCATTTGGTTCCATTTGTACACTCTCAGAGTTACAGACCCATAAGGGTCCATTTGGTTCCTGTCCATCATTTAGCTGGGGACCCCCTGGAACTCCCTCAAGTACCCCTGGGGGTCCCCGGACCCCACTTTGAGAACCAATGGCCTATAGAGATACTGTGTACCGATTTGCATGATGTTTGGACAAAAATATGTAGGAGTAATATCAAAACTATTGTTTTGCGAAAATCGTCCTCCTGGCGGCGCTATAACAGGTCGATCTGTAAAGTTCGGGGCAGAGGTTCTGCTCTGGCATCCAGGGAAGTGTGTGTGCACAGTTTCGCTGCCATCGGGCCAACAGTGCCAGAGATTAGCTGCTCGCAGACAGACAGACACACGGACGGACGGACAGGGTACAGAACATAAGTCTCTGCCACACCTTCGGCCTGGTGGAGACAAATAGTAGATCTACAAGCTCACCACGCATCGCAACGCGTTGTGAGCTTGTAGATCGGCTATTTTCAAATAGACCACGTATAGGTTTAAAGTGGTTCATCTGATTATATATTAATGTTCACTGACAGGCCTGCCTGCCAGGCAGGCAGGCAGATATATATTTCAAATAATTGTAGTGGAGTAAAAGTACAATATTTGCCTCTGAGATGTAGTGGTAAGTAGTAAGTAAGCCTTACCAAGCCCCGTGGCCGATAGGGCTCCTGTTTCCTTAGTGTGAGGCAGCTTGATGTACACTGAGTGCCAAGCAGGGAGACACTGGGTCCCATTATTAGAGTCTTTGGTATGACCCGGCCGGGGAGATGTAGTGGAGTAGAAGTAAAAGTACTGAAATTGCAAATACTCCAGTGAGGTAAAAAAAAATACCTAAAAACTGTACTTAAGTATATAGTACTTGAGTACATGTACTTAGTTACCTTACACCACTCCTCACAAGTTTAGTGAAACAAGTACAAAAACAAGCACGCACACGCACGCACCACACACACGCACGCGGGCGCGTGCGTACACACACACACACACACACACACACACACACACCTCCCGCTGCTGCGCCTGTCAATGCATCAATGCATCAGCCCCATGCAGCCTTTAGTCTATACATTACCATTCTGGCCCCTAACCCGGCGTGCCCCCCCTCCACCCCCCACACCCCCACACACCCATCGATCCGCTGTGCATCAGAGCTGAGATCAAGGCAGGACAGGGGGCCTCTAATGAGTCCAATGAAGGGGGGGGGGGGGGTTAGATGGGGGGGGGTGGACGTGGTGGCAGGTGACAGGTGCTTGACTGGTAGGGCAGCAAGGCTAGTACAGATGGGAGGTAAGGTCTGAATGGAGATTGATGCATGGGAGAGAGAGAGAGAGAGCAACACTTCCATAATTCAGCTTTGTTTTGAAGACACAGCCACAGCCTTTTTGTGTGTGTGTGTGTGTGTGTGTGTGTGTGTGTGTGTGTGTGTGTGTGTGTGTGTGTGTGTGTGTGTGTGTGTGTGTGTGTGTGTGTGTGTGTGTGTGTGTGTGTGTGTGTGTGTGTGTGTGTGTGTGTGTGTGTGTGTGTGTGTGTGTGTGTGTGTGCGCCTGCGTGTGTGTTTGTAATTTCTTGTAGAAACATCCAGAGCCTTCTTTTGGAGAGTTGCAAGAGACGCAACTCTCCTTATAAAAATGAAAAGTAGAAATGTGTGTAATTGGATATTTTGGTCTATGGGTAATAATAATAATAATAATACCTGGGATTTATATAGCGCTTTTCTGAGTACTCAAAGTCGCTTTACAAGGCTAAACTAAGTGGAACACAAGCAAAACAAAACAACTTTAATAGGAAAATACAGAGAATAAAAAGACAAAAAAGATAAAAGGCTACAAAAGGCCAGGGAATAAAACAGATTTTAGCGATAAGGGTAACATAAGGGTGGCACTAGACTAGAGGAAAGACCAATAGGCCTATCCTCAGGGGAGCATGAAGGTGCACAGCAAACTCCATGTCTATCCAGACAGTAGTTTTAAGACAATGGTTGTCAAACCTTTTCTTTTTTTTCCAAGGACCCCTCACTTTGATATGCATTACACTTCATGATGTCACATGTTGTGAGCGCTGCGATTTTCTGGGGTCCCTGGCACACAGTCTGTTCAGATGAATCAGGGGTCCTTGACATGAAAACCACTGGAAAGACTACAATAAAATGTCCTTCCTGCCTGGTGAGAGCAGAGGACAGGGGCGTCACGGCCATTCACTGTGCGTACGACGCGACACCCTCACTCTCACAGATCCGTGATTTCATACCCCCCACTTTTTGAAAAAGTATATATAATTTTTTTGATAATAAATCGGTAAAATCAGGCAAAAATAAGAATTAAATAACCTAACCCTAAAACCAAAATAAAGTAACCAAAACACGAAAAACAAGCTCGAAAAACAAGCTCATAGCGAGGCACTCGGTGCCGCGCTATGAGCTTGTATATCTGCTATTTTTGAATAGCCAAAGTGTAAAGTCAGGGGTATAGTCCACCGAAAGTCCATCCCCCCCACCTTCTGAGAGCCCGTGACGTCCCTGGCAGAGGCAGAGGACACACGAGGAGTACAGTTAGCCTGATAAGAAGAAAATAATGCATCTCAGTCCTTGACAACAGAAGCTTCCAGCCACAGCAGTCCTTGAGGCCAGAGTGGCAAAACAAGAGAGATGAGAGAGAGAGAGAGAGAGAGAGAGAGAGAGAGAGAGCTAGTTAAAACCAGTTTACAAGGTGTGATGGAGGGAGGCACAAACACTGACCTCATTCCTCCGTTAGCCTTCTGCACGGCAACATCCAATCATACCAGAGTTTGACCACTCCGGTCCTGTCCTGTCCCCCAGTGTAGTAAGGGGGGCAACAGTTGAGCAAACTAATCAATTGGATTGGTTATAAAAAATAAAAAAAAACGATAATCAATTATTTAATCCATTAAGATCTGAGGTTCAGATTCCACAAAATATTTAGATTTATTTTTAATAAAATAAATAATGTATATATATATATATATATATATATATATATATATATATATTCACAGATTTGCACACATTTCCCCCAAAATAACCAAAGAAATCTAAAGTGACACAGATACGTTCCAGGTCTTAATGGGTTAACTAAATAATTGATTAATAATCAACTCCGTACCGTTATTATATGCAAATGTTTTCCCTATAACAATGCAAAAAAATTAGCGCAAATAGCATGATCTACAAGATACAAGCTTGTAGATTTGTTGCACAGTTTTAGCATGATACCCTTGTGCCTTGATTATGTTTTTCGGCCAATTTTGAAAGAAGCCAGTGATTCAAATATTTTAATGCATGGTGTCAGGGCATTCCATACGTACGGTGGCAGAGTCGTAGAATGACAACCAATTAAATATCAGGCTTAATTGGTTGGATCGGCACTCTTCACATGCCAAAGAAGATCCAAAGGAATGCAAAGGGAAAAAAAATAGGGGGAAAAAATAATTAATTAAAACAGGATCCAGGGAGCAAGGAGTCCAGCCCACTAACAATCCAGGACCCTCACAACACCTTGCATATCAACGCCTTCAGTTTTAGATTTTCATAATAATCTTAACAAAACAGCCGGTCTCAAAGGGTTTGCGGCTACAACATGCAATTTCCCCGCGGTGCCCCGACGTACCTGCTCTCTCCTGCCTGCCGTGGTACTTTGGTTTTTCTCCGACTAATTAAGTGGGTGGACCGCGGGCCTGGAGACAATGTTTTCTTTTCCATTACAAAGCCATAATTGCTGTGTAATTACTCCTCCATTGTGGTCTTTCATTGCAAAGAGCAATGGCGCTAATAGCATTAACCCATTAAGACCTGGAACGCATCTGTGTCACTTTAGATTTCTTTGGCTATTCAAAAATAGCAGATCTACAAGCTCATAGCGCGGCACTCGGTGCCGCGCTATGAGCTTGTAGATCTGCTATTTTTGAAAAATCTTGAAAAAATGTTTTTTGAAAAAAAAAGTTTTTTGAAAAAAAAAAGTTTTTTGAAAAAAAATGTTTTTTGAAAAAATGTTTTTTGAAAAAATGTTTTTTGAAAAAAAATGTTTTTGAAAAAAAAATGTTTATTGGAAAAAAATGTTTTCACTTTTTTTTAAAGAATCGCCTCAGGTCTTAATGGGTTAAACTTCAAAGGCCTTTAGAAAAGGATGGAGTGGTGATGAGGAGAGCGTATTAATATTCATAAACGGCCCCTCATCAGACGAGAGAGAGAGGCTGGAAGGGGCTTTATTATAGCCACGAGGACAAAGCACCAATGCTAATGCGTATAGGAGGGAACATTAGTTTTTTGAGATTTGTAGTTGTTTTTGTGTGGAAGCGCGCGATTGTGTTTGTGTTTTCTGATGCATTTGTTTTGTGCGACTGCATTGCGTCTGTTTATGAATGATAATGCCATGGCTTCATTACTATGCTCTCACCATTGTGTAGACAGAGAGAGAGTCAGTGGCGTGCACAGACATTTTGAGGGGCAGGTGCTCAAGTAAATTATACATTTTTTTGTTGACTTGGTCTGCTCTTTTTTCCCTCTACACCTATACCTCTTTGCCAAAAATAGCCGATCTACAAGCCCACAACGCCTCGCAGCGCGAGGCGTTGTGGGCTTGTAGATCGGCTATTTTTGGCTAAAGTTCTCCTCAGAAAAGGGATGCTAAGTTTCAAGTGGTTATGGTAAAAAGAAAAATCATGTCACATAAAGATTTGGCGGACCCCCTGTAGTAACTCTGAGGACCCCCTAGGGGTCCCGGACCCCCTGTTGAAGACCCCTGCTGTAAACTTTTTTTCAAAAGGGCACTTCTGGTCAAGAGGGCAAAGGGCAGGTGCTCTAGCGCCACCTAGAGTCTATCTGTGCACGTCCCTGGAGAGAGGAGACTGTGTGTGTGTGTGTGCGTGCGTGCGTGTGCGCGTGCGTGCGTATTTGTGAAAGCTAAAGGTCCCCACAAGTAGGCCTAAATAGTAGACAATTTTCCTGGTCCTGACAAGAGAAATGTTATGTTTTTTTTTTAAAGTTAGGCTTACAATTACGAAAGGTTTCAGGGTGGGGGGGTTATAGGGTTAAAGGGAAAATTATGTCTGTTTTACACTTAGTTGTGTGCCGGTGTCATGTCACAAACCGAAGATAGGACTTCTACCAAGCTTTAGGATTAGGGCTCAAAATAACAATGAACAAAAAAGTATATATTTCTTATAAAATTGCCATATATTAATACAAGTGAGAGAGAGAGAGAGAGAGAGTGCGTACAGTGTGTGAAAAAAATCAAAAAATCGGTCCCCATAGCTCATCATTCTTACCTGACACCTGAGCAGTTTGACACTCTGAACTAGTGAACTCATATTGGAACTAAATATTTTACAAATGTTCGCTTAAAAAAATATGTATTCCAAGATTTGCACAAATGTTCACTATTTTTCTAAAACAGCAGATCTACAAGCTCATAGCGCGGCACTCGGTGCCGCGCTATGAGCTTGTAGATCTGCTATTTTAGAAAAATACTCATCAATAAATACTATTCTTTCAACTTCACACCCCAGCCCCACCAGAGCTTAAATATATGTACATGATGAGCATATCTATTCTAATATCCAACCCAGCTTCTCACTATACCTGATCAATAACACCAAGCCAGGGGGACAACATCTACTATCAAATGTGCTATAAAGAACTTATTGCATTCATAAACATGCTCTGTTATGTATAGAACTATACCTTTTGGTTTTGGTTTACGGGCCACAGTGTCTTGCCATGGTTCTACCACTCCATGAGATTGTTTTTGAAAAACATCTATACCAGTGGGGTCTGGGGACCCTAACGGCAGTGGTGGAAAAGTACTCAAATGTTTTACTTAAGTAAAAGTATCAATATTGCAATGTAGAAGTACTCTGTTACAAGTAAAAGTCCGGAATTCAAAATGTTACTTGAGTAAAAGTACAAAAGTATTGGCATCAAAATATACTTAAAGTGCCAAAAGTACTCGAATGTTTGAAAATAGCAGATCTATAAGCTCACAACGCGTCACATCGCGACGTGTTGTGAGCTTGTAGATCGCCTATTTTCAAATAGCCTATGTATAAAATAGGGCTAAAGTGGTTAATGTATGTTTCATAATATCATAATTTATGTCTGAAAAGTAATTAGTAACTAAAGTGTTCAAATGATTGTAGTGGAGTAAAAGTAAAAGTATTGGAAATTGGAAATACTCAAGTAAAGTACAAATACCTCAAAATTGTACTTAAGTACAGTACTTAAGTAAATGTACTTAGTTACTTTGCACCACTGCCTAACGGGTCCTTGAGGGGAAACCAAATGGACCCTTGCTGGTATGTAAGAGAGAGTGTACAAATGTTCCATTTGTACACTCTCTGAGTTGATGGGGGTCCGTGGCCAAATGCATATCAAACATGGGGGTCTTTTAAAGGGATAGTTCAACCCCAAAATGACTTTTTTTTCCTATCGATTCCTCACCCCATGGAGACTTGAATTCATGGATATTTTTTTGTTGTTTTTGTCACATTCCTAAGACAATAATTTGATGACGAGCAGTGGGTTCCGGTAGGAGACACACAGAGTCTCCTTTGTGTCTCCTACCGGAACCGCTGCCTACCAGCAATGCTACAAAAACAACAACAAAATATCCATGAATTCAAGTCTCCATGGGGTGTGTAATCGATAGGAAAAAAAGGCATTTTGGGGGGTGAACTATCCCTTTAAATAAAACATGTTTTAGAATCAATGCTCTAAAAAGAGAATACACTCGTTATCTGACAAAGTGATTGGTATAAAAGACAGAGAACTGGGTTAGACAGACAGGTGGCTGTTGAAGGACAGACAGACTGACTGACAGGCAGGCTGACAAGTTGCACCCCCCCCCCCAAGGTCTTCTTCCTACCTCACCACCACATGCTCATTAGAACTGTTTGACTGACATGTGAGATACCTCAAACGGACTGATTTTCTACACATTTTACCCAGTGGTTCTCAAACTTTTTCACGTCAAGGACCGCCACATGAAATATGTTATGTATTTGGCCGTGGACCCCCGCTCAATCTGAAATTATTTGTACTGTACTTTAAATACTCTGATGACACTGCCATTCTTGGACTGCTCAATGACAATGACTCTATTACGGACTTCCATAACACCATCTCTCATTTCACACAGTGGTGCACAGACAACTACTTAGAGTTGAATGTGGACAAAACAAAAGAACTGGTCATTAACACAACCCAAACTGGACTCAACCCACTCCTCATTCATGGTAAAACAGTAGAACAGGTTGACAGTTTCACATATCTTGGACTCACTCTGGACAACAGACTTAGATTTGATCAACACATTACATCTATCCATAAACGTTTTCAGCAAAGACTTTATGTGATCCGCAAGTTAAGATCATTATCTGTTGCCCCTCATCTTCTGCTATTACTGTACAAAAGTATCATTCAACCCCGTTTTGTTGTATTGTTCCGCATGTTTTTTTACCATACTGTCCATGCCTAACAGAAACAAACTTTACAGTATCACCCGTATTGCCTCCAAAATCATCGGACTTCCCATACCCACACTTGCTGATATGAACAATAAGGCCATCACACGCTCAGCACTTTCAATAACAAATGACACTGATCATCCCCTGTATCGCTACTTTGACCTCATGCCATCTGGTCGGAGATACAGAACCTTAAAGTGGAAAAAGGTTCGTTTTAGCAGGAGTTTTGTCCCCTCAGCCATCGCGCCATTAAACCAACTGCCCCGTCCATAGGAGGGTTTTCTGTGTACAGTGGGGACCTCATGTCTTTGTCTTGTGATATGTTTTTGTTTTTGTTGTTATGTTGTTATGTTGTTTTTGTTGTCTTAACGAACAGACCTTGTGAAAACAATTTTCCCCTTGGGGACAATAAACATTATTATGATGTTTGTAGGTATCCGCTGGAACCCCATTAAGGACCCCTAGGGGTCCCCGGACCCCACTTTGAGAACCACTGCTCTAAATCAGTGGTTCTTTAACTTTTCAGGCCATGACCCCCGAATTAATCGTATTTGAACTGGGGGGGACCCCCCCACCCCCCACCCTGACAAGCACTTGTTGAGGCATAAAAACGTTCTATAGATACATATTGTGAAAAAAGCAGATTGGATTTAGTATTATATTTATATATCATATTTTGAAGATTCAAATTATGGGATAACAAAATACAACTAGTCATGTGTTACAACATTTTCACAAAAAACTGCATGTTCAGAAAAAAGAATAGCCTACAAACTAGTGATGTGCAGGTCGGGTTTTTTCATGACCCGCCACGCCCCGCCACGGAACCCAACCCGCCCGCGACCCGCGGTGGGAAATAAAAGATAATCATCATCATAATAGCTCAGATTTATATAGCGCTCTTTTAAGTACCCAAAGTCGCTTGAAATGTCTACAGTAGCACAACATTGTCATGGGCTAAATAAACAAGCATGTTGTTCAAAATAGGGTTGTTTTTTTTTGCGTGTGAGAGAGGCTGGCCTGCTCACCCGCAGCCTGCATAATTGCCTCTGAAATCCTAACTCGGCCACCCGGCCGCGCCCGCGGGTTACGGTCGGCCCGCTCAACACTACTACAAACCATCTTAATAGCTTATAACCACATGACCCTGCATTTTTAGCCTTGCAATCTTTCTAAGCAATGGCCAAAATTATAATGTTTAGTTTTGGATGCAACATAGACATACAGCACAATGCTAACAACACAGTCCATATTATGTCACTGACATACCCTTAGGGAATATATAGCAACGTTTTTTATATAGAGCTCTATGACAGCAACAGGTCTGAAAACAGGCGAGCGAGCGAGAGAGAAAAAATGACAGAAATATACAACAGCTTGAATCACGTTAGTATACACACAGCATACAACACAAGCAGCAGCAGCAGCAAATGGAAAAAAAGAAAAGGATTCCTACCTTGAGCCGTCTTCTACTTGACTTCATCCGTTGTGTAAGTGATGATAGCCAGGGGTCAAACTTTGGAAGATAAGAGCCGCCCTCGCTCTAGTTCATCCTCGCATGTTTCTGGGTAGCCGGGGGAATTCCGGCTAGGACAGGCAGGTAGAACACAGGGCTTCAGGCAACCTGTTATGAACCAGAGAGCGTTGTTAATGGCAGTATCAACATTTTTGGGGCATTTAGGCTTCTACACCAGGCTGGGGCACAGTATTTGGCAGCAGCAAAGACCAGGGCTTGTGTGAGGATTTGTAGTACCTTATCTTGTACCTGTGTGTACATGGCTCCTAGGGTCCGGGGCAGGTTGGGAGGAACACCTCAAGCCTTGAGCGTCTGAAAGAAAGAAAGAAAGAAAGAACAAATGACCAAGAGCCACATACATGTATAATGCACCATCAAGTGTCAACAACTCACTACCTTCAACAGTAGCCAAGACACAAGAGCCAGGTAGAGTCACTGAACATGATTCATTGCCAGACAGTGTGGCCGTGGTAAAGTTAATTTTGGATAGTTGACAGATATTCAACCACGGAGCTACTCAGGGTCGTCAACAAAGTATACTCAACTTTATTTGTAATGTGTATTTTCAATTGCTTCTAAACCAAATGATATGCTGACGCTCAACAAACTCTAAATTGTGCAGGTTGGGTGTATGTGACACCCTTGGGATTTCTCATAAAATATTTTGAATATATTAGTGTTTTTATTACTGTAAATTGTGTGATAATTACTGCCATAACGGTAAAACTGCACTTACAAAAGAAAGACATATAAATAGATATGACTCAAAAAGGGCATCGCAGTTCCCGCCAACTTCCTGGTACTGCAAAATACTCAATGCATTTTTCCCATTGACTTTTCCAAAAAATATTTATATCAATTAATTTAAGCCTAGAATCCAGGATCCTGGTGAATCATGACCATAAAACGTTTGATTCTGTGAAAAAACTTTTTCGAAAATGGCAAAACAAAGGGTATTTATTAAATATAGTATATCATATCATTAAATATAAAATAAAATAAATCACAGAAAAAAAAAAATTAATGGTCATGATTCACCAGGATCCTGGATGGCTTGATTCTAGGCTTAAATTAATTGATATAAATATTTTTGGAAAAGTCAATGGGAAAAATGCATTGAGTATTTTGCAGTGGAACCCGGAAGTGGCCGCAACTGCGATGCCCTATTGTCAAGCGACAAGGGTTGTAAATTAATGCTTCTTCCAGAAACTTTGCTAAAATTGAGTCCTTCTTTTTGTCATCATTTGCAGAGCTTGAAAAAGTCATTCATGCTTTCAATTCATCAAACAAATAAAGAGTATAATTAGTGCATGTTTCTCTTCCCCACATATTGGTTTATTTTGTCCTCACTATCTGGTGGCATTTTTAAACATGCACACATTATACAAGAGCTACAGCTAGAAATCTGACTATACCTTGAAATTAATTTAGAACTGAAATAGAAATCTAGATGTGCTGCTATTCAGGTCTTAACCCTTTAAGACCTGGAACGCATCTGTGTCACTTTAGATTTCTTTGGCTATTCAAAAATAGCAGATCTACAAGCTCATAGCGAGCTTGTAGATCTGCTATTTTTGAAAATGTTTTTTTTTTGTTTTTTTTCCAAAAAACTGTTAGGATTTAGATTTTTTTTAAAGAATCACCTCAGGTCTTAATATTAATACTTGCTCCAATAACACTTTCAATTAAACAATCATTGGTAAACAGTTAAGTATGAGGTTTCTCAGTGGTGGAAAAAGTACTCAAATGTTTTACTTAAGTAAAAGTATCTGTACTGCAATGCTGAAATACTCTGTTACAGGTAAAAGTCTGGTTATCAATATTTACTCATTATGCAGAATGTCCTGTTTTCACAAGTTATCATGTCTAAGTTAAAATGTATAAAAATCTTTTGAAAATAGCAGATCTACAAGCTCACAACGCGTCGCATCGCGACGCGTTGTGAGCTTGTAGATCTGTTATTTTCAAATAGCCAAAGTTTTCATAGGGCTGAAATGGTATGTGTATGTTTAGTAATAATAATCAAAATCTACAAAGTAACTAGCAACTAAAGTTTTCAAATAATTTTGGATAGTTGACAGATATTCAACCACATGAGCTACTCACACCACCCTTCAAAGCACCTTTAATGGTCTGTTAATTTTAGTTTCAATTCTCGCACGCGCACACAGACCACGCACGCACGCAGGCATGCACACACACACACACACACACACACACACTCAAACACACAAACAAACAAACACACCTTAACTCACCTGGAGAATAAACACAGTTTGTCACGACGAGTCTTTCAACTGTCACAGATGTGACTCGACAGTTTGACTCCCTAACAACTCTGCTGAACTTACATGAGGTGAAACGTTACATTAAAAGTTGTTTATTTCACTCTTTTTGCCTCCAAACAGAACGCAGCTCATGATGGAGACTCTCTGTCTGATTACAGCAGGAGGGGGGGAAGGGGCGGGACTACCAGAGGGGTTTTAAAGAGCCCGCGCGTGCAGCCTGCTTAGGGAGTGTCTACCAATAGCCTGCACTCATACAATGTCTTCTAGGGCAGTGCAGTGCTTCTCAAACTTTTTCATGTCAAATACCCCCAAATTGACAAACTATTAAACCGTGGGCCCCCATTTGAAAAGATATGCCAGGGACCCCCGTAAGAAAATATTCTTTACGGCTCTAGCAGTGATTCTCAACCATTTTAATTTCAAGGACCCCCAGTTTGACATGCATTAGGGCTACGGACCCTCATTTAATGGCATTTCTATCCCTGGGACCCCAATTTATATTGTAAAATCAATGTTAATTTAACTCTGAGAGTGTACAAATGGAACCAAATGGACCCGTTAGGTACACTCTCAGAGTTACAGACCCATAAGGGTCCATTTGGTTCCTATCCATCATTTCGCTGGGGACCCCCTGGAACCCCCTCAAGTACCCCTGGGGGTCCCCGGACCCCACTTTGAGAACCAACGTTCTAGGGCAGTGCTTCTCAAACTTTGTTCATGCCAGGGACCCCCTAATTGATATATATTTGGCCGCGGACCTCCATCAGAAAATATGTTGTGCGAGGAGGGACTCCCAGAAGCAAATATTTGTGTTGAAATGTTCGCTTTAAAATAAATATATTCCAAGATTTGCACGAATCTTCAAGATTTTTCAAAAATAGCAGATCTACAAGTTAAAAGTATTGTGATGCTATATTCCCACATTTTGCTGGGGACCCCCTGGAACCCCCTCAAGGACCCCTGGGGGACCCCGGACCCCACTTAGAGAACCAATGTTCTAGGGAGTATCTGACAATAGTCTTCACATGTTTTGAAGACTATACTTTTGGATGTGGCCCCCAGATGTTGAGCAAGCACACTTAAGAATTTAGAACAACTAAGAGAAATACTTTGTTTTAGTTGTATAATGTTTGTTCAATTGTACCAAAGACAAGTGAAATAAGACAAAATAAGCCATTACCTTACTTAGACCATTAAGTGTGTGTGTGTGTGTGTGTGTGTGTGTGTGTGTGTGTGTGTGTGTGTGTGTGTGTGTGTGTGTGTGTGTGTGTGTGTGTGTGTGTGTGTGTGTGTGTGTGTGTGTGTGTGTGTGTGTGTGTGTGTACTGAGAGTGGATATCAAAATGCATAGGAAACAGTCAGGGGGTCCTCGAGTCGAAATGGAAAAGATTGAGAATCACTGCACCCCCCCCCCCCCCCCCCACCCCAAGAGGGGTTCCATAAGCTCCTCGTCCTGTCGGTCTAATTGAAGCAGACAGAGACAGCTACTGTAATTACACACTGATGATCCGCCCATCTGACTAATTATATTCCTCATTACAGCCTCATAATGCTCATTAGATCAAGCTTTCCTCAAGAAAGAACCAGGAGACTCACTGGTCGGACAGACTCCTCTGTCTGTCTGACTGTCTGTCTGTCAGACAGACACACTGACGAACAGAGAACTGATGGGAGCTACATGAAGAACCCATATACTGAGGAATGCTATATTATAGCTGTTCGTGTGCGTGTGCGTGTGCGTGTGCGTGTGGAAAGTCATTAAGTATGATAAAGAAAAACATCACATGGATGCAACTGGGACGTATCATCAGTGTTGTAGCCTGGGGTCATAGGGTGTTTCGGGTCTCGCAACATACAACATACACCCTCGCTCAGGTGACCCAGCCAGGGTTGATCAAGCCCCGACTTACGTCCCAGTAGCACCCACGGTCAGTCCTATAGGGCAAGACAGGGCAGTCCGCTTCTCCGGAAGTACTCTGCCGGGACTCGGGGAGGCTCTGGCACGTGGAGGGACTAGGCTCTGTGGGTTGTCTCCTGGCCGGGCTCCTTAACTACAATTTTTAGGTATTTTTACTTTACTTGAGTATTTCCAATTTTCAGTACTTTTACTTCTACTCCAATACATCTCAAATCAAGTCAAATATTGTATTTTTACTCCACTACAATTATTAGAAACTTTTGGTTTAGTTATACTTTGTAGATTTTGATTATTATAAAAAAAAACACAAACACATGCATTAACCACTTCACTGTACTTTGGCTATCTGAAAATAGCCGATCTACAAGCTCACAACGTGTCGTGAGCTTGCATATCTGCTATTTTAAAAAGATGTTATGATAACTTGTGAAATGGGACATTGTGCATAATGATGCCAGTACTTTTACTCATGTACATTTTAAATACTGTTACATTTACTCGTAACAGAGTATTTCGACATTGTGGTACAGTATTCTGACTTTTATGTGTGTGTGTGTGTGTGTGTGTGTGTGTGTGTGTGTGTGTGCGTGTGCGTGTGTGTGTGTGTGTGTGTGTGTGTGTGTGTGTGTGTGTGTGTGTGTGTGTGTGTGTGTGTGCGTGTGCGTGTGCGTGTGTGTGTGTTTTGAGAGGCTAATGAGATATGCAATTATTTTTTTATTTTTTTAAGGCCTTACAACTTCTGGCCTTGCTGGACGTAGACAGGCTGCTAGTTTTGTGTTTTAGCATGGAAACAACTGCAGACCCACTGGAGCAGTGTAAGGGTTAAAGCCCTGAGTTGGATCAGAATTGGCAACTTAATTCACGTACATACATTTTGTCCTTCAGAAAAGAACAAATGAAATATGGAACGAGTGTTATTTGCATTCAGTCTGTGGCTGTGCTGTGCTGGCGGCTGAACTCTGAACTTAAAAGTGAAACAGCATGAATATTTAAATGAGCTGTCGACATTAGTGGTTCTCAAAGTGGGGTCCCGGGACCCTCAGGGGTCCCCAACAAAAAAAAAAAGTTAATCTAGCATCACAATAACCACTTTAATAGCAGATCTACAAAATAAACAAACCCATGTTTTTGTTCTGCATTTTGTGTTGTGCTGGGTGGCCAAATAACGTTGGAAATGTGCCTTTTTATTTAACCCATTAAGACCTGGAACTGTGTCATTTTTAGATTTGAGCTAAAAAGCATTATTTTACACTTTGGGCTATTCAAAAATAGCAGATATACAAGCCCATAGCGCGGCACCGAGTGCCGCGCTACGAGCTTGTAGATCTGCTATTTTTGAAAATTCGTGAAAATGTGTGCAAATCTTTGAATATATATATTTTTAAAGCGAACACTTTTTACTCAAATCTTAGCTTCTGGGGGGTCCCTGGAACAAAATATTTTGATGGGGTCCGCGGCCAAATACATATAATTTTGGGGGTCCTTGACATGAAAAAGATTGAGCACCACTGATATAGAAACATACGTTTTTTCAGAAAACTGTTCGGATTTAGGAGACATGTAGAATCGGCTTCAGCTTATAAAGCATTTGTTCACAAATGCGCACTGTTGCTATAAAACTGCAATGCAAACCCATAGTTCATACAGCGGTGAGATGCAAGGCCGTTGGACCATGGACCACAACGCCATAACACATAACATCCCTGTTGGCCACATAGCTGACAGCCAGTGACTGACAAGAATCGAGTGCTTGCATTTTACAGGAGGGGGGGTGTGGGGGGGGGGGGAGGTGGGGGACTGCAAGCCACGCATCATCAATAAATGTTGCTTTTGAAAGCCCATTACAAAGACATGGCATTAGCTTCTATCCTTTGGAGTGTTATTAATGCATATACCTTATAGATTCGTTGATACTGATAAGTTAGCTGTTTTACATAAAATATACCTCCTGGGGAGTACGTATGGGTACAGTAAGCAGTATTAACATAAGTCTTTGATATCGTCTCTGTCGGGTGGAAACCTCATTATGTCCGAAACTGTTACTTTTCATGATTCAAATTCAAAAGTAGCAAAAGAAGCAGATCTAAAAGCTCCAAACGCATCGCTTGGGGCCACGTTTTGAGCTTGCGGTTCTGCTACTTTTGATGCTTCTGTGTGACGCTGCAGTGTGATCAAGTAGGGCGCTAATTTACGAAAAAACACAAAAAGTAAAAATATGGATATAGGAGGTTTCTGCTTGACAGAAATCGGTGCTCTTGGGTCGGGTCTGCTGACAACTCACCTCTCAGTCATCACAGGAATTGGTCTTTGTGTACATTAGCACACGTTATGAATAATAGAGAATACTATAGGTCCTCAACGTCAGGCCCGGGGACCACCACCGGTGCAAATGGACACTTACAAGTCCGTAACTCTGAGAGTGTGCAAACCAAATGGACCCTTATAACGCCTTGCATTTCCATTTGTTCGCTCTGAGAGGGTTTTTTTTTTGTGACCAAACAAAAAAGAAATGGTGACCAAACACATTTTCTTTTGGGCTATTTTATTTTTGTCCAAGCACTAGTACTGTCAGAGTTATAGCAGGGGCGTCACAGCCATTCACTGTGCGTACGACGCGACACCCTCACTCCCCACTTTTTGAAAAAAATAAAAAAAAATATATATGTTTTTTGATAATAAATCGGTAAAATCAGGCAAAAATAAGAATTAAATAACCTAACCCTAACCCTAAAACCGAAATAAAGTAACCAAAACACGAAAAAACAACTAACAAAATCCGCCCAAAAAACACAACATTTTGAAAATACAGAATTTGTTTACATTTGACAGTTACACATGTTTTTCACGCTTTTTCAAAAATAGCAGATCTACAAGCTCATAGCGCGGCACTCGGTGCCGCGCTATGAGCTTGTATATCTGCTATATTTTTGAATAGCCAAAGTGTAAAGTAAGGGGTATAGTCCACCGAAAGTCCACCCCCCCCCACCTTCTGAGAGCCTGTGACGTCCCTGAGTTATAGGCATACAGTGAAAACACCAAAAGTACAGCGAGACGGCAGTGTGTTTCTGCATGTGAGCACCATCACACTACTCCAGTGGTTGGTGACCTTAGCTGGTATAGAGGGAAATGATGGGTAAACAAATGTATCTATTGTTTTGTCATGTAAACATACTAAGCCTTTAAATAAACACTGATCCTGGTCCATGGGCCGAATGCATAATCAAACAGGGTTGTCCTTCAAATCAAATATGGTTGAGAATCACTGCTGCAAAACCGCTCTCAAAAACCCACCTCTTTCCCCTCAGAAAAATGTTCACCCCTAGTTTCAGTGTTCTACTGTTTTTCTGTTTTGTTTTCACTCTTAGACATAATTATTTGTGTTTTTATTTTATTTTTAACCCTTGCATTGTGTTAGAAACCTGCATACACTTTTGGTGTTAGCGGGTCAAATTTGACCCATGATTTAACTCAGCCCAAAATACTATTTTTTCTCTCTTTTTTTCTCCCACCTCATAGCTGACTTGTTATGCATTCATATCCATGTAAAGCCTTTTTAAAATATTATTTTGGGTTGGGGTTAGGGTTTCATCTTTCGATATATCTCGTTTTCAATTATAAAAATGATAAAATTCACTCATTACATTTCCTATAATGAAGACAATGGATAATGATGTTATTTAGCTATAATAGACTAATATTAGAACAAAATTCCAAAAAAATAAAAAAAATACTTGTTTTAGTTTTTTAACTTTAAAAATTGTTCATAATTATTAAAAAATAGTGACACCTGTAGTGCTAAGTAAAAATATGGAGTACTTTTTCCACCACTGGCTGACACCAACGCATCTCAATCATCACAGTAAACTGCTCTTTGAGTACAACGCATCATAAACAACCTAGAAGAGCGATGCCTCGCGTCCTCGGAGCGACATCTCCACCTCCAGTGAAATTCCATCCCACGGTATCGGCCAATGGACGCTACGCTAGCCTGGGATTGATCTTGACAGGAACGAATTCTCCCCGCGGAACGGCGGCTGTAAAACTCCCCGACATTGTCTTTGAACGCTTATCAGAGGCAAACAGCCCAGCAAATCCTCCCCGAATCCCCCCCCGGCCCAGCGCCTCATATAGCGTACCCTCATCTCACATAACCCGCCACAAGCGGCCATTGATGTTTTATAACCACAACTTGAGGGATTTAAGGGGCCGCTTTTGTGTTGAAGTGTCGGGCAACTTACTTACCCCTGCCAAACACCTGCTGATCAATTTAAAACTGACGGCCTTAAATCAAAGGACCCTGGCTGGCTGCGGCTGGCATTTTCACCTGCCTGTTTGGCCGCCAGCTCTCTCTACCTCTTTCTCTCTCTCTCTTCGTTGCTGTCGGACCGAAACCTTGTAATGTGATATTTATTTCAACAAAACAGTTTTTCTTTGCTTTGCTTTTGTACCTGTTTTTCGCCCCAATTTAGCCGTTATGCCAATTAATTCCAACCCCCCCCCCCCCCCCCCCCCACATACTTCTGTGTGTCGTCACTGCTGTCGTATCCTACTGACTAACCTGCCAGAGGAGCCCCCACCGGTAGGACGTAGAGCCTCCGTCCTACTTCTCCCGCCCAACACTCCCTGCTGACAGGTGCCTCCCCCAGCCCGTATATATCATTGGTTCTCAAAGTGGGGTCCGGGGACCCCCAGGGGTCCTTGAGGGAGTTCCAGGGGGTCCCCAGCTAAATGACAGATTAGGCACCAAATGGACCCTTATTGGTCTGTAACTCTGAGAGTGTACAAATGGGATTTGTACACTCTCAGAACCAAATGGACCCTGACGGGTCCATTTGGTTCCATTTGTACACTCTCAGAGTTAAATTGACATAGATTTTACAATAGAAATTGCGGTCCAAGTGATAGAAATGCCATTAAATGGGGGTCTGTAGCCCTAATGCATGTCAAACTGGGGGTCCTTGAAATTAAAACGGTTGAGAATCACTGCTAGAGCCGTAAAACATCTTCTCTTATGGGGGTCCCTGGCATATCTTTTGAAATGGGGGTCCGCGGGCTAATAAGTGTCAATTTGGGGGTCCTTGACATGAAAAAGTTTGAGAACCACTGGTATAGATTACGAGTTAGTAGTAATTATCACGCTTCCCTCCCCCCAAACACAGGCCAATTCTGTTCGACAAAGCCGGACGCACCGTGGTGGATTTGAACCCTCAGACGTGGTGGTCTGGTACTTTACCACTGCGCCAAACCGAGCGCCTCTATATTTCAACTTTTCATATTTTTTTTGTCTTTGTCAATTCATGCCCTACTTTGGTGTACAACAGTGTCGCATAGAGGCATCGTAAATAGCCGATCTATGAGCTCACAATGCGTCACATCGCCACATGTAATTTTGTGAGCTAATAGATCCGCTATTTCCGCGTATTTTTGAAGCATTTTGCAAGTTGAAAATGGTTAAGTGTGTCTGCAGGGTTTTATAGATGCTGAAACCAATGCAAAGTATTAACAAGCTTTGTGACTAAATAACATTGGATCCATTGGAACATTGGTTCTCAAAGTGGGGTCCAGGGACCCCCAGGGGTACTTGAGGGGGTTCCAGGGGGTCCCCAGCTAAATGATTGACAGGAACCAAATGGACCCGTATGGGTCTGTAACTCTGAGAGTGTACAAATGGAACCAAATGGAATGGTTAGATTAACATTGATTTTACGATATGAATTGGGGTCCCACAGATGTAAATGCCATTAAATGGGGGTCCGTAGCCTAATGCATGTCAAACTGGTTGACATGCATTAGGTCGTTATCTTATGGGGGTCCCTGGCTTATCTTTTCAAATGGGGGTCCGCGGGCTAATAAGTGTCAATTTGGGGGTCCTTGACATGAAAAAGTTTGAAAACCTCAGCATTGGAACACAGCTTTTCTTTTTTCTGCTTCCTGAAAAGTTACAGTTTTGGACATACAAGGTTGTTTCACCCGACGTCTTCTTTGTAAACATAAACACCACCTCTCTCCTGTGCCAGGCCCAAAGCCAGCTTATCGGCCTGTTAGGTGGCTGGCACTGATGCCAGGGGCTGATGGAACCGCTTGATTGATGCCCTCCAGTGTGCGAGGAGACGATAGAGAACACAGTGGGTGTCTGGGGAGGGGGGGGGGGGGGAGGTGGGGAGAAGGACTGGGAGAAACAATTAGCCTAGAGCCGGTGCTTCTCAAAACTTTTTCCCACATCAAGGACCTCCAAATTAATATGTATTTCGGCCGCGGACCCGAATATTGTATGTGCCAAGGACCCCCGTACAAGATGTGTGCTATTAAAATGTTCCAAATGATCATTAATTGTTCAAAAATAGCTTTTGGGACTTTTATGTTGTGTTCACACTGGCAGATACAAAGACACAGGGCTACCATTCTTCTTCAATGGCAGCCAGCGACGTTACAGCGACGATACAAAGACATATCCGACGATTGTAGATCTGCTACAAAGGCTACAAGAGCTACAAAGCTATACAACAAAGTTGAGCTAGCTAGTTTCAACTTCAGCTACAAAGCTACAAATAGCTGTGTGTAGCTTCGTATTTTTTGTACCTTTTGAATGTGCCAGTGTGAACGCAGCTTTATAGGAGCCTGTCTGTCTGACAAAATGGCAGCAGTCTCCCGTCTGCATTTGTTGTGCCATTGTGAGTCAATTGAGTTAATAGGGTACATGGAACCATAACGATCCGACGTTAAGCCGTTTGGTACATTTCCATAGTTGCAGTGATACTGAAAGATGAATAATGGTGCTCTCTCTCTCTCTCTCTCTCTCTCTCTCTCTCTCTATGAGGGCTTGTAGAGGAGGACATATGCCAAGGAGAGGCTGATGGAAGTCACTTATGAGCACGAAACTCTTAGGAAAAAGAAAAAACACTTTCAAGTCCTAAGAGGGCACTTGGGTTTTTTGAAAATCCATAATGTTGATTAAAGGGACTTGAATAACCTGCTGTGAGGGAAGAGAGGAAGACTAATGCCTACAGATGCTAGAGAAGTTGTAAAATATGTTTTTTTTTCACGCACACGCGCACACGCACACGCACACGTGCACGCGCACACACACACACACACACACACACACACACACACACACACACACACACACACACACACGTATTACTATACTTGTGAGGCCATCAACATTTTAGGGCGGTGATTTTACCTTTTTATACCCGTATTACCAAAGCCCCAAAATAGCAGATCTACAAGATTTTCTCAACACATCACGCTGCGATGCGTTGAGAGCTTGGAGATCTATAGTGAGATACAGTACAAGAACACACACACACGCGCGCACACACACACACGCACACGCACGCACACGCACACGCACACACACACACACACACACACACACACACACACACACACACACACACACACACACACACACACACACACACACACACATTTGATTGATGGATCAGTTTATTGAATATTAAAATTCAAAAGGATAAAAAACACAAGAAAGCCCGTAGGCTTGTTTCAATTGTGGTCCTTTGGGAAAGGGGACATAGGGAGCAACAATACAATATAATAACATAAAAAACATAAAACAAGGCCAAATAAAACTTACAAGTTCAAAAAGGACAAACAGAAGACTAAACATCAACTAAACAAAAACTAAGATCCCTCTCTCTTTTTTACTTTTAAAAACATCTAAATGTTTTTGTTTAAAAGTTACATCATGTTAATGGCCAACCATCTCTTTAATGCCATTTTAAAATTGTCAAAAGAACCAGTCAATTTGAGGCTGGAAGGCAAATCATTCCATTGAACTGCTGCTGAGTAAAGGAATGATGTTTTTCCCAGATTGGTGGAAAATTTGTAGGGCTTAAAATCAGTAGGGCTCCCCCTGGTGAAATGGCTGTGAGTATCACTGACCTTGTTCAAATAGTCACAGAAGTAATTGGGCGCTACATTACTTCTAATTTTGTGAACCAAGCACATTTTAAACTGGGATACTGGGATACTCTCTCCTCTACTTCTCCTCTATACTCTCTCCTGCCACCCAAGACTGGTGAAATGAGCATGGAGGAGATGAGTTCTAGGATGCAACTTCAAGATCACTCTAACCAATTTATTTTGAGAGGTCTGAAGTTTTTTCTTTAGGCCCATAGAAATGCCAGTGTACCAGGATGTACACGCATAGTCAAAGTGACATAGTACAAGGGCCCCTGCCAGGGTTTTTAGGGTGTTTAAAGATTGTATATTCTAGCTAAAAACGTAGTTCTTTGGCTTACCTTTGAGACTACTTTTAGAGCCATACTCTCTCCTGATGGCTTGTTATCCAGAATGCACCCCAAATAAGTAATGGATTCCTTTGTTGTGACTTCACAGTCACCTACCACCACTTTAAACCCAGGGGACTTCTTTAGTTTGGCATTTGACCCAAAAAGAATGGACTCAGTTTTGCCGAGGTGGAGAGACAGTTTGTTTTCTGCTAGCCAGACACTAACTTTTTGGAGTTCTGCACTTAAAATGTTTTTTTTACACACACACACACACACACACACACACACACACACACACACACACATATTCAGAAAGTGTAAGATTTATAAATGCCAAATTAAACGCTATTACTAGTCATTCAGTGACGACAAAGGTAACGCAATTATAGCCAGGGTAAAAATACATGTATTTTCTCCAGAATCTTTGTTCAGAATCACAAGGCCTTTGTTATGAGTGTCTGTGTCAAGGAGACCTAGTCTGAACAAAGAGCTGAGCATTTTAGATGTTCTCTCTCATGTCAGCATGTACCTGTGGAGTGTGCGTGTGCGTGTGCGTGTGCGTGTGCGTGTGCGTGTGTATATCAGCCCTACAGAGATGAGGAGACCTGCTTGATCTTACCAGTAGTGGAACAAGTACTCTGATTTAAAAAAAATACTTAAAGGAGGAGTTCACCCATAAAATTACTTATTTTCTATCAATTACACACCCTATGAAGCCTTGAATCCATGGATTCTTTTTTGTTTTTGTCGCATTCCTAAGCTAATAATTTGATTCCCGTCTCCTACCGGCTAATGTTTCCGGTAGGAGACACAAAGTAGATTATTTGTGTCTCCTACCGGAAATACACACGGTCATCAAATTATTGTCTTAGGAATGCCACAAAAACAAAAATAAATCCATGAAATCAAGGCTTCATGGGGTATGTAATTGATAGAAAATAAGTAATTTTTTGGGTGAACTCCTCGTTTAAGTAAATATAGCAATGCTACAATGTAGAAATAGTCTGTTATAAGTAAAAGGCCTGCAGTGTTCAGACTTCTACCTATCGAAGAAAATAGCCGATCTACAAGCTCACAACGTGCTGCAACACATTGTGAGCTTGTAGATCGGCTATTTCCGAATAGCCCAAGTATAAATTAGAGCTTAATTGATGAATGACTGTATTCTGCAAAATAACTAGTAACTAAAGTTTTCATCTATCTGTGGCCATGGTGTCTCGGTGTCTCGTGTCTCGGTGTGTGCCCGTTTCTCCTCACTGGCTGGAGCACTCTGATTTTGCACACAGCCATTGCCCATTACCATCTGAACTTAAACAATGGGAGATAACGTTGCCAGGTTTCGCGCGAGAAAAAAGCAGCAAGGTCTGTACTTTCGCCTGCGCCCTTCACCGGGGCTTGGGTGCTCATATCCCCCTACGGGTATGGTCTAGTATAAATACTTAAGTAAAGTAAAAGTACCTCGGAATTGTTCTTCAGTACAGAACCTGAGTAAATGTGCTCAATTTGATTCCATTAACAAGGAAGAAAAAGACATAATCACATCCTTCATGGTGATATTCTGTGACCTTGGAATTATAAGAATCCATTGTGACATTTTGTTCAATGATGGGGTATTATCCATTTACTGTGGTTGTACTGCTAGCTCCATAATCAGCGTACAGTTGTATTTGAAGTAGGGGGGAAAAGACAGAGGAGAAACATTGGGGTACAATGTTGAAGAAGTTACTTTACTTGAGTATTTTCACTTTTTCAATACTTCTACTCCACTACTATCCCAGAGACAAATATTGTCCTCTACAGTTATTTGACATCTTTTTTTACTACTTACTTTGCAGTAAGTAGTAAGTACTGAGTATAATGAGTACTTTCTACTTTTGGTACTTTAAGTACATTTTGATACCAAGTATTGATACTTTTACTTAAGTCAAAAATAATCTGAGTACTTGTTCCACCACTGGGGAAGTTCTTCTTGATGTATTCTAAGCACCTTGTGTGATGTGACCCTGCACGACACTGCAGGTGTATATACTGATGCTTATCGTGTCAGTATTAATGATGGAGATCAGTGAAATGCTCAGAATCTGCAGGCTTGTTGCTTCAGCGCTCCATCATTATGGATGCTCAGTCAACTGAGGACTTATAGCTTCCGCTCTAGAAACTTTTCTGATGAAGGAACCAGACTTGTGTGTTCACAAGATTCCATCTGCGGGGAAAGGAAAAGAGAGGCTTAGATCAGGGGGTTAGGGGGATGATGCGACGATGTGGACATTTCATGTCACGATTAAATTGTGGCTGAAATAAAATCTTCTTCCTGTTCCTCTCTTTTCTGACATTGTGATGTCGTTGGGTGATGATGTCATTATATAGAACATCGGACCTTTCAGGCCGCGACCCCCCAAAATAACCATATTTGAACTTTGAACCCCCCCACCCCACCCCCACCCTGACAAGCACTTTGTTTGTTTTTTTCCTATCACACACCAAACGGCGGGGAGAAAGTGAAAGAGAAAGAAGAACTATCTAAGGGTTAATCCGGCCCTGTATGGATGTGTAAATATGCAGCTACTAAATTTAGTATTTTTATATTGTGGTAAATGGTGCATTTATATAGCGCTTTTATCCAAGGCGCTTTACATAGATTCACACATTCACACACCGATGGCGGAGGAAACCATGCAAGGCACCAACCCACTCATCAGGAGCAATTAGGGGTTCAGCGTCTTGCTCAAGGACACTTAGACACTAACTCTATAGGGGAGCGCCCCAGCCCGGGATCGAACTGGGAACCTTGCGGTTTCCAGTTCACTCTACCCGGCCACTCTACCCCTGAGCCACTGCCGCCCCACTATTGATACTTGTACTTTGGGTATAAAACCAAAAACAGGTCGGGTGTCCACTCACTCAGTTTTCAGTCAGTCAGCCAGCCAGCCAGCCAGTCAGTCAGTAGTCATAAAGGAAAGTTTCTTAAACATTTTAGTTTAGAGAGGAGATGCTGCAACAACCAGTCAGTGGGTGTAACCGGTGCAGCAGGGGAGCGAGGAGCGAGGACACAATGGTCTGTCGGCTTCCTTCCCGCCCACCAACCAACATGGTTGTGATTGTTGTTTGTTAGCGTGCCAGGCCGGGCTGCAGGCACCGGGGCTCTGCGGTGGTGGGCGAGCTAGCGCCTTATCCTCTGTAGTCTATACCAACCAGAAACTGAATTATCTGCAGGATAAATGGAGGAGAAACGCAGAAATGCTCAAATTTGTACAGTGGCCGCCACTGAGTACTATATACGTATAGATATGTAAAGATACTCCTGGTCAAATATTACTCAACTACAAGTGAAAGCTGCTCTGTCAAATTTGTAGTCCAAGTTCTGAGTACTTATACTTGAAAACATTCTTCAGTATTCAAAACTATACATCTGTCTCTCACAGAACCTTAAATTGGGACTAAGGGTTATTATAGTTATTCTAAAACTAACTGAATAATAAAAAACTAGAATTGGAAAAACTAAAATCATAGAGAAAATGTCCTTAGTTGTCCTTTAGTTGTGATCTACAAGATCACATGAAGGTTGTGAGCTATTTTCGCTATGTTTCGGCAGCTTTTTTAATCTCTAACCCCCTTGGGCTATCCCCTAAAGCTCAAACTTTAAACTAAAACTAAGCCTTTTCACAAAATAAAAACTAAACTAGCAAACCCACTCTAAAAACAAATTAAAAAAAAATAAAACCAATGAAAAACTGAGTCAAAACTATGATAACCTCGTCTTGCATCCAGGGTGTCAAATACCATCATCAACCTCCTTCCATCACAGAACCTTGGGACCTGGAGGCTACGGAGTGAAAAAAAAGGGAGACGGTGTTTTGAAGCAGGCGTCTTATTACTCTATAAATCCCCCACAAAATGAGTTGTTCCATGACAGACAGGACTTAATCTTGCACCTAAATCCACCACTCACAATGTCACAGCACTTTAATCCATACCCATCCTTATACAGCCCCCCCCCCCCAACAAAATATACCTGAACTCTTGTCACCTGTCCTTGTGAAGCACGTCTTCCCACATTGCACCAGTGTTAATTTTTTTATTTAGTTTTTAGTCATATTTTTGTAATCTGAAATGTCTAGTTTTAGTTTACTGTATATTATAACATTTTGGTCACCTAAAAAGTACATTTTAGTGGACAAAAATGTATTTTGGCGGGGCCGTGATGGCGTCATACAATACCTGATTTATACTTAGACGTCAGACACATTGTGAGCTTGTACATTGCTTGTACTTGCTAATTTCGGAGAGTGACACCCATGTGCATTCCAAACATAAAATGACTTGTCTTAGTTCTACAGGATCTCTTCTCCACTAGCCTCGGAAACCCATGGCTATTTTTTTGGTACTTCTCCACTAGTCCCTCCTTAACATTGTAGTCGTTTTTTTTGTCTGTTTTTTATTGGCTAAATTGTCAGTATATTTAGTCATAGTTTTAGTCATCATAGCTTAGTTTTTATTTAGTTTTCATCAGTGAAAAAAGGTATTCGACGAACATTTTTCGTCATAGTTTTAGTCGAAAAAGTTATCACTGTATATACTCAACCCCAGTAAGTTGAGTCAAGGTGAAGGTTACTGTGTCAAATTTGTACTCGGGTTACAAGTTACATGTCTATCTATGTTCCAAGAAAATGCATACTTTCTTACTGTATGGTAAAGACAGAGACTGCCTTATATATATACCTTTACAGCACCATGCATGTAACCAGCATGTTCAATTAAAGTTTGTTGATGATTACATATTCATTATTTTCTGTTTATCATATACATTTATTCTCATCATGATGCATATCGTCTCTGTCGGGTGGAATCCTCATAATTATGTGCAAGACTTTTTCAGGATTCAAATAAAAAAATATCAAAGTAGCAGATCTACAAGCTCAAAATGCGTTGCTTCGAGGCGCGTTTTGAGACGCTTTTCGAGACGCTTTTCGAGCTTGTAGATCTGCTACTTTTGATACCTTTGTGTGACACTGTAGTATGATCAAGTAAGGCGTTTGTTTATGAAAAAAAAACACAAAAAGTTAGTATATGAAGATACGAGGTTTCTGCCCGACAACAACGATATTTACCATTATTTTATGTTGCATTTTCACCTTTCCCTTATGTAACTTTTGGGGGCATGAAGTGTACTTCTAGCTATACTCTTCCACCCTGACAGCAGAGCGTTATACAGAGGCCCCCAAGGATCAAATCTAATCTGAGAAGCTACACGTTAAGCCCTGTCTGTCACTCAACAACAACAGCCCGCCCTTGAAGGAGAGGAATGATGATGAGTGGGGGGGGGGGGGTCTCAGAGGAGCGCGGCGAGGATGAAGCCTTGTCTTCCGAATCGCAGAGGACCACCACCACCACAGCTCTCAACCGCCCCACACCCCACCACCACCACCTCCACCTACCTACCCGCTCCCCCTCCTCCTTCACAACAGGCTAATTATGCCGACATTGCTGAGCGCTATACTTAACACATGCAGGACATTAAGGGCACTTGCATTAACACTTCTCCCACTGAACGTCTCCTGACATTTTGGATAATGTTCTCTCTCTCTCTCTTATCGTTTTGAATGTTTCAGTAACAGAATAGAATATTCTGGGGTGGGGGGGGGGGGGTGCCACAGACTGCATTTTCTTGGTTGAAAGCTAATATGGCTCAAAACAAATAAAATAAAAACAGATAATTCAGCGAGTCCCAACCCGTGGCAGAGTCTTGCAACGGGGCGGGTATCCACGGATATCCGACAGGCACCCGCCAAAATGGAAAATGTGAAATGTGAAAATGGGTGAAAAATATACTTTTATTCAAGTTCACGGGGACGGGCGGTACTGAGATAAACACGTGTGGGTAACATTTTATTGTGAAAATCAGTTTCCGCCCCAAACAACGTCACTTATGTAACTTAACACAGCATGCCGCCAGGAGAGCGTGAATACACGCAGTACGCACGTGCAGTTGTTAACATAATTTTTAAGGTTGAACAGGATGTTCAATGTGTTTTTGTGAGGTCAACGGTCCTCCATTCTTCACTTGACGTGCAGATGTCTGAATGAACCTGACCACTGAATGTACCGCTATTGCTGAAGGCTGCCAGTGTTAAAACTGACTGTCTGTAGGCTATTTACTGCATGTAATCACGGGTAATGGGGCGGACAACGGGTCCATTATTTGACGGGCGGGTCTGGTTTGTCTCTCTGATATACAGTCTACCAAAACAAACAGTGAAAAAGCCAACATACAGCGAGAGGGCAGTGTGTCTCTGCAGGTAAGCACCACCACACTACTCCAATGGCTGAAAAAAGGGCAAAGAAGGGATGTATTGTTTTGTTATGTAAACACATACATAGCCTGCATACTACAATATGCCTTTAACTATGCTTACTCTCTTTCAAGCAGGATGATATAGGGTGTATACCAGGGGTCTTCAACAAAGGGTCCGGGACCCCTAGGGGGTCCTTAGAGTTACTACAGGGGGTCCGCCAAATCTTTGTGTGACATGTTGTTTTCTTTTTACATTAACCACTTGAACCCTAGCATCCCTATTCTAAGGAGAACCTTAGCCAAAAATAGCCGATCTACAAGCTCACAACGCCTCGCGCTGCGAGGCGTTGTGAGCTTGTAGATCTGCTATTTTTGGCAAAGAGGTGTTTGGTGTAGAGGGGGGGAAAAAAGCAGACCAAGTAAACAAAAAAAGTTGAATCTGAAACCCAATTTTATACAATATAGAGGGGGTCCCTGCTTCATCTCTCTCTCATCTAGGGGGTCCTTGGCCTGAAAAGGTTGAAGACCCCTGGTATATACGTTTGTTTACTTATTGATGGTGTCTTCGTTGTGACATTACTGTTCCTACTATGAATGTATCTTGCTGTGCTAATAATACCCTGTAACTTAAACTGCTGTGCTGTCCCTCTGTCTGTCTGTCTGTCTGTCTGTCTGTCTGTCTGTCTGTCTGTCTGTCTGTCTGCAATGTAGTTAGACGAAGTAAACATTCTACCCAGCTGAAGGGGTCCATTATGCACCTTGGCATTTTGTGATTTCGCTCCGTGTTTTGCCAGGAGCAATCCTGGAGTTTGTTGCGCTCATGTCACTCTGGGGAAAAGAATGCTATTCCAGGGGCGTCTGATGCATAATTGTGTGTGTGCAAGGGAAAATTGTGTTTATTTATGAGCTGGACATTGCTAATTATCTCCCGTTGCATGGCTAATTATTTCTAACTTCAAAGGCATGTTTTTCCCGGGGAGACGTGCGGTCTCTCGTGTCACTTGGGCGGACTACAAAATAATACCACTCCTAATAGGCCGGTAATAATGATCTGCTTGGGAGGCATTCACAACACAACGCTCTGTCTGTACAAGCTCAACGTGCACACACACGCATGCACACGCACGCAGGCACACGCGCACGCACGCGTTTTTATTACTATTACTAGAAAAAGTGCTCCTCGGAGCACAGGTCTCCGCCAGGTCAGGTAGGCTATTGTGGCCTCCTGGTGGCGCTATAATAGGCCAACGTGAAAAGGGTGCCATTTCTTCTTAGGCCTTGCACGACAATCGGACACTGACTGCATTCATGATTTGAGGCATTTTGTTAAAAACATGTGTTTCGCTAAATTAGACCTGTTGGTGGCGCTATAACAGGCCAATGTTAAAAGGGTGGCATTTGTTCCTCAACATAGTGTGAATGTGCGTGCAAAGTTTGAGCGCAATTGGACGGTGCGTTCATGATTTGCAGAATTTTGTTCAAAACAAGCCAATAATGCAAACTTTAGATGTCAATTTTAGCCAATCAGTATGGAATATGAAAAATCAAACACATCCGTCGTGATCACATGACTATAGAGATCATGTGTACCGATTTGCGTGAAATTTGGATAAAATTGGAAGGAGTAATATTAAAAAATGTGTTTTACACAAGTGGGCCTCCTGGTGGCACTATAAAAGGCAGATGTGAAAAATGCAGGCCAAAGGTTTTTCCTTGACCTATAGGGAGTGTGCATACAAAGTTTTACACAGATCGGTGCAATTATAGGTAAAAACACGAAACGGCCTGTTATAGCGCCACCATGAGGCTGATTTGAAAATTTTCAAATGGTAGTCCTTCCTCGGCCTAATGGGAATGTGCGTGCAAAATTTCACGGAAATTGCATGCTGTGTTCATGATTTGAGGCATTTTGTTCAAAACGGTGCACTCCTGCAAACTTTGGAAGACATTTTTAGCCAATCAGGATGGAATATGAGAAATCTGAAAGACCCGTTTCGTTTAATGACTATAGAGATACTGTGTACCGATTTGTGGGATTTTTGGACAAAATCTGTAGGAGTACTGTCAAAACATGTGTTTTGCACAAATCGGCCTCCTGGTGGCGCTATAACAGGCCCCTGTGAAAAATTTCGGGCAGAGGTTCTGCTCTGGTATCCAGGGACTGTGTGTGCACAGTTTGGCTGTGAGCAAGCCAACGGTGCCGGAGATTAGCTGTACACAGACAGATCGAATGACGGACGGACACACGGACACACGGACGGACGGACAGGGGGTAAAACATACTCTCTCGCCATGCCTTTCGGCCTGGCGGAGACAATAAGTGAGAACATCAACGTTTTAGGACCGCTGTTTTATGCGTTGTGAGCTTGTAGATCTACTATTTTCGGTGTGTGACACCAAGTATACTGTCAATCAGGAATAACCCCAACCCCAACCTCTAATGCAGGGGTCTTCAACGGGGGGTCCGGGACCCCTAGGGGGTCCTCAGAGTTACTACAGGGGGTCCGCCAAATCTTTGTGTGATATGATTTTTTGTTTTACCTTAACCACTTTGAACCCTAGCATCCCTTTTCTGAGGAGAACTTTAGCCAAAAATAGCAGATCTACAAGCTCACAACGCCTCGCAGCGCGAGGCGTTGTGAGCTTGTAGATCGGCTATTTTCGGCAAAGAGGTATAGTTGTAGAGGGGAAAAAAGGAGCAGTACCAAGTAAACAAAAAAAGTTTAATCTGAAACTAAATTTTATACAATATAGAGGGGGGCCCTGCTTCATCTCTCTCTCAGCTAGGGGGTCCTTGGCCTGAAAAGGTTGAAGACCCCTGCTCTAATGCCTAACCCTAACCCCTAATCTGAATCCTTTCCTAATTGTAAGCTTATAACCACCCAAAAATAACCCTAAAACATCCATTGCTCCCTTCGAGCACCAGAAACATGGTCCTCACAATGTCTATTTCTCAAATTCTAGTGTACGTTTGGCCCTCAAAAGTATAGTAGTACAAGAACGCACGCACACACACACACACACACACACACACACGCACACACACGCGCACACGCACACACAAACACGCACACGCACGCACACACACACACACACACACACACACGCACACACACACCCCAAGCCAAATAAAGACATTCATATTTTGTGACAGTGTGTAGACACCCACACATGTAGCACAGCCCATTGTTGCAGCATTAGCATAAACATTGCTGCAACCTTCCCGCTGCATTATGGAACACACACACACACACACACACACACACACACACACACACACACACACACACACACACACACACACACACACACACACACACACACACACACATGGAGAGAGGTGGGGGCTCTTGTTGCACGTTCTGTGTCTCCACACCATACATATCGTTGCTGTCGGGTGGAAACCTTGTATGTCCAAAACTGTTACTTTTCAATTTACAATGTTGAATACTTTTACTTTACTGGAGTATTTCCAATTGCCTATACTTTTACTCCACTACATCTCAGAGGCAAATATTGTATACTTTTACTCCACTGCAATTATTTTAAAACATTAGTTACTGGTTACTTTGCACAAAGTTTGCAGATATAAATGATTATATTATAAAACATACATTAACCACTTTAGCCCACGTTAGGACTTTTATTTGTAACAGAGTACTTCTACATTGCAGTATTGATACTTTTACTTAAGTAAAACATTTGAGTACTTTTTCCACCACTGAAGGACATACAAGGTTTCCTCCAGACAGATATGACGATATGTTCCAGGTATAGATCACACTATCCAGGGCTGTAGCTTTATATTCTCTCAGGGTTGAGCTGCTGCTGCCTACGCTGCCTACAGCACAGGCAGCGAGGATTGTTAGACATCCTTTGTGTGGGGGCAAATTCAGCACTACTTGGATAGAGAGTATTATACAGTATGTCCTATTTGGTCGCAGACCCCCCCATCTCAAAATATTTTGTTCCAGGGTCCCCCCCCCCCCCAGAAGCAAGAATTTGAGTTACAAATGTTCGCTTTAAAAAATATATATATTCGAAGATTTGCACCCAAAAAAAGCATTTCACTGGAGTCGATGGTGACTTGCCTTTACCTTAGTGAACCTTTTCATTATGTTTACAAACGCTATAAGTTAAAAAAGGATCTGCAGTACAAGCTCATCAAAAAATAAGCCTTGACTGCAACCATGACTACAGATCCCATAGTCTGCGAGGACCGTTAAAAAAAAAACTATTATTTGGGGGGCCTACTTGCAATATCCTCACGACCCAGCAGTGGGCCCTCGGCCCAGAGTTGGAACATCACTGCCTTAAGAGTACAGTTGTTGTACGTCTGCTATTGTGTTTCTTTGTGCAAATCTACTCAAAACTAATTTGCCCATAGTAGGATTAGTACAATTGTTGAACTGAATGTGGTGTATATCGTTGTATCTGATCCATATTTGAACTTTTTGTGTTTTTACGTAAATTAATGTCCTACTTCAGAGGTCTTCAACGTTTTCAGGCCAAGGACCCCTTGGCTGAGAGCGAGATAAAGTAGGGACCCCCATTATATATTGTATAAAATATAAAATTTTTCATAGATTTCATAGGCTTTGTTTCACAGCACTATCATGTTGGATTCATGTTAATGCGTATACTTCCAGACATGTAACCATGCACTTAAACAATACTTAGTAAACCTGACCTTTCACTCTGTACTTAGTCTGCTCTTTTCCCCCCCTACATCAAACCACTTTGCCAAAAATAGCAGATCTACAAGTTCTTCTCAGAATAGGGATGCTTGGTTGAAGTGGTTAATGTAAAAATCACACAACGATTTGGCGGACCCCCTGTAGTAACTATGAGGACCCCCTAGGGGTCCCGGACCCCATGTTGAAGACCTCTGTCCTACTTGATCATACTAACTACAGCGTCGAAAGTATCAAAAGTAGCAGATCTGCAAGCCTCGAAACGCGGTGCTTTGAGCTTGTCGATCTGCTACTTTTGCCGTTTTTGAATTTGAATCAGTTTCGAAACATAATGAGGTTTCCACCGGACAGAGACGTTATATGTATTTTCTGTTATAGTGATTGTAATATTTTATCCTCATTCATTGTTGTGCCGGTCGGACCACAGCCCTGTAAACAAGTCTATCCCAACAACCGACCCGTTCCTCATCATTTGCGGGGCTCTATACGGTGCAAGTATTTCTCTTGCATTTGCACCCATGGGGGAATAATTCTCACACAAGCACAACGGTCCAAAAGACTGTTATTGTAATCGGTGTGGACAGCTGTAATTGCTGTAATTGCATATTACCTCTGGACAGAGAGAGAGAGAAAGAGAGAGAGAGAGAGAGAGAGGGGGGGGGGGGGGGGGGAGAGGGAGAGTGAGAGAGAGCAAGTGATACTTCACAAATGCACTTATTTTTATAATAATAATAAATCCAATTTATAAAGCGCTTTTCTCGGTACTCAACGTCGCTTTGCAAGAACAAACAAAGAAATTAGGAGAATAGCTGGTTACAAGGCTAAAAACTAAGCAAAACAAATAATTCAAATTAAAAGGCATACAAACTTTGATAGGAACAAACGCAGTAGTACAGTATCTTATTCTACTTGTTTATGTGCATTGCACCGATGCGATACACTTTGTTGTTGATAATGCAATGCACGCTCCAAATAAAACTTTTACTTCACTTTGTCTTGACCTTGTCACCAGGGACGTGCACAGATAGACTCTAGGTGGTGCTAGAGCACCTGCCCTTTGCCCTCTTGACCAGAAGTGCCCTTTTTTTCAGTTTACAGCAGGGGTCTTCAACAGGGGGTCCGGGACCCCTAGGGGGTCCTCAGAGTTACTACAGGGGGTCCGCCAATTCTTTACGTGATATGTTTTTTCTTTTTACCATAACCACTCGAAACCTAGCATCCCTTTTCTGAGGAGAAAACGCCTTGCATCGCAACGCCTCACAGCGCGAGGCGTTGTGGGCTTGTAGATCTGCTATTTTTGGCAAAGAGGTATAGGTGTAGACTCTACAGGTGTAGACTCTTTTTTCCCTTTACACTGTAGAGGGAAAAAAGAGCAGACCAACAAAAAAAAGTATAATTTACTTGAGCCCCTGCCCCTCAAAATGTCTGTGCACGCCACTGACCCTTGTTGTTGATCATGCAATGCACGCTCCAAATAAAACGTTTACTTCACTCTGTCTTGACCTTGTCACAGCACCACGTGAACCCGAAGAATATCAACAACAATACAAACATCATGCCTGACAAAGGGTTTTCTCTGATTGTCATTCTGTCTGAAACTCCTCAGTTTAGTTGCTCGCCAGCCTTGACAGACGGCGCCGCCGCACACACAATCAAATCAAGCCTCGTTCAAAATGATAGTTCCCTTCATTTGGATGCAGCATGAGACAGCGTGCGTGTGCACTGTGTGTAATGTTACACTGCCACTTTTCTATCGCTCAGATCACATTGTGACACGCCCTGGTGGGCATGGAAATGCCACAACGATTTCATTATGAGTGATTTCTGTTGACTGCATGTATTTCAAATGGTGCGAACAAACGGGGCGCCAAATATCACAGGGATGAAGAAGCCTTGTCTGCTTGGAGGCAGGGACGTGCACAGATAGACTCTAGGTGGTGCTGGAGCACCTGCCCTTTGCAATTATACTGCCCCTCAAAATGTCTGTGCACGCCACTGCTTGGAGGTAGTCCAAAGTTTGAAACAACGCAACGGTCATACATGTAACTTGCATTTTGGGGTCATTATATTGTCACAATCACAAATAGTAAATAGCAGATGTATAAGCGGTGCAATGTGTTGTGAGCTCATAGATCGGCTATCTTCGCTACTTAACCCATTGAGACCTGAGGCCGATTCTACAAAATGTCTTCAAAATCCTAACAGTTTTCTGAAAAACTATTGTTGCTATATCAGTGGTTCTCAAACTTTTTCATGTCAAGGACCCCCAAAATGATATGTATTTGGCCACGGATCCCCATCTCAAAATATGCTGTTCCAGGGACCCCCTGAAGCTAAAGATTTGAGTTACAAATGTTCACTTAAAAAAAATATTCATATTTAAAGATTTGCACAAATCTCAGCTTCTGTCAGATGTATAAGAAGGGGGAGGAGCTCCAAGTAAACAAAAGGTTAGGGAACCATTGTGTTCAAATACAGCCTAACTAATGTTGGCTATTACATGCCGTCTCACTGCAACAATTCTGTGGGTAAGAGCGCCCTCTTGTGTTCAATTCAACACATGCACAACACATGCACATCTACTTAACAGTAAATATACCAGAGCGTTCTTTATTCTCACCAGGTTAACTGCTTTCCTGAGAAGCTTCTGTTCACGTTTAACGGGGTCTAGCACACTAGCAATTCATCACCTTCATAAAAAATAATAATAACCATTATATAATAATGGCCTAAGACTATTAAAGTCATATTTAATTTAAGTGAAATTTTAAGTGATTTAAGTGAAAGGAAAAAAAAACTGATCCAAACACAGTATATAGTAACGTGTGTGTGTGTGTGTGTGTGTGTGTGTGTGTGTGTGTGTGTGTGTGTGTGTGCGTGTGCGTGTGCGTGTGCGTGTGCGTGTGCGCGCGCACGCGCGTGCGTGTGCGTGTGCGTGTGTGTCTGTGCATGCGTACGTGTAGACCTAGTGTCCAGTCACAATCACTCAGCCACTGATGCTGTGTAAGCCAAGGGCTGTGTTTTTTCTAAGAGCATTTATTTGGAAAAAATGCAGAACATCTTTGGCTATAATGACACGCTCAAAACAGGGTTGTCAAGTTGAAAGCGGTTAATGGGACACTTGACCGAATTCAATTGCCATCCAATAGCAGTTTGTCTTCTATAGGTTTCTCTGTAGCTCCTGTCCTGAGGTACAAAACACACAAAACATAGACCAGTAACTCTGTACAGCAAGGGTCTTCAACAGGGGGTCCGGGACCCCTAGGGGGTCCTCGGAGTTACTACAGGGGGTCCGCCAAATCGTTGTGTGATTTTTACATTAACCACTTCAACCAAGCATCCCTATTCTGAGGAGAACTTTAGCCAAAAATAGCAGATATACAAGCACACAACTGCTATTTTCGGCAAAGTGGTTTGATGTAGGGGGGGAAAGAGCAGACTAAGTACAGAGTGAAAGGTCAGGTATACTAAGTATTGTTTAAGTGCATGGTTACATGTCTGGAAACACACATTATCATGAATCCAACATGATAGTGCTGTGAAACAAGTCTATGAAGCTGCCTATGAAATCTATGAAAAAATAAATATTTTATACAATATATAATGGGGGTCCCTACTTTATCTCGCTGTCAGCCAAGGGGTCCTTGGCCTGAAAACGTTGAAGACCTCTGCTGTACAGAGCTCATCATGTAATGCCTGGGAAAACTACTTTTGGCCATTGATGAATGAATGATAAACATGGTGTCGGAATGTCACGACTCGCTGTTGTCGGGCAGAAACCGCGTATCTCCATATTCTAACTTTTTGTGTAAAAGACCGGAAATAGAAATGTACTTGAGTAAAAGTACAAAAGTATTGGTATCAAAATGTACTTAAAGTGCCAAAAGTAAAAGTACTAAAACGTTTGAAAATAGCAGATCTACAAGCTCACAATCGCGACGCGTTGTGAGCTTGTAGATCGGCTATTTTCAAATGGCCTAGGTATAAAATAGGGCTAAAGTGGTTAATGTATGTTCTATAATGTAATAATGTATATCTGCAAAGTAAAGTTTTCAAATAATTGTAGTGGAGTAAAAGTACAATCTTTGCCTCTGAGATGTAGTGGAGTAGAAGTAAAAGTATAGACAATTGGAAATACTCCAATAAAGTAAAAGTATCTCAAAATTGTACTTAAGTACAGTACTTAAGTACAATACTTGAGTAAATGTACTTAGTTGCTTTACACCACTGCCTTTATGTTTTTTTGTTAAACTACCAGTTCAGTTCTTAGAGCAAAAGCAATGAAATCCACTGGCTTTTTGTATTTTTATTGTATCACAGGCAGGATATTTTTCATATTTTCAAGGGCATTTAGAAATAGATGCACTGAGTAACAGTGCTGCCTTGACAAGAACCCACGTGCGCTGTAAAAAAACAAAAACAACTCTGTATTAAAAACACACACACGCACACACACACACGCACACACACACACACACACACACACACACACACACACACACACACACACACACACACACACACACACACACACACACACACACACACACACACACACACACACACACACACACACACACACACACACACACACACACACACACACACACACACACACACGTGCGCAGGGGAACTGAAATGAGGCTATAGGAGGAAGGACACATGGTATTTTTTCATTTGGAACGTGGCATTTTATTCTCCTCATACAAACTGTTAACAACCAGCCGACCCACCTTGTTGTTCACACACACACACGCACGCACGTACGCGCACGCACGCACGCACGCACGCACGCACGCACACACACACACACACACACACACACACACACACACACACACACACACACACACACACACACACACACACACACACACACACACACACACACACACACACACACACACACACACGGTGTGTATTGTCACACTCATACAATATACAGCTGGTGGAATTATTTCAAGCCACCTCAACAGTGTGGATAACAGTAAAATAAAAATAGAACAGTATAGAAGAAAGTATATGCTATGGTCAGCCATAGCCAAATATAGTTTGTTAGCTATAATTGATATCATGATGCTCTTAACCCATTAAGACAAGAAACATTTTAGATTTTTAGCTATAAGCATTATTTTATACTTTGGGTTATTCAAAAATAGCAGATATAAAGGGCATAGCAGTGGCGGCCATTTTCTGGTTCCACTGAAGAAAAGCCAATGCTTTTTTTCCCATAGAAATTTCCAAAAATAATTAAATCAATTATTTTAAGCCTAGAATCAAGCCATCCAGGGTCCTGGTGAATCATGACGATAAAACGTTTTATTCTGTGAAAACAAAAAAGTTTAATATTTAATTATATGATATACTTTATGCAATAAATACCCTTTGATTTACATTTTTTTGTTTTGTTTAGATGTGAAACACCCAGGATTCAAACCTGGGTCTCCCACATGGAAAGCCAACATCTTAACCATTTAATAACCCACCCATTTTCAACTCAAATCTTTGCTTCTGGAGGTCCCTGGAACAAAACATTTTACAAACGTTCGCTTTAAAAATATATATATATTCACAATTCACGATTTTTCAGAAATAGCAGATCTACAAGCGCATAGCGCAGCACTCAGTGACACGCTATGAGCTTGTAGATCTGTTATTTTTGAATATCCAAAGAAATCTAAAATGACACAGATACTTTCCCGGTTTAAATGGGTTAACTAGAGTGGCTTATTTGTTTATTTGTCTTTGGAGATTTGTTTTTAAGAAAACGACAACAACAACAACATATTCACAGACTCAAAACCAAAATATTAGACCAATCAACACTATCACATCAGCCTTTTGCTGAGACATAACGCCAGCTGGCTAGTTGTCACCTATAGCTTGCATGTTGTTGCATGTTGCACCACCACTTTGGATTGTGTTGTGTTATTATTAGATAACAGATGGATGGATAAAACAAAAGAAAAATAAAGAAAAATCACACCCAGTGTGAAGTGGGCGGTGTGTGGTCATCACAACATGACTCACTTAAAAAAAGGGATAAAAGCCTTTTTTTTAAGTCCATACTGCTATTCATAGGGCTGCACATGTGTCATGTGTTTCGCTAGCCAATCACAGTCCTGAAGTCCATTACAGCTAGTGGTGATGACACTAGCTGTAATGTGATTGGCTGACTTTGCAAAAGTATAGATTTGCATTGACAATGGAAGGGTTAGGGGTGTAGACTGCGTTGTAGACTATTGGCCAATCACGGTGCAGGATTGGTCAGTGTCCAAAACTCACTTATAGGGGGCGGTTACACCGCCCCAAAAACTGTGGATCGCTTGTTTTACTTTAGTTTCCTGTATTTTTCTTGTTTTTTTTAAAACGTCAGACTGTTGTAGTACAATGCTGCAATGTGATGATGACCTAATGAGAAGAAATCAACAACCCATCAATGATGTAAAGATAAGACAGCTTATTGAGGTTGAGTTTGCCAATTTAACCAGTTAAAACTTAGATACGTTGTCGTACACAACGAATAGTGAAAATAGCTGATAAGCTCAATGCAATTCCAACATGGTGAACAGTGGAAAAAGGCCCATACAACTAATAGTGAAAATAGCCCGCACTTTTTGACATGCACAAGGACACTTTCTTCACCAGGGGGTGCTTGGACTTGAGTGCAAACACACACAAACACAAAAAGTTAAAATATGGAGATAGGAGGTTTCTGCCCGACAGCAACAATATGTTTATTATCAATAAAGAGGTCAAAGTCAAAGCTCAAAACACGTAACGACGTGATGCGTTGTGAGCTTGTTGATCTGCTAATTGTGATTTTTTTTTATTATTTCTTTACAATCGTTTAAAAATGTTCTCCTATGATGATATGCCCAAAATAGGTATGCCAGGATTAAAGAGCTTAGGGTATCTATGAAGGAGGACAGTGTTGTTGCAGACACAGACAGCGCAACAAGTAAACAGCACATTTATGATCAAAGAGGGGCCACTACAACCGTGGAGTTATGGGTCAGGCTCAGTCTGTGTCCTTTGTAGTATGTGCATGAGATTGCCCTGATTTTGGGGCTGGAATTCAGTACAGAAACCATGGTATGGCTCAACCAAATAGGTGTATTTATTCACCACAGCATAATACACAAGAACACATGCCAGCTCTTCACTCACAGCTCTCTATATATAACTATGAACGGGCAGCAGCCTTTTATGCACAGGTGAGCTAGACTGCACCATTCAAAGGGGTGTTCTAAAACATACAATATATACATAAATAAACAAACCATAAATACTTAAATACCCTTAACCCCCACAAGTATATTAAAAGTATCCATGAACTACTCAATGATTCTATCCCTACCCTACCACAACGAACCATATCCTAACCACTCTACTGTATATTATACACATCACACCCCCCCTCTGCCATCCTCACTTAGTCCAGCCCAATTACACTGGAAACAGAACAGCACAAATTGGAACCGGTAAGCTTTAGCAATAATCACTCAACATTACATATCGTCGCTTCTCAGTACATATTGCACTCATTCATATTACACACATATTGCACTCGCTCATCACCATCGCCAAACATTTCCGTCTCCCCAGGTGGCACTAATTGGCCGAGTGGCCAGCTTGACAGGAAACACCACTCAAAATGTTCAGTTAAACTGTGTATTCAATCAATACAATCATGACTGTGCATTTAAAATACAACTGTGCAAATTACGCCATGCAAATACCTAAAGTGCCAATATGCTGTGTAAATGTCATTCAATAAATTAGGGTTACTGCAAACATAAGTAACTGAGGACCTCTCTGTTTCAGTACACAAACCAACTAACTATCTAATGAAGGCACACACAACAGTACAATGTCTTTACTGTGGCTATCACGCAATAAAATACCAGTAATTGAATGCATGGTTAGTTAACTAGCGGGTCTGAGCATGGTTTAAACTGGGAGTCTTCAACGTTTTTCAGGCCAAGGAGCTGGGAGAGAGAGAGATGAAGCAGGGACCCCCACTACAGATATTTAATCACTTCAACTTGGGCTCTTTTTTTGGTCTGCCCCTTCCCCCCCACTACACCAAACCTCTTTGCCAAAAATAGCAGATCTACAAGCTCACAACGCGTTGCAGCATTATGAGCTGTTGCATGTATTATTTTCGGTAAATGTTCCCCCATCACACAAATACTTGCCGCCCCCCCTGTAGTGACTCTAAAAGGACCCCCTAGGGCTCGGGCGGACCGATGGTGGACGTCACAAACGTAACATGTGGACTTGCGAGGCGCACCGTTGCACAATAATAGTCACGCCAGGATCCCAGTCAGGGTCCCCCCTGGGTGTTGCTCCAATCCTCATCAAACGTGCCACAACAAACACTGTTTAGGGGTCGGCCATGCCACACCATTGCATTGCTCCAATCGTCACCAAACGTGGCACAAAAGCTGTTCAGGGGCCCGGACAGCTGGCGTAGTGGTCCGGGCACCTAGGCTGTCACAGGTTCGAATCCCGATCCCGACGACCTTTTCTGCGTGTCACTCCCCATCCCTCTCTCCCCATTTCCTGTCAGCCTACTGTATATCTATCAATAAATGACAATAGTCACGCCAAACATGTTTTAATTTCACACATATGGGCCACGTACAGCAGTGTTACATCAGTATTACAGCAGTGTCTAACAAATGGCCATAACTGGGTGACCATTGCTCTGATCAGCTCAACATAGGCCAGGGGTCTTCAACAGGGGGTCCGGGACCCCTAGGGGGTCCTCAGAGTTACTACAGGGGGTCCGCCAAATCTTTGTGTGATAGGATTATTTTTTTTACCTTAACCACTTGAACCCTAGCATCCCTTTTCTGAGTAGAACTTTAGCCAAAAATAGCAGATCTACAAGCTCACAACGTCTCGCGCTGCGAGGCGTTGTGAGCTTGTAGATAGGCTATTTTTTGGCAAAGAGGTATAGGTGTAGAGGGGAAAAAAGAGCGGACCAAGTAAACAAAAAAAAAGTTTAATCTGAAACACAATTTTATACAATATAGAGGGGGTCCCTGCTTCATCTCTCTCTCAGCTAGGGGGTCCTTGGCCTGAAAACGTTGAAGACCCCTGACAAAGGCCTGGATTTGATGGCTGCGTGGCAGCCTGAAAATCTAGTTGAAAAAATAAGGCCTATAAACTTGCATGCATACACATACACACACACACACACACACACATACACGCAAGCACGCACACACACACACACACACACACACACACACACACACACATGCACGTACGCACGCGTGTAGCCTAGCGGTGTGGCTGCTGACAAGCGCTATAGTGGCTAATTAGCAAAGCGGAGCTCAGTCAAAAGTTGTGTGATGAGGCTGATGCAGGGAGATTGATCTTCATGGCTGGTTAGCTTCTCCCACCTCTTGCTGCTGCAGCTTTCCTCCCTAAACAATTAGCCTCTGATTGAAGAGGGAGGGAGAGCGGTACATAGCAGCTAGGGGGGCTGCTATAGTTCTCCTGACTGCCCCAATCAGTGGTGGAAAAAGTACTCCAATGTTTTCTTTAAAAATGTTTATGTATTTATTTATTTTTCATTTTCCCAAAAAAATATTAAAAATAAATGAAAAAAGTTATCGAAAAAACACGGCCCCCTCGCGTATTAGGAGGCCAGGGTGAGTACCAGAACCAAGGACGGGTGTTTTTGATGAATCTAACATGTTAAAAATGGAGTTTGAAGTTACAATGGGTTTGTGTGTAGGAAGGGGGCGTGTCTGATAAAATGAATATCAAATATCTAAATACTGAATCAAGCAACTTAAAAACTGTCTGGGGGGGCTCACAAAAGCCTGAGTAGATGATAAAATGACCAAAAGTTTTTTTGAAAGTGAAATATCCCTTTAAGTATATTTTGATGACAATACTTTTGTACTTTATCGAGTAACATTTTGAACAAAGGCCTTTTACTTACACTCTGTCTGTCTGTCTGTCGGTCGCTCTGTCTCAACACACACACACACACACACACACACACACACACACACACACACACACACACACACACACACGCACGCACGCACACTATGACATATAGAAAAAAATATATTTGATGAGCACATTGCCATAAGATTGCCAGTAGATCCTATTTCTAAATCTCTCAAAAAGTATGCCATTCCTGAAAGATGTATCAAAGTCAGTTATCTCCATAGTGTGTATGTGTGGGAATCCTGGAATATCTGCAAAAGTAAACATATCCTCATTTCTATTGTGTTATGTCTGTGTTCAACACTATATAAGTATCACAGTCAATTCTTCACGATACCATACCGCCACCTAGTGGAATACTATAAATTGTGCAGTTGCATCTTATCATGTTCAAGGAAGAGGTGTGCGTATGTAGAGTAGGTCATTGGTTCTCAAAGGGGGGTCCGGGGACCCTCAGGGGTCCATATTTTATACTTTGGCAAAGAGTCAAAAGTAGGCCTACAATATTTGTCTGAAATGTAGCGGAGTGAAAGTCATTCATATCCTAAAATACTCTAGGAAAGTGCAGATACTAAAATAATTTACTTAACCCATTGAGACCTGAAGCCGATTCTACATGTCTCCTAAATCTCAACAGTTTTCTGAAAAACGTATGTTTCTATATCAGTGGTGTTCAAACTTTTTCATGTCAAGGACCCCCAACATTATATGTATTTGGCCGCGGACCCTCATCAAAATATGTTGTTGCAGGGACCCCCAGAAGCAAAGATTTGAGTTAAAAATGTTCGCTTTAAAAATATATATATTTCAAAGATTTGCACACATTTTCACGATTTTTTCAAAAATAGCAGATCTACAAGCTCGTAGCGCGGCACTCGGTGCCGCGCTATGAGCTTGTATATCTGCTATTTTTTGAATAGCCCAAAGTGTAAAATAATGCTTTTTAGCTAAAATCTAAAAATGACACAGTTCCAGGTCTTACAGTACTCAAGTAAATGTACTTCATAACTGGCCACCACTTCAGCCAGCTCATCATGTTATCTGGCTGAGCTGTACTAAAGCATCAGGCCAGCAGGTGGAACTGTTGCTCTGCCACTGATCCCATTTGCACATGGGACAATACAAACTCATTCAGAATCCTATTATTGTCCTATTGCTATCAATAGATTATATTTGATTATATTAATTAACGAGACTTGTCTGTTTTCAGTTAGTAATCAGTACAGGATATTCTTCAGGTGGAACCAGCATTTGCAAACATCTAAGTGGAGATCATCATCATAGCTCACAGTGGAGGAAGAAGTACTCTGATATTTTACTTAAAGGGCAAGACCACTTTGGTAGAGGTTTGGATTGTGTAATTACCTTTCCACGATGTAACTCCAAAGGTGGGCAAGAAATAAAAAATAATTGCTCCATTGATTAGAAATTGATAATTCAAAATATGCTCCTCATTGACTTACATTGTACGGTAAAACTGCTCTCAAAGTCACTCTTTTAGCACAAAAACGAACGCAAACAAAGTTGATTCAGACAATATAGAGCATCACCAAACCCAGTACTGTTTTTCTTTTTTATAAAAATGTCAACTTCCTGTTGATTTTGCCATTTTTAATAAGTAGAAAACCCGGACTGGATCGGCGGATCCGGATCCAGATATTCAAATAGTAAAATCAACAGGAAGTTGACATTTTTATTAAAAAAAAAAAACAGTACTGGGTTTGGTGATGCTCCATATTGTCTGAATCAACTTTGTTTGCGTTCGTTTTTGTGCTAAAAGAGTGACTTTGAGAGCTGTTTTAACTTACAATGTAAGTCAATGAGGAGCATCTTTTGAATTATCAATTTCTAATCAATGGAGCAATTATTTTTTTATTTCTTGCCCACCTTTGGAGTTACATCATGGCAAGGTAACTACACAACCCAAACCTCTACCAAAGTGGTCTTGCTCTTTAAGTAAAAGTAGCAATACCGCAATATAAAAACCTGTGTTCAAAATGTTACTTGAGTAAAAGCACAAAAGTATTGGCAACAAAATATACTTAAAGTACCAAAAGTAAAAGTAGCAAAGTGTTTGAAAATAGCAAATCTACAACGCCTCGCACCACATGTTTTGAGCTTGAAGCAGGGACGTGCACAGATAGACTCTAGGTGGTGCTAGAGCACCTGGCCTCTTGACCAGAAGTGCCATTTTGAAAAAAAGAGAAAAAAAAGTTTTTGATTTTTTTTAGTTTACAGCAGGGGTCTTCAACAGGGGGTCCGGGACCCCAAGGGGGTCCTCAGAGTTACTACAGGGGGTCCGCCAAATCTTTATGTGATTATGATTTTTCTTTTTACCATAACCACTCGAAACCTAGCATCCCTTTTCTGAGGAGAACTTTAGCCAAAAAATAGCCGATCTACAAGCCCACAACGCCTCGCGCTGCGAGGCGTTGTGAGCTTGTAGATCGGCTATTTTTGGCAAAGAGGTATAGGTGTAGAGGGAAAAAAGAGCAGACCAAGTAAACAAAAAAAAAGTATAATTTACTTGAGCACCTGCCCCTCAAAATGTCTGTGCACGCCACTGAGTGTAGAAGTGGTTAGTGTGTTTTGTAAAAAAAAAAAAATCAAAATCTACAAAGAAACTAGTAACTAAAGTTTACAAATAATTGCAGTGGAGTTAAAGTATAATATTTGCCTCTGAGATGTAGTGGAGTAGAAGTAAAATAATTGAAAATTGTAAATACTGAAGACAGTGTATATAAATACCTCAAAATTGGACGTAAGTGCAGTACTTGAGTACATGTACTTTACACCACTGTCAGTAGGCAGGTTTCAAATGAGATTTCAAACGTGTGTTTGTTTATCAATGCAAGAAGAATAACTTCTATTTCAGCATGCTAACGTTAAAGGCAGGGTAAGTGATATTTTTTGGTTAAAACAAGACGTTTTTTGTTAAAAGGTTAAAGGTCTATATTTGTATGGTAAACATTGCTATAGAACAGGGGTCTTCAACGTTTTCAGGCCAAGGACCCCCTAGCTGAGAGAGATGAAGCAGGGACCCCCTACTCTATATTGTATAAAATTGTTTTTTTTTTTTTTTTTTACTTCTGCTCTTTTCTCCCTCTACACCTATAGCCTCTTTGCCAAAAATAGCAGATCTACAAGCTCTCAACGCCTCGCAGCGCGAGGCGTTGAGAGCTTGTAGATCTGCTATTTTCGGCTAACGTTCCCTCAGAAAAAGAATTCTAGGGTTCAAGTGGTTAATGTAAAAAAAACTAGATCCTATCACACAAAGATTTGGCGGACCCCCTATAGTAGCTCTGAGGACCCCCTAGGGGTCCCGGACCCCCTGTTGAAGACCCCTGCTATAGAATGTTTGTTCAGTGACAGGAGTCTCCCCTGTCTCTCTCCAGCTCTTTAATAAACAGATGACAGAAAATACATTTTCAGGTAGGTGACAAAATGTCATCTTAAACAAGCTCAGTGCTTAATGAGTCTTCCAGTTTAGTCGACCTTGTATTGTGAATTTGTACTTCCATGTGCTGATGTTCTCATGTCTTATATACTGATGTTCTCATGTCTTGCCACATGTATACATGTTATCTCCTGGTTCACATCCAGTACTTTGTACACTCCATGGTCATATCGTCACCTTATTAAACTAATGGCCTAAGTCATTTTTTCAAGGTTTTCAGGAAGAAAAAAAAAACTGATCCAGAACAAAACTATATGATATTTCTTAATCATTTCACCCAAAATGTTTATAACAAATTATGACTATTTAAATAGAAATAACACTGTCTGTCAGTTATGTAACATAAGAGATTTAAATAGGTTTAAATAGGATTAAATCTGACTTAGGCCAAAATAAAAAGCAAAACAAATTACAAAATGGCCTAAATCAGTAAATAATTTGGCTTAAGTCACAAAACCGTGTGACTTAGGCCAAACAAAAGGCCTATTTTGTCCTAAGTCACACTAGGGAGTTAGGCCATTATACTAAAAGGGGCGTGTTTTATACTAAAAGGGGAATGAACAGCATGATCCTTTTCAATTAGGAGATGGGCGATTTTACCAGAGGTGGCCAGTGTCATGAGGACCTGACTTAGGCAAGAATATCATTTTCCTCAAAACATGACTTAGGCCATTAGTTTAATAAGGTGACGTATGATGTTGTTTCAGACTAAACTTTTTTTTTTTACTTGGTCTGCTCGTTTTTGTCTCCGCCAGAGGTGGAGAGTATGTTTTCGTCTCCGTCCTTCCGTGTGTCCGCCAAGCTAACATTGGTCAAGCTTCACGTGACCCTGTTGAAAGGGTGTGCTTTGATTGGCTAGCGGGACGCATGACGAAATAGGTGTGTCACTACAAAAAATAATTTATTTATATATATTTATAATTTATAAGTGAGCCTCCATCAGCCAAGCTAACATTGGTCAAGTGACACGTGACAATATGTAATAATAAATAGGTAAGACAGGATTAATCAGGAACAGTACTGGCGGAGACCTGTGCTCCGAGGAGCACATCTTCTAGTTTTAAATGTACTTGAGTAAAATTACTTAAGTATTGGCATAAAAACAAATCGATGAATTTAGTACAAAGGACCCCAATGGAAACAAGCCATAGGCTTTCTTGTGTTTAAAATCCTCTTAGCAGACCTTGTATTTCCTGTGCATTTAAAAAAAAAAAACTGCTAAGTTATAAAAGACCAAATACTCGACTGGTCGTTTAGACCTGACCCAAGACCCTGTGATGGTATCCAAGCAGAATTAAACCGATAGCAACCCCCTATTAGACCCAAGCAACAGCTTATTAGACCCCAGCAACCACCTGTTTTACTCTAGCAACCACCTATTAAACCCTAGCAACCGCCTATTAGACCCTAGCAACAAGCTGTCAGACCCTAGCAACCACAGTTTTACCCTTGCCAACTGCCTATTAATAACAATAATAATAACTAGAAAAAGTGCTCCTCGGAGCACAAGTCTCCGCCAGCAGACTTGTGTTGGGAATGTTGGGAATGTTCTAATTCTAATGTAAAACAGCTCTCAAAGTCACTCTTTTAGCACAAAAACGAACGCAAACAAAGTTGATTCAGACAATATAGAACATCACCAAACCCAGTACTGTTTTTTTTTTAAATAAAAATGTCAACTTCCTGTTGATTTTGCCATTTTTAATAAGTAGAAAACCCGGACTGGATCGGCGGATCCGGATCTTCAAATAGTATCAACAGGAATTTGACATTTTTATTAAAAAAACAAACAGTACTGGGTTTGGTGATGCTCTATGTTGCCTGAATCAAAGTTTCCATTGAATCCAGTTGAATCCATTAAGCTCCGCCCTTAGATTTTCCGCAATTTTGAGCAGTTTGAAAAATACTTGTTTTTGCCATTTCTGGCTTAACCGTGCATACGCTTTTTACGAAACTCGGCCATATGGTAGATGCTCATGAAAAACTACCAAGAAATAATTCTCACACTCATTCGTCAAAGGGTGGCGCTATAGCACTCAATTGAAAGTGCCAACTTTGAACAGGTACAACTCATGCCCTGTTTGACCTACAACCATGAAACTTCGATACACACATGCGTCTCTTCATGCCCGACAACTTTTGTGGTCTGACTTTTGACCTCTGACCTTTAGATCGCCCACCATTTTGAATTATATGTAAAACAGTCATTGGCTCCTAACTTATGCATTTTTTCACTTATGGAAAATCCGTTGGACATTTTTGTAGGCAGTGGTCCAAAGTTCAAGTGTTAAATGTTTCGTGCAGATTGCTCAAAAATCCCAGGAGGAGATAGATTTTAACTATTACAGTTTTATGAAAATTATTCATCTGTGCCTAAAACATACATGCAGACTCACATTTCTTTGAAACTTTGCAGAAATGTACAGGGTCATTCCAAATATCACTGAAACCAATCTCACTCCAATTGGCTAAAAGGGGGCGCTATAGCAATTTTTTGAAAAGGCAGACTTTAAACAGGCATAAGTCATGCCTCGTTTGGCCGAAAGTCGTGAAACGTGCTTACACATGTGCCTTGACTCATGAGGAACACACGTATCGATTTGACCATTAAGCTCCGCCCTTAGATTGTCCGCAATTTTGAGCAGTTTGAAAAACACTTAAATCCAGGATTTTTCAGCTATTTGCGTGAAACTGTATCATCTGTGTGATCTCCTTTTTCACAGTTACTTGTCTGTTGGGCCAATGGCGTCTCCCTTAAATGAATGCCTCACAATCTCAAGGTCGCCAATTCAAGCCTCACTTGATGCAGACTTAATTTAAGTTGAATTGCAAACAACATGACTGTATCAATGAATACATGTGCAAATGGTAAAGATAACCTGAAATGCTTATTTGAGAGTACGTTTTTTCAACGTATGACATACTTATCTGAAAATAGCTGATCTACAATCTCACAACTTTTCATGGTTTGTGAGCTTGTAGATCGGCTACTTTCACTAGTTTTGGTTCTGAGGAGATGTACAATTTCTTCATTGGTAAATGGTTTGTGAACGAGTGATCTTAGTGTTAGTGAAACAGGGGCTTGGTTCATGAAAGAAGGCAAGAGTTTATGATCTTCAACAGATAATATCAGCCTGGACAAAGCTATAGCACTATAGGTAGTGTTGCAGCCTATTAGTCTGAAGGTTGAGAGTTCGAATCCTGTTAATGGCAGTAGGTTGAGATGTCCAATCAAACCATTATGTTTCCATGTCTCTCTCTCATCAATCTATTGTTTCCATGTCACTCTCTCTCTCTTCAATCTATTCCGTTTCCATGTCTCTCTCTCTCTCTCTATTCACTGGCCCCGTATTATCGCTGCTTGCAGCTATATTTCTGATTATTATTCAGAGTTATTATTCTGATATTCTTATTTATTGCCTACTAAATTAATTGCCTATTTTTTAGTTATTAATTATATGTATCAATATGGTTGGAATTGAGGGATACTCCCCCTGGGAATTAAATGATTTGTGGGTGCGGGCCACCTGGGTGAGGAGGGTGATAAGGAATGGGTGACACCCTGATAATCAAAAACTAATAATATTCAAAATCTACAAAGTAACTAGTAACTAAAGTTCTCAAATAATTGTAGTGGAGTAGAAGTAAAAGTATTGAAAATTGTAAATAGGATACTGAAGAAAGTAGACCATACCTCAAAGTTTTACTTAAATACTGTACTTGAGTACATGTACTTAGGTACTTTACACCTCTGTTAGGACCCCCCCCCCCCCCCCCCCCCAGTCTAAGTAGCTCTATAAACCACATCAATAAAATGATTAAATCACATCTTGTAACATTATCATAACAGAGTGAAACCATAACCATCTTAAATGGGTGTAGTAGTCCTTTAAGTATTTTTTAAAAGCACTTTTGAATGCTTAAGTATTTTTTTAAAGTGTGCACTCAGATACTTCACCTCAAGTATTCATTTGACAGAGTGACTTTTACTATTACTATTTGTCCAGCAGTAGTTATACTTTGACTCAACTACTGGGGTTGATTGAGTACTTTTACTTGTAATACATCTTCTAGTGTAGAGTAAAAGTACAAACGTTTTGGCATCAAAATATACTTAAAGTACCAAAAGTAAAAGTAGTCATTTTGCAGAATGTCCCATTTCACAAGTTCAAAATGTATATCATAAAAAAGGCAAAAATGTATATAGGGCCAAAGTGGTTAATGTATGTTTTGTAATAATAATCTACAAAGTAACTAGTAACTAAAGTTCTCAAATAATTGTAGTGGAGTAAAAGTAGAATATTCTCCTCTGAGATGTAGTGGAGTAGAAGTAAAAGTATTGAAAATTGTAAATACTGAAGAAAGTAGAAAATACCTCAAAGTTTTACTTTAGTTAATTGTACTTGAGTACATGTACTTAGTTACTTTACACCACTGTTAGGACTCCTCCCAACCCCCACAAGTAATTATCTCTATAAACCACATCAATAAAATGATTAAATCACATCTTGTAAAAGCATCATAACAGAGTGGAACCATAACCATCTTAAATGGGTGTAGTAGTCCTTTAAGTATTTTTAAAAGCACTTTTGAATACTTAGGTTTTTGTGCACTCAGATACTTCACCTCAAGTATTCATTTGACAGACTGACTTTTACTATTAATATTTGTCCAGCAGTAGTTATACTTTGACTCAACTACTGGGGTTGATTGAGTACTTTTACTTGTAATAACTCTTCTAGTGTATGATCTGCTGAATGCTGACTGTTACAAACACACGTCTGACTCACTTTACTCTCATCATCTTTAATCAGATCAAACACATCAACAGACATCATCACTGTCACATAGAAACTATAGAATTCAAACCTGATCCATAAATGACAAACACTACAATATAAAACATGTTATCAGTAATAATCATATCAAACATGTCACCATTATACCAATAGAATTACATCTCTATCTGTCTATAATACCAAAGTCATTTGAAACAGAATGATATATGAATGATATAATCCCTGCAATCAATTTATAATAATAATTAATGACCTGCCATAAAATAATAGCCCTTAATCAATACCAGATCAATATATTCTGTAGGTTTCTTATTGGACGCCAGACGTTCTAACTGTGGTTTTCCACAGTGACACAGATCTTCCCTGGTAACATCTTCAGAGACAGACCAGCATAATCAAAACGTAATCTAATGAATGGAAACAGTGTCTCAGTGAAAGTGTGTGTGAAGGTGTGTAGGTGTGTGTTAGAATCAGGATCAGAGAAGGACAGCTGTCCTCTGTCCCAGTCCAGCTGGACTCTGATCTGCCGGGGTTTCTGATTCACTGAGAGAACAGTCCTCTGAACCCCTGTTACGCATGCATTGTATTTACCCTCATAGAGCACTAGATACCAGTCTCCACGGCCTGTTATTCCCTTCCTCTGGAAAGACTCCACACACACACCTATTGCCCAGCTTGTATTGTCTCCAACGTCAACATCCCAGCTGTGAGACCCTGAGTTAAAGCCCTCAGAACCCAGGACACGGCTCCACCCGTCAAACCTCTCTGGGTTGTCAGGAAGCCGCTGCCACTCTCCAGTCTCTCTTCGTCTCACACTGGTCAGATCATCAGACAGCATGTAATAAGGATGAGCAGTGTTGGGGTCCAGGATGACGGGAGTGTAGGAGACATTGTCCTTCATCTTGTCCCAGACTCTGAAGGTCAGGTTCTTCAGGTGTTTGGCCTCGTCTATCAGCGCAGTGACACGTGGAGGGGGCGTGTCACAGAGTGGAGCTGACGTCTCACTGCTAAACTCAACGGGTGTAGCAGCGAGTGGGGAAAATCTGTTTGAAACGTGAAGTGGTTGGTGTCCCGTGTGCTTTTGTTTATATCTACGCTTACGACCAGGAACAGTCACCCAGGCGTCTTGGGATTCCATTTCTCTGCTCAGACCCTCAATCCTCTCCTTCATCTCCTGACTCTTCTGAGCCTCTTCCTCCCGCAGAGCGGCGATCCTGGCCTCCTCTTCCTCCTGTAGGAACCGACGAAGAGTCTGAAACTGTTCCTTAATCTGCGTCTCTGTTTTCCTGACCTGAACCTTGATGTGATTTTCTGTTTTGTTCAACTCGTATTTAACTTTATTAAAATTACATTTCTGTATTTCTTTCCTTAAAGCCTCCAGTGATTCCTGGACCTTCTGTTTGCAAAGTCCAGATGCTTCGTCCACGGGTAAGAACTTGTGTCCGGCGTGTTCCTCTGAATTGCGACACACGACACACATCGGCTGTTGGTCGTCCAGACAGAAGAGCTTGAGCTTCTCACCGTGTGCGGTGCAGAGGACCTCAGAGCTCACCGACAAGGAGCTCTGGCCTTCCTCCTCCAAAAGGTTCTCACACAGGTCCTTCACAACAATGTTTGTAAGAAAATGATCCCTGGAGCATCTTCTCTGACAAAAAGGACATTTATTTGTCCAACTTTCTGTCCACCATTTCTGCAAACAGTCTTTGCAGAAGCTGTGGCCACAGGACAGCACAACGGGATGTTTAAAGATGTCACGACACACGTGACAGTTCAGCTCCTCTTTTGGAACAGTGAAACGGTAAGCCATTTTCTCTGCTGCTCCCTGCTGCTCCCTGATCTGGAATGTTCTCTGAGGCTGTTACACCAGAGGAATACTAGAAGACAAAACATCGATAACATTATGAGTATCAATTGTACAATTATCTACCAATCACACTCGCTATGCATTAAAGGGATACTAGGGAGTTCAGAGGTAAATAAACAGCAGCAGTACTTTTCCCCGACCACCAGGGGGTGACGTAGGAGGGACCTCCATAGAGAGGTTCTTTTGAAGGCATGGTGCCCGAAAACAGGTTGCTTTATTGGGATACAATATGCTGTAATTCCCGCCCTGCTGGTTCTCTGAATTTTTATTTTTAAATAGGCTCTTTCATGATAAATTGACCACATATATGAAGTTAAACAACTAAATTCTATCCACACGCTATCTTAAAATTAAATTCTGTGCCTCAAAAACGAAGTTTGAGAGCGTTTTAAAACCGAAAGTAAACGTTCATACGGACACGGACGCGCACGGACGCGCACATGCGTGCGTTAATTTACGTACCGGACATAAACATAGAACACATAAACATTAGGGAAAATACGGATTTCAGAAGGAGGACTGTGTTTCAATGCATATAAACACCCCAGCATCATTATATAGTGGCTGATAGAGGGGAAAAAATGCTAAATATATATATATATATATTTTAAATTTAGGCTTAATGTTCCCTACAATACCTTTAAATATAAAGGGTATTTTAGTTACACAACTAAGAACCGTGTCTTTGATGGTTTTATTATACTTTTTATTTTATTAAACACACAATACAAACAAATACTAACAGTTTTAGACCAGTAAGTTATAAACATAGAAAAGGAAAACAACACAATGAAAAATTACTGACATGAAATGTACTCACAGAACTATAAAACAAATCAGAAATATATACATTTATCGTTGTGTAAACACGCTCTCAATTCTTACCTTCAATCCCTCGGAGCTTGCAATGGAAAATGACGAACACAGCAATAACACCCTGGTAACTAGTAACACTGATGCCTGCTTAGAACACTTTGTGCTTTTACTGAGCTTTCTCTCTGTTTATATGGGTTTGGTCTACCCATGTGGGTGTAACCTTCTGTTGATTAATCATGTGACTTGTGTATTGTCTTAAAAGTGTAAACAAAGGCTTTAGCACTGTTCTATAACAGTAGCCACTGTTTCCCAGCTCCTCATCTGACCTAATCAATCAACACTCTCATGTGACACATGCAAGTCCCCCGCTGTGGACCCCAACACCACAGGCCAGAGCTGTGGCCTTTAGAATCTGTATATATGTGTACCTATTATGACTAAATATCACTCTGAAAATAAGATATTAAATATGTAAATTCTACTTTAAGGCCACATGGGCAGGTAACATGTAAATACAAACTCCACCGTTACATCATAATAATGGATTATTCTACATATGCAGGCGTTTACCTCTTCATTGATAACTTTGGTTCATAAATGCAGTAAAAGTAAAACTTCTGACCATCCATTTCAGGAAGAGGACATCTTAAAGACATGAAAAAACAATGTCACATCTAGTTTTACCCCTGATAAAGAGCTGGACCAAAGTTACAAGTAAATATTGCTCAGAAAAGTCACCTTTTAGCTATTTCCGCCTATTTAAGGCCTTATATAAAAGGCTACTGATTCACAATAGAACCACATATTGGCATTCTGATTGTTTTGGGATGTAGACCATGATGTAGATCACTACATGTAGACCATCTGTGCAAGTATGATCTAAAAACAACCAGCAGGTAGAAAATGACAGAGGATTTACTTGGAGCTCCCACTTTCAGCATAGGGCGTTTTTTTGCCTATGTGGTGATTCACTTCATGGATCAATTTCATGACTTTTGCAGTAAAAGTAAAACTTGGGACAATCCATTTCATGAAGGGGACATCCTAAAGATATGAAAAAACTATGTCCCGTTTTGTTCTACTCCGGGGAGGGGTATCTCGAAAACTAAGGCTCTTTTTGAGGGTTTGTTCCTGCACTAATTATTGTCCTATTGCTATCAATAGATTATATTTGATTATATTAATTAACGAGACTTGCCTGTTTTCAGTTAGTAATCAGTACAGGATATTCTTCAGGTGGAACCAGCATTTCCAAACATCTAAGTGGAGATCATCATCATAGCTCACAGTGGAGGAAGAAGTACTCTGATATTTTACTTAAAGGGCAAGACCACTTTGGTAGAGGATTGGATTGTGTAATTACCTTTCCATGATGTAACTCCAAAGGTGGGCAAGAAATAAAAAATAATTGCTCCATTGATTAGAAATTGATAATTCAAAATATGCTCCTCATTGACTTACATTGTACGGTAAAACTGCTCTCAAAGTCACTCTTTTAGCACAAAAACGAACGCAAACAAAGTTGATTCAGACAATATAGAACATCACCAAACCCAGTACTGTTTTTCTTTTTTATAAAAATGTCAACTTCCTGTTGATTTTGCCATTTTTAATAAGTAGAAAACCCGGACTGGATCGGCGGATCCGGATCCAGATATTCAAATGGTAAAATCAACCGGAAGTTGACATTTTTATTTAAAAAAAAGTACTGGGTTTGGTGATGTTCTATATTGTCTGAATCAGCAATGTTTGGGTAAATGTATGTGCTAAAAGAGTGACTTTGAGAGCTGTTTTAACTTACAATGTAAGTCAATGAGGAGCATATTTTGAATTATCAATTTCTAATCAATGGAGCAATTATTTTTTTATTTCTTGCCCACCTTTGGAGTTACATCATGGCAAGGTAATTACACAACCCCAAACCTCTACCAAAGTGGTCTTGCTCTTTAAGTAAAAGTAGCAATACCGCAATATAAAAACCTGTGTTCAAAATGTTACTTGAGTAAAAGCACAAAAGTATTGGCAACAAAATATACTTAAAGTACCAAAAGTAAAAGTAGCAAAGTGTTTGAAAATAGCAAATCTACAACGCCTCGCACCACATGTTTTGAGCTTGAAGCAGGGATGTGCACAGATAGACTCTAGGTGGTGCTAGAGCACCTGGCCTTTGCCCTCTTGACCAGAAGTGCCATTTTGAAAAAAAAGAGAAAAAAAAGTTTTTGATTTTTTTTAGTTTACAGCGGGGGTCTTCAACAGGGGGTCTCTGAGGACCCCAAGGGGGTCCTCAGAGTTACTACAGGGGGTCCGCCAAATCTTTATGTGATTATGATTTTTCTTTTTACCATAACCACTCGAAACCTAGCATCCCTCTACACCTATACCTCTTTGCCAAAAATAGCCGATCTACAAGCCCACAACGCCTCGCAGAGGCGTTGTGGGCTTGTAGATCGGCTATTTTTGGCAAAGAGGTATAGGTGTAGAGGGAAAAAAGAGCAGACCAAGTAAACCAAAAAAAGTATAATTTACTTGAGCACCTGCCCCTCAAAATGTCTGTGCACGCCACTGAGTGTAGAAGTGGTTAGTGTGTTTTGTAAAAAAAAAAAATCAAAATCTACAAAGAAACTAGTAACTAAAGTTTACAAATAATTGCAGTGGAGTTAAAGTATAATATTTGCCTCTGAGATGTAGTGGAGTAGAAGTAAAATAATTGAAAATTGTAAATACTGAAGACAGTGTATATAAATACCTCAAAATTGGACGTAAGTGCAGTACTTGAGTACATGTACTTTACACCACTGTCAGTAGGCAGGTTTCAAATGAGATTTCAAACGTGTGTTTGTTTATCAATGCAAGAAGAATAACTTCTATTTCAGCATGCTAACGTTAAAGGCAGGGTAAGTGATATTTTTTGGTTAAAACAAGACGTTTTTTGTTAAAAGGTTAAAGGTCTATATTTGTATGGTAAACATTGCTATAGAACAGGGGTCTTCAACGTTTTCAGGCCAAGGACCCCCTAGCTGAGAGAGATGAAGCAGGGACCCCCTACTCTATATTGTATAAAATTGTTTTTTTTAGATTTTTTACTTCTGCTCTTTTCTCCCTCTACACCGCTTTGCCTCTTTGCCAAAAATAGCAGATCTACAAGCTCTCAACGCCTCGCAGCGCGAGGCGTTGAGAGCTTGTAGATCTGCTATTTTCGGCTAACGTTCCCTCAGAAAAAGAATTCTAGGGTTCAAGTGGTTAATGTAAAAAAAACTAGATCCTATCACACAAAGATTTGGCGGACCCCCTATAGTAGCTCTGAGGACCCCCTAGGGGTCCCGGACCCCCTGTTGAAGACCCCTGCTATAGAATGTTTGTTCAGTGACAGGAGTCTCCCCTGTCTCTCTCCAGCTCTTTAATAAACAGATGACAGAAAATACATTTTCAGGTAGGTGACAAAATGTCATCTTAAACAAGCTCAGTGCTTAATGAGTCTTCCAGTTTAGTCGACCTTGTATTGTGAATTTGTACTTCCATGTGCTGATGTTCTCATGTCTTATATACTGATGTTCTCATGTCTTATATACTGATGTTCTCATGTCTTGCCACATGTATACATGGTTCACATCCAGTACTTTGTACACTCCATGGTCATATTGTAGAGCAGGGGTCTTCAACGTTTTTCAGGCCAAGGACCCCCTAGCTGAGAGAGAGAGAGATGAAGCAGAGACCCCCTCTATATTGCATGATGTTGTTTCAGACTAAACTTTTTTTTTTTTTACTTGGTCTGCTCGTTTTTGTCTCCGCCAGAGGTGGAGAGTATGTTTTCGTCTCCGTCCTTCCGTGTGTCCGCCAAGCTAACATTGGTCAAGCTTCACGTGACAATATGTTGAAAGGGTGTGCTTTGATTGGCTAGCGGGACGCATGACGAAATAGGTGTGTCACTACAAAAAAATATATATATTTATTTATAATTTATAAGCATCAGCCAAGCTAACATTGGTCAAGTGACACGTGACAATATGTAATAATAAATAGGTAAGACAGGATTAATCAGGAACAGTACTGGCGGAGACCTGTGCTCCTCTGTGCTCCGAGGAGCACATCTTCTAGTTTTAAATGTACTTGAGTAAAATTAAAAAAGTATTGGCATAAAAACAAATAGATGAATTTAGTACAAAGGACCCCAATGGAAACAAGCCATAGGCTTTCTTGTGTTTAAAATCCTCTTAGCAGACCTTGTATTGAACTGTACTTTCCTGTGCATTTAAAAAAAATCACACCCTGTGTGAAGGTAGCGGCGCCTTTGATACATTTTGTCATCGATATGTGTTTATAATGTGTTTATAAACACACGTGTCATGTGAAGCTTGACCAATCACTTTGTTGACGGGTCTGACCCGTCAACAAAGTCATTTTTCTCATTTTCATCAGAAATGTTGTCTATTCTTCCTAGTTTATTTTCAATGTCTTCCTCGTGTCTGAATGGGCTATATAGGAGAAGTTCTGAGAACCAGTATGAGTCAGGGGTTATCATAACATAGTGATGTCATGAATAGTGACCAATCAAAACGTTGACGGACCTGACCAATCAGAACGTTGACGGACCTGACCAATCAGAACCTTGGCGAGCCTGACCAATCAGAACGTTGACGGACCTGACCAATCAGAACCTTGGCGAGCCTGACCAATCAGAACGTTGACGCAAAAGCCAGGTATAGAGGGCTAATATCCGCTCTATACCTAAAGGTATAGAGCGGCTAGCGCCGCTAAAAATAACTGCTAAGTTATAAAAGACCAAATACTCGACTGGTCGTTTAGACCTGACCCAAGACCCTGTGATGGTATCCAAGCAGAATTAAACCGATAGCAACCCCCTATTAGACCCAAGCAACAGCTTATTAGACCCCAGCAACCACCTGTTTTACTCTAGCAACCACCTATTAAACCCTAGCAACCGCCTATTAGACCCTAGCAACAAGCTGTCAGACCCTAGCAACCACAGTTTTACCCTTGCCAACTGCCTATTAATAATAAACAATAATAATAACTAGAAAAAGTGCTCCTCGGAGCACAAGTCTCCGCCAGCAGACTTGTGTTGGGAATGTTGGGAATGTTCTAATTCTTATGTAAAACAGCTCTCAAAGTCACTCTTTTAGCACAAAAACGAACGCAAACAAAGTTGATTCAGACAATATAGAACATCACCAAACCCAGTACTGTTTTTTTTTTAAATAAAAATGTCAACTTCCTGTTGATTTTGCCATTTTTAATAAGTAGAAAACCCGGACTGGATCGGCGGATCCGGATCCAGATCTTCAAATAGTATCAACAGGAATTTGACATTTTTATTAAAAAAACAAACAGTACTGGGTTTGGTGATGCTCTATGTTGCCTGAATCAACTTTGTTTGGGTTCATTTACGTGCTAAAAGAGTGACTTTGAGAGCAGTTTTACCGTACAATGTAAGTCAATGAGGAGCATATTTTGAATTATCAATTTCTAATCAATGGATCAATTATTTTTGATTTCTTGCCCACCTTTGGAGTTACATCATGGCAAGGTAACTACACAACCCAAACCTCTACCAAAGTGGTCTTACCCTTTAAGTGTTACTCCGCCATTTCTCAGCCATTTCGTGATTACTCCCGTCTTACCTCACTTTGAAAGAGGCTAAGACTCTTTCAAAGTGACAGATCTATTTATAGGCCGCTATACGCCAAGCGTCTCACTAGCTAATCAGAGCACACTCTTTCAACGTATTGTCACGTGTCACGCAAGGCTTGACCAATGTTAGCTTGGGCGAGGGGGGGGGGGGGGGAGTGAAAACATAGTCTCCTGGCGGAGACAATAGCAGCAATGGTATTAAAATAATGGCGAAAACAAAAGGCAGTGAATCAAGCACACAGCAAAGACATAAACAGCAACATGGGAAAAATATCAACTAAAAGCAAGAGTGAAGTACTAAGTCTTGAGCTGTGCTCTAAAGCTATCCACAGAGGGGGCCTGTCTTAGGTATATATTAGACCCTAGCAACCACCTATTAGACCCTAGAAACTGCCTACTTGACCCTAGACCTTTCAAACCTTTAGAACCTTAAACCATTCAAACCTTAAACTTTTCAAACCTCTCAAAAGGGGCAGGAGGAACCCCTAAACCTTAGAATGTTCAACACAATGTAATATGACCATATGACAATATACTATATGACAATGAAAACTTCCCTTAAACAGGATCAATTTACCAGAGGCAGTTTGTGTAGAAATATAACACACTTTATTAAACAACTATGTAATAACATGGATTATTAAAATATCAAGTAGTCAGTAAGGCAAGAAATATAAAGTGACAAGTTACAGTTCTCTCTCCTCTTCTCCGTTACTACCAGGGTACTATTGGGGAAAGAGAAAGGGGACAGGCCGGGCACCAAACTCATGCAATAATAAAATATAATAGTCAATACAAAAACATGCAGTGTCAGGATTTTACATACACACCAATACACACCAATAAAAACCAAAGGTCCCACAGTGCAGTCCCAAGAGAGGAATTGAAGGCGTGTGTAACAGGGCGGACCCGGCCTTGAACAAGGTTACTCTGTAACATAAGAGAGAACCAATTAAAACAATGTCACTATAAATGCAAATCTAAAATTACTGCCCAACTACTGTACCTCAAATGAATGAACTCAAATAAACAAATCAAAACAACAGTGGGAAACAGTGGCTGGACTCGTCCCTTTAAGGAAACGGACAAAACACATTAGCTGCCAGCCCTAGTATTTCAACATAATGCAAACACTGGGGGTGCTCCTTCCATTCCGACAACTCGCCACTCCGACTAGTGGCTTCCGCGTGCGGTTAGGGTTAGGTAGGTATAGGGTTCGTTAACGTCGGAAAGGCAACATGTCGGAAAGGCGAAATGCACCCCAAACACTGTTAAAATCATTAAAAAGAACAAAACAGTATAAACCTACTTTGCTTTGCAGTGAATGGACACACATGCAGCACAATGCAGGGACAAGGGCAGGGGACAATTCCAGCACCACGGCTACAAGAAGAAGACAGTGATGTTACAAAACTAAACATACATTAAAATGCACAAAGAGGCAACACATAAAAGCTCACTGGTGGTCACTTCGTTTGTAAACTGAAATAAAATAATAAATACATTTGTATAGAATAAAACATAACAATGTAGATACAAATTAAAGTGCTATAGGCATGGTAGCATCCATGTGCTAAAACAGTAGGCTAACAAACAAAGCAGTAGCATGTGCTCAAACAAACAGGCTAGCAGTAGTATTAGCTGCAACAAACAAAAGGGTAGCCTTAGAAATGGTTATAATGTGCTACACAAAAGTTGTGCTTTGGCCTACCATGCGTTCTCCTTCACCCTTCATGAGAGGGGAAACACCATCCTCTGCAGTAGAGTCAAATGGCTCTCTACTGGGAGGAACTAGACTTGTATACTTCCTCCTGGTCATGTGACCGGGTCAGGTGCAGTGGGTGCACCAGTCACCTAGATTCCCGCATACTGATGAAGGCTCTGTTCCATTCTGGTCAAAACAGAGTCAGGGTGCTGATGTTGTGCATGTCGGCTCACTGGAAACACTAGTGTGGTCTCTAACCTGGGCAGCATTCCATTTTCACCTGATTCGGATGCTATCAATGCATTGAATGGGAGATTATCACGTTTTATCAGACCATTTTATGGGCGAAGTAGGTGACCTACTTACCTACCCACGATTTATCAGACCATTCATTGGGTGTTATCAAGGCATACTACTGACCTACCAACGGAGATGACTTAAATAGTTCCGTTTCGGACCATGACGGAGGGGCGCAGTCTCAGGCGAGCTGGAGCCCCGCGAAGGACCACCGAGGGAGCTAAAGCGACCGAGTTTCCGTCCTGAGCAATGCATTGATAGCATTCGAAGCCGGTGTCCATTTTCGGGTATATGATCCGGTCGGGAGCGGAAGTAAAAAAAAAAAAAAGTGGCCGGATGGGCAGAACCGGAAAAACGGCTCACCCCAATATAGGTCCGTCCTAATAAAATCCTTGATGTGTAGTTGCATAGTTTAGCTTATTTTTTAAATGTAAATGTGCGTGCACTATCCGGAGACTATTTAGCGTCTGTATTATCCCACAGGGAAATTCTATTCCATTTAAATAGGGATTGGGGAACCAAAACAAAGCGGCACCGCAAAATCGGATGGGCAGAATCCGGAAAGAGGATTCTTTTTTATTTTCAGTAGGCGTGGCCTAGACCGGATCATATGGGTCTTTAGTAACGCATACCAGGCTTTCCTCCGAGGTGGAAAGACTGGTGATGCGAGGTTAGTGGGTCTCAAAGTGTGGTCCAGGGACCCTCATGGTTCCTTGAGGGGGTGTAACTATGAGAGTGTACAAATGGAACCAAATGGACCCGGAGGGTCCATTTGGTTCCATTTGTGGACTCTCAGAGTTATGGGGGTTCTTGAAATTAAAAAGTGTGAGAACCACTGTGCTACACTAAATGGAACAGAGCCTTCATTAGCATAATTTTTAACACCTGTGAAGGAAGCAAGGAAGGGGCCCAATTTTTGTCCAATATGGCTGCTGTGCATAGAGCCTATTGAATGAGCAATCAATAAATGATTCCTGAGTCTCCTGCTTCCTCGTCAGGTCCAGGTGTGTCAGGATTGGAAGGAGGGTGTGGTCGGTGGAGAGGTTAAAAGGTTGAGGTGAACCGAACACGAGTCAGGCTGCCAAGAGAATCACAAGAAGTATATATTTTTTAAAGATCTGCTTGGTCTTATTTGCGTTTGAAATGGACAGAATGGGAAGGTGAGGTGTTGTTTTTTTCTTAGTGTAGTCGTGCACTGCACGGATATGAAACTTGTGTCTGTAACGAGAGACGATGCATGTTTGTAAAAATAATAATGAGCAGAAACTCTAGACCAGTGGTTCTTTAAGTGGGACTCCCTGGGTTCCTTTTTAGGGTGTTTTTTTTTTTTTTTTTTTTTAAGATTTGTTTTTGGTAGTTTTTTATTATTTTTTTTCATTGAAGAGGGACAGGGAAAGTAGTCTGACAGGAAGAATGGGGAGAGAGATGGGGGGGAGACATGCAGGAAAGGCCGACGGGAACGGGACGCGAACCCGCGGCACACTGCTATTAAGGATTTTCAACCAGGGTGCCTAGACCGCGACGCCACGGTCTAGGCCTCTTTTTAGGGTGTTATTAAATGGACCCTTTATACAGGTATGCGACTCTGGGGTCCATTTGGTTCCATTTGTATACTGTTATGGGGGTCCTTATCTGGTGATTAGTAGTTTAGTTCCCTACCTTGTATGTTGAATGCACTTATAGTAAGTCGCTTTGGATAAAAGTGTCTGCTAAATGACTGTAATGTAACCACTACTCTGTCTGGAGAACTGTCAGCAGTGAGGATAAAATCTTTGTTCTTCTGTGTTGAGAACCAATCCTGGTTGGACCAAAACAAACCTGGTCATATATAATGATTCAATGATAATAATGTCCCTGCTCATCCAAAGTGCAACGTTAATTTGACTTCTCAACAACCTGCAACAAGAGCAAGTCAAAATGTGCTAATTTGTATATTATATTTATGTAGAGTAGCTTTTAACCCCACTACCTTTTTTGTGTGTGTAGAAACAGGAACTCTGTTTGGCTCCTTTTTTTTATATATATATATATATATATTAGGGCTGGGACTCGATTACAAAAATTAATCTAATTAATTAGAGGCTTTGTAATTAATTAATCTAAATTAATCACATTTTAATCGCACATCAATATTTGACCTGAGATCAATGAAAAAAAATGTTTTCAAATGGATTTTGGTAAACGTCTTTAAGTAAATGTACTCAAGAACTGTACTTAAGTACAATTTTGAGGTATTTGCACTTGACTCTCGAATACGCCTATTTCCAAATTTTTAATACTTTTACTTCTACTCCAGTAACTCCACTATATCTCAGAGGCAAATATTTTACTTTTAAACTTATTTTAAAACTTTAGTTACAAGTTACTTTGTAGATTTCGATTAATATTATAAAACATACAGTAACCATGTGAAAATAGCAGATCTACAAGTACAAGGCATTGTGAGGTAGATCTGCTATTTTCCACAATTGGAGGCTGGTAGAGTGTGTTGTTGTTAGTTGTTTTATAGTCGTTTAATTAATTATTTAAAAAAATCGCGCGCATGTGACCCGCACCGCATCGTGCCCCCCCCCTTCCCCCCAGCACACCGCCGCCCCCCCCCCCCCGCCCCCCCCCAAACGGGACAAACGCGCGCGTGGGGGGCGGCATCCATTACAGATTCTGATTTGCCCAGCCAACATTATCAAGCAGCACTTTTTAATACTTTTCATTGGTTCAATATTTATAACACACAGACATAAAGGGTGTTCAATGCCCCTGATTTATGGGGGGAAAAAATGCAAAAGCGGGAGAAAAGGCTTTCGCTGGTTCCTGCCGGACACCAACGATATATTCTGTATTTATTCCTACTACAACATTACATGTTTAAGGCAGTGATTCACTGCCTTAAACATGTAATGTTTGTCCGTGTGTCCAGCAGGGCGGCAGCAGTGTTCCACCTCCTGTGTCTGAGCGTCATGATGACTGCAGGCGGTCATCATGTCGCTGCGCTGTCGGCTGAAGACGACATGAAGTGCTTCTACCTCCCCGTGCTGGAGAATGAGATGGCCGCCATGTACTCTGCACCGAACGTAGTCAGCGAGTCCCTGGACAAGAAGTTCCTGTTCATCGTCCTCACGTGCCCCTCCGCCCAGGTGTGTTACAAGGCCGACGGCCGCTACGGCGACTACAGCGCCCTGTCCTCGATGGGTTGCATGGCGAAGGACAGATGCAATCAGATCGGCAGTGTGCGCTTTAAAGGTACTCTACGTGATATTTTTTGTGTTAATTTAAAACATTTGTTTTTGTTTATAAAAAAAAAAGCTCTCTATTCAGATGCTTATAGCAAGGGTTCCCAAACGTTTCAGGCTGATAATAGCAAGGGTTCCCAAACGTTTCAGGCTGAGAACATGCATATAATATATGTTATACTTTGGCTATTCAGAAAAAGGCAGATATACAATATAAGATGTACTTCGTGCAGCGCCATGAGCTTGTAGATCTGCTATTCTTGAAAAATGTTGAATCCGTGGCCGCACGCATATACATTTTTGGGGCTCCTTGACATGAAAAGGTTTGAGAACCACTGATCTATTACAATGATTAGGTGTCCAAATGTAGAGCTATTTAACGCTTAGTTTAATACAATTTCTCATACACCAGGAGTCGAGTACAGTCAACACTTCAGCTGCTGCGACGACCGGGACTTCTGCAACGCTGGCCCGTGTAACGACCGGGACTTCTGCAACGCTGGCCCGCGTGTCACGGCCAAATCCTTCCCCCGATTTGTCCTGACACTGGTGGTGGCTCTTGGTCAGACGCTGTACAGCTGGTGACCAACTTGGAGAGTTTATTTTAATCGTCCATTTGTTTTTTTAAAAAAGGTGTGTTTTTAAAGGTGCTTTTAAAAACTCACACAAACCGGAAACGTGTTCCACTCAAAGCTAAGAAAATAAAACGAGGGCATTGCCACCTTCTGGAAACCCCCGGAACTAGAGGCCTCCCTGGTGTTGCAGTTATACTGCAGCACGACTACACAAACACACAGTCCAGCCTGAAACTGTAGGTTCTTGGGGTTTACCGTCCCAGAGGGTGGAATTTTTGTTTACTTTTCCATAGCTTTGATTGGAACACGTTTCAGCACACATAATTCAGCAAAAAAAATACTTCTATCTCTATCATTTACACAGAATACACAAAGCCTATTTTGTTTTTGTTTTTCGGACCCCTAAGCCAATAATTTGGTGGATTTTTGGTAGGACACACAAGTAGCGTCGTTATTGGCTTGGGCATGGAACAAAAACAAAACCATCTCCATGTTCTCATAGCACCCATAGGCCTGGGTGCTATCACAGCCATAGGCCTGGCCCGGGTGCCGACGTTTAGTCAGATGTCTACACTGCTGGAGTCTACACCCATAGGCCTGGGTGCTATCACAGCCATAGGCCTGGCCCGGGTGCGGACGTTTAGTCAGATGTCTGCACTGCTGGAGTCTATGAAGTCTAATTTATTGATGTATAAAGTGGCCTTTATTTGATGCAGGGTAAAGGCCACTTTATACATCAATAAATTAGACCAGAGAGCACATGTTCCAGATATTCAGGTTGTACCAGATATCAAATTGTATATGCATGCTGTACCAGATATCTAAGTGTGTGTGTGTACTGTGCATATAAGCATGTTGTACCAGAGAAACTAATAAACTATATGTTTTTAATAATCCCCAGCTCTTCTCTCTCGTATGCACAAACACACCTCATGGGGATTCATCAGTAATTCTTCATAAACAAATGCATTTGAACCAGATAGGGCCATTACACTGATCACTAAAAAACATAGGAAGTCAAATGGATGGAACTATATAGCCATAGTGCTCAGTGTGAACAGCCCTTAAAGCTGCACTATGTAACTTTCCGCTTCTTCCCTGGATTTGAATCCGGTTTCCTGCGCAAGTGCTGACATTTTTACCATTGAGCGAATGGCGCCTGCCTGCTTGCTCGGGGGGGGGGCAAATTGAATCGTGACCTTCAGGTCAAAATTTGTGTCGGATCGTGTGTCTAGGTGAGACATGATCTATAGTCTCAATAGAAGAGAGTGGCAGCGGTGGCCTAGTGGTTAGAGGGGCGGCCTTGATACCGGAAGGTCCCTAGTTCGATTCCCCAATTCATCACATCAATCATGAATCACCGCTGAATAGCCCTTGAGCAAGGCTTCCATGCAGGGTCCGGCTGGAAACAAGCTTCGTGCTTAGTCCGACACCCTGGGTAAACAACAAACTTTGCTTTGCTTAGAGCAGGGAGACAAAATGCAACCACGCCAATGTAAGTTCTATTGTATTAGGGACGTGCACAGATAGACTCTAGGTGGTGCTGGAGCACCTGCCCTCTTGACCAGAAGTGCCCTTTTGACAGCAGGGGTCTTCAACAGGGGGTTCGGGACCCCTAGGGGTCCTCAGAGTTACTACAGGGGGTCCGCCAAATCTTTATGTGATATGATTTTTCTTTTTACCATAACCACTCGAAACCTAGCATCCCTTTTCTGAGGAGAACTTTAGCCAAAAATAGCCGATCTACAAGCCCACAACGCCTCGCGCTGCGGGCTTGTAGATCGGCTATTTTTGGCTAAGAGGTATAGGTGTAGAGGGGAAAAAAAGAGCAGACCAAGTAGACAAAAAAAGTATAATTTACTTGAGCACCTGCCCCTCAAAATGTCTGTGCACACCACTGGTATTAACATACTATCATGCAGACTGGCACCCTGACTGGACAAAATTACATTGTATTCATTAAAGGGTTAGTTCAGATTTTTTGAGTATTTTCTGTAGGAAATACTTACCATTAATGTAGTGGTTGCAAAGGTATTAATTGATTGCCCAAGTCCCGTGGTCAGAGTTATGGTCTGGTTCTGATGAATATGAAGTAGTTCTGGTAGATTTGGTGGGGGCCGCTCATTAAAAATACATTTAAAAAAACTAGCGTCATTTGTATCGTTGACCTATTTCTACCATATAGTGCAGGTTTCGTTCAACTTCGGTCCCTCTGTCACATGGTACTAATGTTTGTGTCCAGAATCACTGTGCCGCGGCAGCCTACTCACGCACAAAATGACACAAAAAAAAATAGTACCATGTGACAGAGGGGTCGAAATTGAACGAAATTTCGCGACAAATGACGCTAGTTTTTTATTTTTAATGAGCGGCCCCCACCTAATCTACCGGAACTACTTCGAATTCATCAGAACCAGACCAGAACCGGACCAAAGCTCTGACCATGGGACTCGGGCAATCAATTTATACCTTTGCAACCACTACATTAATGGTAAGTATTTCCTACAGAAAATACTCAAACAATCTGAACTAACCCTTTAAGGTAAATTTTACCTTAAAGGGTTAGTTCAGATTTTTTGAGTATTTTCTGTTTACCTGGTAAAAGGTTACACAGTGCTGCTTAAGTACAGTACTCAAGTAAATGTACTAAGTACTGTCCACCACTGTTTTTTTTTAGACAGCAGTATCTTTAGTTGATTCCAAATTAAACTCCCATCCGCTCTCCTTAATTGTGTAACTAATACTTATTTTTATCCATTTTACATGGACTAAACTCAATTGCCTTGCTGCCCTGGCATTTGGCCTTCATATCAAACAATTTATAACGCAAAGGCCAAATGAAATGAAGCCGATGTCCGCCCACACAGTTTGTATGCCTGTTTGTCAATAAATTATTAGTTTAAAAAAGTTTCACAATACCATATACCAGGGGTCTTCAACGTTTTCAGGCCAAGGACCCCCTAGCTGAGAGAGAGATGAAGCAGGGACCCCCTCTATGTATAAAATTGTGTTTCAGATACATTTTTGCTGCTCTTTTTTCCCTCCACACCTATAACTCTTTGCCAAAAATGTTTTGGCTAAGGTTCTCCTCAGAAAAGGGATGCTAGGGTTCAAGTGGTGAAGGTAAAAAAAATATCACATCACACAAAGATTTGGCGGACCCCCTGTAATAACTCTGAGGACCCCCTGGGGGTCCCGGACCCCCTGTTGAAGACCCCTGCCATCCATTTCAAGGAGGAAGAGATGTGGTTCTCAACCTTTTTGAGTCAAGTTGTATTCAACCTTTGACCCCCATCTGCAAAGATTTGTGCAAGATGTGTGCCAGGGGCCAGAAAGTGAATATTTTTTTAGGGATTAAATGGTTAACCTGACAGCTGAGGACCACCCTGGAACCCCCCCCCCCCCCCCCCCGCCAAGAGAACCCCACTTTGGGAACCACATGCTGCAGGTGTTCCTTCTAGCCCACCACACAAAATTGGCTCAAATCCCTCGTTTAAAGTCTGCTAATTATTAATATCTAGGGTTTGGTGTGATACAAAAAAACAGTTCAGGAAACTATTCCAAATATGATGGAACCGATTCAGTTTCCTCAAATGTTGGATCTGGTTCCTTCGTTCCGTATCCCAACCCTAGTAGTTACATCATTGGTTCTCAAAGTGGGGTCCAGGGACCCCCAGGGGTACTTGAGGGGGTTCCAGGGGGTCCCCAGTGAAATGATGGACAGGAACCAAATGGACCCTTATGGGTCTGTAACTCTGACAGTGTACAAATGGAACCAAATGGACCCTAACGGGTCCATTTGGTTCCATTTGTACACTCTCAGAGTTAAATTAACATTGATTTTACAATATAAATGGGGGTCCCAGAGATGTACAGTAAATGCCATTAAATGGGGGTCCGTAGGCCTAATGCGTGTCAAACTGGGGGTTCTTGAAATTAAAATGGTTCAGAATCAATGCTAGAGCCGTAAAAAAATCTTCTCTTATGAGGGGTCCCTGGCTTATCTTTTCAAATGGGGGTCCGCGGGCTAATAAGTGTCAATTTGGGGGTCCCTGGCATAAAAAGGTTTGAGAACCACTTAGTTACATCACGTGTTTTGTTGGTTTTATAGAATGAAAATCTGCAACTCAATACCATATAATATTTTTATTTTATTTTTCAGTGTTTTTAATATAAATAAAAAAAATACTGGACTTTTCCAGCATATCCACTCCCATTGGCTATATTGTGGTTTTCCCAGAGTCTAGTACCAATTCTATTTACAGAGCATCCAGAAAAAGAGAAAGAAATGGAGGGGAAAACAAACCAAAAAAAGAAATCTACCCATTGCTACCCCAGATTCTCCTAAACAGAATAAAATGTCACAGATTCTATCACCCCACCTGTAAAGATATGATGCCAATGATTTTTTTAAAAGAACAAATTTGTTTACCAACCAAAAAAAAAAAAAGGGTTATCTCTATATCTGCCATCTACTTTACCAGTAGTTATCTTCTTACAATACTCTATAAAGTAAATGCATAAACATTTCTCCTTTTACAATAAATTATTACAGGCACATTCCTCCTATAGTCGCGTCAATATAGTGTCCCTGTAACACAATCAAAACGTTATATATCGTTGCCGTCGGGGCGAGAAACCTCCCTTCTTTAAACTTTTTCTTTTAATGTTTTGTCGTAAATTAAATGCCTCACTTCCATCATACAAGAGTGTCGCACAGAAGTCGTGAAAATAGCAGATCTATCAGCTCTCAAAGCCTCGCACCGCAAGGCTTTGAGAGCTGATAGATTGGCTATTTTCACTATTTTAGATAAAAAAGGAACAGTTTTTGACCGACAGAGACGATATGCAAGAACACATTTTACAGGTTAACTGAACACACACACACACACACACTCACTCACTAACACACACACACACACAAAAAGGCCAAAAACAAAAAGAGAACTTTAACTGAAAAAATATCCGGGCAGCAATATTTTTTTGGTTTTTGGGCGTGAATGATGCACTTTAGGAATTTTAAACATTAAGAGCATCTGAAGTATACAATTATATAGATTTTTTTTCTTTTTTATATAAATATGTACAAACGAGAAACAAAACAAAAAAAAGTCCAGTAAAAACATGTATATAAAAAAAGAAAGAAAAAAAACACGCACTCACACACACACACAACACATTAATGCCAAAGAGAAGCTTTGAGAACTCAAATAACTTATGAAAAAAACGTTTTAAAAAAAAAACAAGAAAACCAAAAAAAAAAGAAAATAAGAGCTGAAATAAAAACAGAACCACGATCAATACAGTATGTTATTTCTTTTTTCTCCCCTTTACTCCACTGTCTCGCTTGTGTAAAAGGCAGAGACCACGGTCGCGTGGGGTAAAAAAAAAAGATTAGCACCAGCAAATAATCTTGCACCATAGCGAACCAGCATGAATCACTCCTCTTTAACAGTAGAAAGAACCAGAGGAGTGAACACTGCTGTACCAATGATAATAAACTGATAAACGGACTGAATAAATTAGTGTCAGGGCCTTGCACAGGTATTTACAGGGTTAAAAGAAAAAATCAATAATAACCGAGTTGCTGCTGCTTAACGTCGTCTGTTGGGCAGAAACCTCTCATCTCCATATTCCAACTTGTTGTTTTTCTGTGAATTAGCATCAAAGTATCAAAAGTAGCAGATCCGCAAGCTCGAAACGCGGCTCCAAGAGACCCGTTTTGAGCTTGTAGATCCGCTATTTTTTAAATTTGAATCTTGAAAAAGTAACAGTTTTGCACATATGAGGTTTTCCACCCGACAGAGACGTTATGACACGGGGGAGGGGGGAGGGGTGGGAATGGCTGATGACTGCACTCGAAAAATCCTTCAGTGTTAATTGAATGCAGAGGGTTACAAATGAAAAAACGATAACAAGGGTCATTTTAAGGGTTTCACCCACAGCGCGTACACCAATGTAACCAAATGGACCCGTGACACTGTGGTGAGTGTGTATACATGAGTATAAATGACCCGTACCGCGGCATTATCCACCGAGTGTACACTAATGTGTGAACACTCAAGTTAAAAATGGACACTTTGGCAGGGGTTTGGATTGTGTACTTAACCTGGTCATGATGTAACTAGTCCAATTAGCGACATACTGCTCCGTTGCACAGTTAATAAAAATAACAAAATAAAAACAGTCTCATTTACAGCTCTCAAAGAGTGACTGTGAGAGCTCTCAATGTCACTCTTTTAGCACATAAGGGAATGCTATCAAAGGCGAATATACTGTCGCAAAAACATCGCACAGCCCAGTACGGAGAGTGTTTTGAATGAAAACAATATCAACTTCACGTTGAGTAGGTCATTTTCGGTGGAGGAAGGAAGACCACAGATGCGGATCTTAAAACAGTCAAATCAAAATAAAGTTTAAGTTTTTCTGTAAAAACACTCCCCGTACTGTGCTTTGTGATGTTATATATAGTCAGAAAATCAGTGTGCTGAGTTTATGTGCTAAAAGAGTGACTTTGGGAGCTGTACAACGGGAGTCAAAGAGACAGTATTTTGGGGATTATTTTCTAACGGCCCAACGCAGCGATATAATGTCACCAATTTGACTGTTTCATCATGACCAGGTTGAGTCCACAAAAACGTCTACCAAAGCGTCCTAACTTCAAGAAGGCCGTGTCCGCAGAGAACACCTTTTGATCTTTTTGGAGAGGATCGGTTAGAATGTTGCGGGTGTCAATAAAACTCTTGTGTGCGAGCGCTACGGACATGATATCCAAAGATTTAATAAAAGTATCTACGGTATCTTATGGACATGGGATCCAGCTCAAAAGATGTTCTCTGAGGAGTTACAAATGGATAAATTAACACTGAGGATTTGACTGGGCTGCATATGAGTGTCATGGTGGTGGCAGTGAAGTCACAGCAGTCTTGCAGCAGAATTTTAAGGGGAGGTTCAGAGGTCAAACTCCAGTACATTCATTAGACCAGTATCCCCCCCCCCCACACACCTCCTTCCCCCCCAAAGTCAGGGGTTAAGTCCACACACACACACACCCCCAAGTATAGATTTTTCTTTTTGCACCCGCTATCCTAGTTTCGAGTTCATTTGCATAGCTCAGAGACCAAACTTTGATGACATGTTGCAAGCTACATCATTTAATTTCTTAAAACAAAAAAAATGAATGAAGAAAAGAGGAGTTCATGAGCAGAGTTTGTCCCTACAGAGGAAGTGGAAGGACCCGTTTCACAGGGCTGGGGGGGGGGCGATACTTCAAAATCAACGTGACAATTATTTAAAACTTTTTGCCTCGATTGCGATTAACAAACGGTTATATAAAAAAAGAGTGAAAACAGCCGATCTACAAGCTCGCAACGTCGCAAGCTTGTAGATCAGCTATTTTCATCCATCACCGCCATCGTACGACAAAGTATAATACAGGGTTAAGTGGTTTATCAGACCAAATCAATTTAGTCGATTGAAAATTCATTGAAGGATTCGTTTTGGATTCGTTGATATACGAGAATAAAACATGAATTAAAACAAAACCCTGCTTCTTGGATAACTTGATTAACCTAAAATGAGCAGCATCAAAGGTGGTTGTTGGTTCTAAACAGTTTTTTTCGAAATATTTTCGGTTTGAATTACCCAGCCCTATTGGTTCGGCTCACAGGTAAACGGTAAACACCACGACAACAGCCAGTTTGAGTGTGTAAAATGTGCAAGTGTTGTTGTTTCTGAGTGTAGAGGTCGTGAAACGCCCCATACTGTGTGCATGTGTGTGTGCGTGCAAGGCTGAAATACTCAGAATGGTTTACTGCTGTAGTTTTATCAAGTAAACGAGCTGTGTTTGAAGCCTAATTCATGCTCCGTCCCGCGCCGAGTTCGGGCCGAGAATAGAGGGCCTTATAAGCTCACAACGAACCAAATCGGTTCCATTCGCACACTCTCACGGGTTACAGACCTGTAAAGGGTCCATTTGGATTGGAACCCCCTCAAGTAACCCCAAGTGGTCCCTGGACCTCACTTTGAGAACCACTACTAATAATATTGTCTCTGTCGGGGTGGAAACCTCTTTATGTCCAAAACCGTTCGACTTTTCAGTGATTCAAATTCAAAAGTATCAAAAGTAGCAGATCTACACGTAGCTTGTAGATCTGCTACTTTAGATACTTTTGTGTGACACTGTAGTATGCTTGAGTAGGAACCGTTATCGTTAAAATCCAAAAAAAAAAGGATCCCAAACCTAGTTGTGAGCTTTGTTAAGTTTCGGTCGGCTATTCTCGGGCCGAACGACAGCGTCACGTGACCAAGTATGAGTCGGGCTTTTAGGAAGGCGTTTTCCTCAGAGGTTTAAGATGGAGATGATGATGTCGTAGATGATGATGATGATGATGACGAAGATTCAGTCCAGCATCTTGGGTTCCGCTGCTAGGCTAGGCTAGGCTAGGCTATTAGTCCCTGGGCCCTGGGTTCTGGGTCTGGTTCCGGTGGCTCATGGCTCGGTTGAAGGCCGCCCGCACGGCTTTGCGAACAGTGGCGGAGCGGCCCTCCGTCAACTTGATTCTGTCTATAGTCTTGTGGAGGCCAAAAGGAACCATCTTGGATCTAGGAAGCCATTGCCTGAGGGAGGGGAGAAGAAGACAGGGATGACTTTATGCATTAAAGGGATTGTTGGCAAGTTCAGAGATAAAAAAAAGAAGAAAAAAACTGTTGTCAAACACCGCCCCTCCAGCAGTTCGTTTCCCCGACCACCAGGGGGTGACGCAGGGGGGGACTTCTGAACGGGTCGTGCCGAAAATAGGTTGCTTTATTTGGATACAATGCGTGCCACTGCCCGCCCCTGCCGGTTCTCTGAATTTTTATTTTTAAATAGGCTCTTTCATGATAAATTGACCACATATATGAAGTTAAACAACTAAATTCTATCCAAACGCTATCTTAAAAGTAAATTCTGTGCCTCAAAAGAAGTTTGAAAGCGTTTTAAAACCGAAAGTAAAAAGTTCACACGCGCACGCGCGTTAATTTACGTCCCGGATACCCGGCTGTCAAAACATAAATAGTAGGGAAAATACGGATTTCAGAAAGAGGACTGTGTTTCAATGCAGGAAAACACCCCAGCATCATTATATAGTGGCTGATAGAGGGGAAAAAATGCAAAATATATATATATAAATATTTTTTAAATGTAGGCTTAATGTTGCCTAGAATCCCTTTAACACGCAATTAATCCAGGAAACGGGAACGCACCTGGGTCATCTTAAGATGTCTTTGGCTATTCAAAAATAGCAGATACACAAGCTCATAGCGCTATGAGCGTGGTCTGTAACTCACAGCATAACTATGGCCTGAGCTTTTTTTTTGCTCTTTTTTCATGTCACCAAATAAAACCAATCTATCAATCAATCCTGTCCTGCGCTCATTGGCAGAACTACCATACAGTACCACCGATCTGTGACAGATTGTGTGTCTAACGTACTTCTCCTGATGATATCATGTACATTGATTAAAGCATAACCGTCACCACCTAGAATATAGTCTCTGACTCCTATTGCCTCATCAATTACCGATTGATCCAGGATTCCACGACAGGGATCAATGAAGTACATAGGTTTCAAGTGGTTCATTGATCCATCTAAACCAGGGGTTCTCAAACTTTTTTAGACCACAACCCTATATTATGAGGGATTTTTTTTGGGGGGGCGACCCCATCACATTGATATTTACCAGCTGCGCTTGTTGTCGAAGAAGTGGACGAGGAAGAGCTTCTCGTCGGACCTGTACTGCATCTGCTCTCCTGCCCTGAGAACGTCCGGAGGAGGCGGAGGGAGCAGGACTCCGTTGTGTTGATGACGACGCGCCGCCGTCCTCTGTGGCGTTTTGGGATCCATGATCTGTGTGAAGCAACAACAACAACGGGGACTTGAGTCACATTAGGGCCAGAACCAGCAAGAAGCAACATCTTGCGAGCTTTCCAGGTGGCTGTAGCCACTAAAGCTCTCACCAGTGGAGACAGAAGAAGCCTACACTACAGTCGATCATACATGCATACATATAACGCCTCAAAGGCAACATGCACACGCATTAGTGTCGATTTTTCCATTAAGTTTTAGTCATATTTTAGTCATCTGACATTTTTTACTGTTAGTCTAGTTTTACATATCATCAAGATTATAGTCGACTAAATCTACAGTTGATTTAGTCGACTAAAATGTATTTTGGCGGTGCCAAAACACATTACACTTGCTGCAAATAGCCGATTCAGAGCGCAACACCAGAGCACAACCAAACATAAAATGACTTCTCCACTGGTCTCCACTAGTCCCTCCCTAACATTTTAGTCTAGTTTTTATTTGTTGACGAAATTGTCAATGTATTTAGTCTTAGTCATCATAGCTTAGTTTTTATTTAGATTTGTCAGTGAAAAAAGGTAGTCGACGAACATTTTTTGTTTGTTTTAGTTGACGAAATCAACACTGACACGCATGCAGCAATGAGTCCCCCGCGGAAAGCCACTAAAGCCATCCCAGGGCAGCTCTTCACACACACACACACACACACACAATACGACTTTTTGCTAGCTAGCAACCTGACATGAGTGTTTGGCACAAAACACGAGCTACACCACATAACGATGAGAGGATAAATGCAATGGATGGTGAAAATGAGACAGAGAAGGAGAGATGGCCAGCAGCGTCTCAGGACTGAGGAACACATGCGCGCGCTTTCTCACTCACCAAGGCAGGGTAGGAGGGATATCCACTACACTTTGCCCAAACTAGTTTAAGAGGTTCCAGAACCAATGTGGTTGAGGCGCTAGTGGGCTTCCATACATTTCCGTTGCCAACTTCTACGGGAAGCAGGAATAATGACAAGCAAGTTATGAAGAGGGGGTTTCCACTGCAAACAGACAAAAGGGCCCTATCTTGCACGCCGCCTTTATCCCTTATGCTAGGGCTGACCCAAATAGTTAGAATATTCAAAGCTTCGTACGATGGCACGAGATTCGAACATGGAAAAAAAGGGCGATATTCTGCTGTTTTCTGTATTTCTGTATTTTTCCAGCACGTGGGCGGAGTAGGATGACCCATTTTAACGTAGCGGGGAGCGGGTTTATATAAAGGTAGGAGCAGCACTCGGGAGTGAGGACCGCTTGCCGCTCCAAGCCGTTCCGGTCGGGGGGCCGCGCACCACATGTTTGAGCATGCCGGCCGTTAGCATGCCGGACACAGAGAAATCCTTAAACACTGCAACAGTGTCAGTCCCTCCCTGATCCAAGATTTCATTCAAATGTCTCCGTAATCCACAGAAGCATGTGTGTCAGTTAAGTTATATCACCGGCCGATCAAAGGATACGATTTGAAACGAAAGCGACGGAGTTTTGGCCGAACGAACCCAACTCGTTTTGCGACTGGAGTCCATCCGCCCCCCCCCCCCCCCCCCCCCGCTCTCGAATCTGGGGATTAATCATTAGCCCAAAGGATTTTATATTGTCAGTCTTATTTAAAAAAATGATGCCTACATAAAAAGGAAACTTGAATGGCATGATGTAACTGTCCATCTAGGCTCATGGGCACGCATTTGTGCCAAAAGAGAAAGTGTATCGGACACGCAGCAAGTGTCTGACTAAGTGGGACGGAGCGGGACGGAGCAACATGAGCGGATAGCGAGCGTGAGAACCCCCCCCCCACCAAAGCTTCGAATTTTTATCGTTTTAAGGCCCAGAAGCTTCGATTTCAAAGCTTTGCTTAGGTCAGCCCAACCTTATGCATAAACTTTTTAGGCATGTTTTACCATTTTGAAAAAACGTTTTAAAATAGTGAAAATAGGCGATCTACATCGGCTATTTGAACTATTTTAAAATGTTTTTCAAAATAGTAAAAAAAAAATGCGTCAAAAGGATAGATTATGCCTATACTTTTTAGGCATTTTTTAGGGGTAAGGCGGCACGCAAGATAGGGCCCAAAGAGTATAACGAGACCAAACAACAACAAAGCCATGCATTCAGGATAGGGGGAGGATAACAACACTCACACAACACACATATATATAGGCCTAAAACAGACGTAACAAAGGAATGGTCACACATTGGGAACATTATACCATTTGGATCAGGTCTTGTGAATTAAAGGGATTTTTCACTTCTGGGGTCATTTTAACGTCTACTCTGGCTTTTGTGCACACCCCCGCAGACAGTTTTTACGCCGCTTGAGTCAGTATTTAAAATTTTGATATTAATTTTATTTAAAAAAAAAATATATATATATATATAAAAACACCATGTTTTTTTTAAACCATAAAAAACTATTGAAAAAACACGGCCCCTCACACATTAGAAGGACAGTCAATATCAGTCACCAGAACCAAGGATGTGTGTTTTAACCGATTAAGACCTGAGGCCGATTCTACAAATGCCGTCTAAATCAGTAGTTCTCACACTTTCAAGATGTTTCAAAAATGTTCTAAAATAGCAGATGTGCAAGCTCGCAGCGTGGCACAAATTGACGCGCTGTGAGTTTGTATAGCTGCTATTTTTGAATAGCCAATGCTAAAATCTAAAATGACAGATGCTTTCCCGGTCTTAAAGGGTCAAAGGAGTCTAAAATGGTTAAAATAGAGTTACAATGGGTTTATAAAAAGGAAGGGGGGCGTGTCTGATAAAATTTACTTCCAATATTTAAATATTGAATCAAGTTAATAAAATAAAATAAAAAAAACGGTCTGGGCAGTGCACACAAAACCCAGAGTAGACATTAAAATGACCTCAGAAGTATTTAGCAAAGTGAGGTTGCCATGGAGTACATTAGCCCTGCTGTTAGTAACACTGAGTGAAAGATGACTAACTGATGGGTTATGAGAAGGAAAAAACAGGCCAACGTGCTCGTCTCGACCTTGTTGTGACGACGTCACTCACAGCATGTTAAGACAAAGCAATTAGGGCAAAACAGGTGTCAAAAAGGGCCCAGAATCACCATATAGGGTGATTTCTAACTTGGTTGTGCGCCGTGTCATGCACCAAAAACATCAGATCAGAGGTTTAGCGATGCGTTTTGAGCTTGTAAATTAGATCGGCTATTTTACATGCATGATAAAGGTTGTGTCTTTTTGGTTGAACTTTTCTAAGCTTTTGGAAGTGCTCCACTCCACTGAAAAAGGAGCTTTGGTCCTTATGTGTGTTTGAATGCAAAAAAAAGACCCTGATACATGCTTTTCATGTTCAGAAATAAGAGCAGTTCAATTGTAATAATTTCGTCTCCAGCCTAAAAACAGACCACGTGCATTCATTGATAAGTAGCTTGTTGAACTGATGAGATAAATGTCTTTAACTGAATAGCCACAGAAATATTGCATCACTACGCACTTATACCTAGGAATCAGTGGACCCTGCTTTGAGAACCAGTAATGAAACCCCCTGTATTAACCAGATGAACCCTATTGTTTATGGTAGATATGCTTATCTGCTGTAAAAATGGCAGATCTACAAGCCCATAGCGCTGGGACGCGTTGTGAGCCGAGCTTGTAAGACTGGAGTATATAGGGTTTAAGTGGTTAACGTGGCACATGCTGTAGTTGACAGAGAAGGAGATGGAAGACAGAAAAACCAAGTCCATGCTTGTATGTAGGTAAATTTAGCATTTGTATACTGTCCTTTCTAAATAGTAAGTTGCCTCCAAACCAGCCTCACCAAAAACAATTATGAGAATAGAGGCACAGAAAAAGAGGGCCATTTGGATATCAAGCATTCATGCCGAATAAGCATTGTTAATGGATTTACGGGGGAAATTCCTCACTGAATAACCTCAACCAATGTGTTAATAATGTCTCACCTGATGCGATCTTAGCTGCTTTGGTGACCTCCCCGTTCTCAGTACAAGTGACCAGGGCGCTCTTGTCGTCCACAGTGCTACGGCGCGTCACAGCCGGCCTCCCCTTGCCGCTTTTAGGCATGACAACAGTGCTGGAGGAGGATATGAGGGGGGGACAAATGGGACACTCAGCCGTCAATACATGGAGTAAAGCAAAATAAAAAGCGCCGATCCCGTAGCCTACGGGCTGTGGTGCTTTTTCCTTTCTTTCGATAAAAAAAAACGTTTTTCAATTTTCGATACGGCACATTTCATTGTAACACCACCGGAAACGGAATTATTCGGGATCCGGTTTTGCCGATCCCGTCGGCCCCCGTTCTAATGACGAAACTGAAACTCCATTTTCTCCCTGAAGTTTTTTCTCCTCGGTGATCACTGTTTAACATAAACCGTTCTAACTACAACATGGAGGCACCGTTTGACACGTGGTTTTCACTGGTCGAACGAGGCAGATCTGCGCGATGTTTACAAGCAGTGCACAGCTCAATTCTAAGGACTTTACCAAGGTCTATGGCGACGTGAAAAAAGCAACAACAATAAAACGTTGGCACTGGTGAGTACATTATGAGATTAACCTCTGGCGGTCAATGTGTTAAGGATTTACTTAAAGGACAACTTTAGTTTTTTACAACCAAGGTTTATATTTTAACTTGTAATTAAAGTAAATAAAAGATGAGTGTTATTTTTTTTTCATGTACTGCTTTCTACAGTTTTGGCAATTTTTGCGATATTTTTTACAGTGGGCGGGGGCATTCTGTCCGGTGGCTAAATATGCCTTTTTTACACAATAAAAAAGGTCCTGTGGTCTTTGATGGCCATATTTGAGTTATTGGGGGCTAGAAGAGCTACTGTAAATAATAATAAAGAAAACGCAGGTTATTGTGTAAAAAAAGACATATTTAGCCACTGGACAGAATGCCCCCGCCCACTGTTAAAAAGATCACGAAAATTGCTAAAACTATAGAAAGCAGTACATTTAAAAATTGTAACACTCATATTTTATTTACTTTAATTACAATCTAAAACATAAACCTTGGTTGTAAAAAACTAAAGTTGTCCTTTAAATTAAATGAATCAATTAATTGAACATTTCCGCTGAGGTTACAATTCAATGCATTTCTTATAATTCACAATTATTGATGTAAAATTCGTTAAAGGGACAATTGTTGGTAGATTTGCTGGGCAAAATGTTTCAGCGTCGTCTCCATCTCAGCTGCTACTAAGCAGTAAATACTAGTAATAGTAAATTCAGGTTCTCAGGAAAAATCACAGCTTATCAATTACTCGATGATCGACCTATAAAAAAGGTGAATGAACTATCGATTAATGAATTAATCAATACTTGTCATCCCTAGCAGGGTTGGGAAGGTTACTTTTAAAAAGGAATCCCCTACAGTTACAAGTTACTTGCTAAAAAATGTAGTCAGTAACGTAATCCCGTTACTCCATTTAAAAAGTAACTACTAGTTACTTTCAGTTACTTTTGGATTACTTTTAAGCAAAACTCTATTTAATTAGATAAAACACATTTTACCATTGAAAGCAGGCCTGGAATTTCATGTCAATTATCTGAGGGCACAAAGGCCAAATGCCAGGGCAAGAAGGCCATCAAATAAAACGATGATTCCACGGAAATAATGAATTTAACTTGAAGGTTAAGGATGATTTAATTTTAATATAGTACAAGACAAGTGTAACTATCTGTGAAATATAACTCATTCCTTTCATAAAATTATGTAGGCCTATTGGGAAATTACCAATATTTGTACAAAGTCATAGCCTATTGGTCTCAATATGTGTCACATTCAGCCCTGGACTTCACTGACTGTAGGGGTCACATTAATCACATTAGAATCACAGATTAGAGATTTTATGTAAATTCCCCACAAGTTATTTTCATTCAAATGAAATGTGATTGAACTTGCACTATTAATGACTTTAGTTGGTTTTTCACAATTTAAAATGTAGTATTTCTTAATTATTAATAATTATAGCTTGTAGGTTGGCTTTTTTCACCATTTTAAATTGTTTTAAACTATATATATGTTTTTAAAGGAACAGTTTTTCCAACCAACAGTGACAACAGTTAGCCTATATGGTTCTGTATCAGTGTATGAGTCAGTTTGAGCAGATTTCATTCTAATTGGCTACTATGACTGCCTATGAATTTCATAGGCCTGGGTAGGTCACCCTGGCCTGGCGGAGATCTACCCTGTTGTGCGCAGCAGGTGAAGGCAATTAACTTAAAGAGGAGCTGCGCACCAAAAACAGCTCAAACGATGTGAAACTGTCACATTCTATCTGCTGAAATAAACTTCCCACTTGGATTATTGTTAACACACAAAGAGAACATGGATATTGTTTGCAAAAGGATTATATTTATTGTCCACCAGAACGGTGAGATCACAGCTTCTTTCTAAATTGTACATGCATACTGTTATTTCAACTTAACAACAACTTAACAATTATTATTTTATTGTTTGGTGACGGTGTTATAATAATGTATAACTTGTTCTTAAAATTGATGAGGGGAAGGGAAGAATGTAATCTGCCTGTGACCCTGTAAACATTGACTAGACAGTAAAGACTCATTTTATTTATATAGTCTACAAAGAACTCAGGCCTATAAAATTATATTTATACCCCATAGGCTACTCTTTAAATAAAAAGCCTCATTTTATTTGACCTAAAAGAAGACTGCGCTACCGATTATTTATCCCCAATCCAATATACTGTATGTTCTCCTACAGTATCCCCCTGTCTGCAGTGTTGCCTGGTCTGATTATTATAAGCCACATTGGGCTTACTTTTCTGAAGTTGCTTGTAAATAATGGTAGAACGGTTGTGAGCTTGTAGATCGTCTATTTTCAAATAGCCAACATATATAAATATGTACATTGTTTAATGGACGACATATATATCTTTGAAGTGCTCATGTGGCCTTTTATAGTCGCTTCTTTTGGGCTTGTTTTCATAGACTTATTTTCTTATTTCTCTCGCAAAGTCTGGCAACACTGCTCTTTACGCAGCTGTCTCCAGTCTCACTGTGAGGATTTTACACAGAGAGCTGCGCGCTGCTCAACTCCAATCCATTGCGGTCTGTGCGGACTAGTGTGCGCTCTTGCAGGTGGTTGGTTGTTTCGTTTGGTGTTATAATAATTTATAACTTGTTTGTAAAATTAATGAGGGGAAGGGGAGAATGTAACCCTCCTGTAACGCCCGTTACAACACCCCCGTTACTGTAATCCAGATTACACATTTTAAAATGTACTCTAAAGCGTTACCGTTACGTTTTTTTTTTACTCTGTTACGTAACGGCGTTACATGTAATCCGTTACTTCCCAACCCTGATCCCTAGTGGGAGGTTGTTTCCACATACCTTGTGCTACTCTGCACGCTCCCGCTAGAGGAGATGCTGGACTCGGAAGCGCAGCGTCGCCGCGGTTCTAGCGGCCTGCTGGAGGCCGGCTTGCTGTCCTTTACCACGAAACCGTTCGCTAGTCCTGGAGAAATCACAGAAAAAAAAACCCAAATTAAATAAAAATCACAGAAAAGTTCCCTTCTTACTCATTTATACAAAGATACCAGATCTATGAGCTTTACAAAACATGTTCAGTGCTGAACTAAGGGTTGGGATCTGGAACCGGAGGAACTGGACTCCAACATTGAGGAACCAGAATCGGTTCTATCACATTTTGGAACCAGGAACCAGGTGTAAAAAAAAAATCTTGGTTAGATTGTGTGGCTTGTGACGATCGGGTCCAATATTTCGTTCAGTGACCATGGAGCTAAAGAATGGTTCAGAAGCCGTGTTCATGTTCACTCTTCCATTGGAAATAATAGACTCCAACCTGCTTTCGGTCTCCTAAAAAAAAAGGCGGCCACCTACTTCACGCAAATACGGGAAGTAAACCGGAGATTAGGGGTGTTGGAAAAAAATCGATTAGCGTAAGAATGACGATTCTTATCATCAACCACAGTAAACATTATCACGTCTTCAGTCATATTCAAGGGCTTTTTTAACCCATTGAGACCTGGAACTGTGTCATTTTTAGATATGAGCTAAAAAGCATTATTTTACACTTTGGCTATTCAAAAATAGCAGATATTTGAAAATGTGTGCAAATCTTTAAATATAGATATTTCTAAAGGAAACATGTTTAACTCAAATCTTTGCTTCTGGGGGTCCCTGGAACAAAATATTTCGATGAGGGCCCGCGGCCAAATACATATAATTTTGGGGATCCTTGACATGACAAAGATTGAGCACCACTGATATAGAAACATACGTTTTTCAGAATACTGTTGAGCTTTAGGAGACATGTAGAATCGGCTTCAGGTCTTATACCATTGAGGCCTGAGGTTCCGATTCTGCAAAATGTCTTCTAAAATGGTTTTCTGAAAAACGTCTGTTTCTATATCAGTGGTGCTCTAACCGTTTCAGGTCAAGGACCTCCAAAATGATATGAATTTGGCCGTGGACCCCCATCTCAAAATATTTTGTTCCAGGGACCCCCAGAAGCAAAGATTTGAGTTACAAATGGTCGCTTTTAAAGAATATAAATATATTCATTTGCACACAATTTCTCGATTTTTCAAAAATAGCAGATCTACAAGCTACGAGCTTGTAGATCTGCTATTTTTGAATAGCCAAAGTGTAAAATAATGCTTTTTTTAGCTCAAATGAAAGTGACACAGATGCTTCTTCAAGTCTTAATGGGTTAATGGGCTAAAAAAGGTGGCCACCTACACTTCACGCAAATACGGAGAAGGAATGTCTTTACCTGTGTCAAGGCGTTTGATGGGGGACTCCTCGTCCTCATGGTCTCCGCTGTTGCTTCGGGTTCTCTTCCTGGGCAGGAGGAGGGTCTCCAGTCTGGGAATCACCACCGAGAGGAAGGTCTTGGCGCCCAGGGAGGTCGGGGAGCCTGGCAACGACGCCGTCTCGAGGATCTTGCGGGGCTTCAGCGGGCTGACGCTCTTGGACTTGCGGAAGAGGATATTGGTCCGTCGGTTGCGTGAGGAGGAGGAGGAGGGGGGGGGCGGGGTGTCAGGGGCTTCAGCGAGCACGGAGGAGGTGGCCACGACGCCAAGGAGGTCGTTGTCGGAGGAGGAGGAGGAGAGCAGCGAGTCTGGAGGAGGAATATGCCCGTTGGGAGTGGTTTCCCGGGGAGCTGAGGTAGTAGTAGCAGTCTTGGGCTCGCTGTCGCCGCTGATCTTGTGATTCCTGTCCGCTCTGGAGGACTTGAGAACGGGCTTGAGTTCAGGGGGTGGTGGTGGTGGTTCCGAGTTGCTGACCGGTTCTTCCGCGTGCGGTGGTAAGGTCAATGGCTCTAGTTTAGGCGGACGAGGCAATAGTTTATCTTCTGGGAAATTAAAAAGACACAAGGAGGAAGAGGACGGGGTTAATAAGACGGCAGCAAACTTAACAAACCACAAGCCATACATACTCCATTACGTTTATTGATTAACCGGGCCATTTTGTCTCCTGGTGTCATTACTTCATGTCGGCCTGGTTACAAAATGTCTTGATGATCCACTCACTTACCTCTGCAGCCGGTAAGATTTGAAAGTAAAAAAGGTTTACGTTTACTACCCTTGCATAACATCACAAAGAGGTTTGCCAAACATTTGTCATAATTATTCTGTTTTAAGGTAACAGACTACTACAAATGACTCCGACGGTCCAAAGCCGACCGGGTTTCGATGCTTACCTTGACTGCCACTTCCTATGACAAGAATGTGAACAGCTTGGTCCAGGCTCTTATTTTTTAGCAAAATGTGAAGGAAAATAAAAGCCTGGAGATCGAGGCTACCTTTAGACCAATCTCGGAACCCAGAGACACACTGAAAAGGAAAAACAGCGACCTCTGCTGTCCGTTCCTCCTCAGTGTGACTCTGGGACAATGCCGACGCAGCACATGTGCGCAAGGAAACGGGGTTTAAGTCTGCCTTCACCGCTCCACTTCCGGTGGTGAGCTTGCGTTTTCATTCCGACTAGATAACATTTCTACACCACTTCTCCCAGAGAACATGGATCGTTTTGGTTATAAGCCCACTTGTTTCTATGATGAAAGAGTAAGTTCAAATGTAAATATCTTTCCGTGGTTTTGTCTGCTCCGCGGACGCTATTGTTAAATTAGTTTCGGCTAGTTTCGAGTAGGGAAGGACGACGGACACATGAATCCCGCCCACTACATTTGATTGGGTAAAGCGCGGCCTGCTTCCTGATCTGAAGGCACGCCCACACAGTGTGCACACGTTATGACGAACCTTCAGGACAGATTCCAACGCAGTGCAGAATCTGTTCTGGAGAGATTACCTTTAGACTAACTTCATTACTGAGCCTAGAGCTTCCATCCATAAGTATTGGTCAGTAATTTTACCTTTCTCTGGTGAGCAGTGATCAGTGGTGCTTTTTTGGGGCAGTGGTTTCTCCTCTGGTTCTTCTTCCGTGTGTAAAAGGCTGGGTTCTGGTTCTTGTTTCGGGGGCTGGGTGGTGGTGGTCGCCTGGGCCGTCAGGAGGAGGCGTTGCCGTCTCATCCTCAGGCTGATCTCGCCGCGCACTTCCATGATGGTCTTTTTGAGCAGCTTGAGGCGCTTGCTGCGCGAGGGGCTGTGCTTCATGGCCGTGCTGAGGTCCAGCTTCTCCAGCAGCTCTCTCAGCTGGTCCTCCAGGGACATGTGCTGCCGGTTGGCCGGGTTCAGCAGCTTGTCCACTGCAAATGGGAAGGACGGCGTTATTAGGAGGAACTTACCCATGTGCAGTGGCGTGCACAGACATTTTGAGGGGCAGGTGCTCAAGTAAATTATACTTTTTTTTTTGTTTACTTGGTCTGTTCTTTTTTCCCCTCTACACCTATACCTCTTTGCCAAAAATAGCAGATCTACAAGCCCACAACGCCTCGCAGCGCGAGGCGTTGTGGGCTTGTAGATCTGCTATTTTTGGCTAAGGTTCTCCTCAGAAAAGGGATGCTAGGTTTCAAGTGGTTATGGTAAAAAGAAAAATCATATCACATAAAGATTTGGGCGGACCCCCTGTAGTAACTCTGAGGGGTCCCGGACCCCCTGTTGAAGACCCCTGCTGTGCCCTTTTTGCACTTCTGGTCAAGAGGGCGAAGGGCAGCACCAACCTAGAGTCTATCTGTGCACGTCCCTGCCCATGTGATACGCTAGTGTATCTTTTACTGCTGTCTCTGACGCCTGAATAAGAGTGTGTGTGTGTGTGTGTGTGTGTGTGTGTGTGTGTGTGTGTGTGTGTGTGTGTGTGTGTGTGTGTGTGTGTGTGTGTGTGTGTGTGTGTGTGTTTTATCTCCCACGTCGCAGGTCCATGGACTGTCACTACGGACCCCCAGCTGCGGCTCAAGACTGTGACTGCGGACCGGGCCTCTCCATGGAGCACGACCGTGGATTTCTACTACACTACACTATACTGTATATTATCTTAACATTCTTATATTATACCATTATATACTGCATACACATTATTGCTGTACTATATTATATTATCATATACTATCTTACACTATTATATTTGCTACTATTGTTATTGTTACTACTTGTACTGTATCTCTTTCTGTCTCCCTCTCTCTCTTTTCTTTCCCCCGACACGGTCGAGGCAGAAGGCCGCCACCCTAGAACCTAGGGTCTGCCTGACGTTTCTTCCAGTTAAGAGGGAGTTTTTCATTGCCACTGTCACAAAATTGCTTGCTCAGGGTGGGATTGTCGGGTCTCACTCTCTTCTCTACATGTAAAGTGTCTTGAGACAACTTGTTGTGATTTGACACTTTAATACAATTGAATTGAAATTGAAAAGAGAGAGAGTGTGTGTGTGTGTGTGTGTGTGTGTGTGTGTGTGTGTGTGTGTGTGTGTGTGTGTGTGTGTGTGTGTGTGTGTGTGTGTGTGTGTGTGTGTGTGTGTGTGTGTGTGTGTGTGTGTGTGTGTGTGTGTGTGTGTGTGTGTTGGTCAATGCCCACACCCCTGCCCGACCACTCCGGTCTGCCACCTCGGGGCGACTGACTCCCTCCCCACTCAACGGTCCTTCTGGTCGATCGACACGGTCACGACTTTTTTCTGTTCTGGCCCCACAGTGGTGGAATGAACTTCCCACTGATGTCAGGACAGCAGAGTCACTGCCCATCTTTCGCCGCAGGCTGAAAACCCACCTCTTCAGGAAACACTACCCTTCCTCTTTGCCTGGCCTACTTGTTGTTAACTAGTTGTAGGAACTATTTGTTGTTAACTAGTTGTAGGAACTATTGGATCTATTAGCTCGTGCTCATTTGATTTGGCTATTTTATCTCATGTGTTTATGAAAGTAGATAGCTGATATATTGCACTTTTACCTTAGCGTTAGGTATACTCTTGGTTGCTTGTTTTTACAGGAAATGCACTTAAGACCTCTGGTGATTAGTAGTTTCGTTCCCTACCTATGTTGAATGCACTTATTGTAAGTCGCTTTGGATAAAAGCGTCTGCTAAATGACTGTAATGTAATGTAATGTGTGTATGTGTGTGTGTGTGTGTGTGTGTGTCTAGGAAAACGCAAAAGATTTATTAAAGTGATTTGACACTTTAATAAAATTTAATTAAAATTGAATTGAAACAGATATTATTGCCCATAAAAGGAGTCTCTGTTTTTTTTTTTTTTTTTTTTTTTGCTATCCATTCACTGGCACATTTACAGGTCTTTAACCGCATACAGCTTACCGTCCTCCCAGGAGAAGGGTCGGGGGGCTTCGGGCTTGGGGGGCTCGGGGAGGTGTAAGCCGCTGGGGAAGTCGAAGCCGATGCGCTCGGCCTCCCGCCGGGCCTTCCTGAGGATGGCCCCGCCGTGGTCCTGCATCCGCAGCCCGGCCCGGTTGAAGAACGTGTCCTTGGCGTTGTACTTCATGCAGTTGAAGATGATGAGGTCGAAGTCGGCCTCGAACTCCTCCAGGCTGCCGTAGCCGTGCTCGTCGATGCGCCTCCTCATGGTGGAGAAGTCCATGGGCTTCTTCACGTGGTCCAGGTAGTCAGGAACCTGAGAGAGACAATGGAGAAGAAGACGTACATTTTGAACAACATGTAGTAGAGTTCTAGGCCCGTCCCTGACTCAGTGGCGTGCACAGAAATTTTGAGGGGCAGGTGCTCAAGTAAATTATACTTTTTTTGGTTTACTTAGTCTGCTCTTTTCTCCCTCTACACCTATACCTCTTTGCCAAAAATAGTCGATCTACAAGCCCACAACGCCTCGCAGCGCGAGGCGTTGTGAGCTTGTAGATCTGCTATTTTTGGCTAAAGATCTCCTCAGAAAAGGGATGCTAGGTTTCAAGTGGTTATGGTAAAAAGAAAAATCATATCACATAAAGATTTGGCGGACCGCCTGTAGTAACTCTGAGGACCCCCTAGGGGTCCCGGACCCCCTGTTGAAGACCCCTGCTGTAAACTGAAAAAAAACAAACATTTTTTTTTTTTTTTCCAAAAGGGCACTTCTGGTCAAGAGGGCAAAGGGCAGGTGCTCTAGCACCACCTAGAGTCTATCTGTGCACGTCCCTGCCCTGACTAAGAATTGAAATAGTCGAATCTGATAGGCCAAATGTTGCCTATAGTCGACAGGTAAGTTCATCATGCAAAAAAGAAGAAGAAAAAAAAACATTTTCCCCCTTTTATTTGTGTGCATGATTCCACTGAGAGATTGGCAGTCGATTATTCGACTAATCGAGGTCATGCCTACAGGGTTCCCAGAACTTCCCACACATATTTAGCAATGAATTTTCAAAACTTTTCCATAACTAGTATTTTACCCCATTTCCAGTTATATAGCAATCTTACGATGCAATAATGAGGCTCTTACACCCACGCTGGGCAAGACCGGTTGAGTGTCTAAACAGAAGTACCGGAATGTAGTGGAAGTACCGCCCAAGGAAATGACGTTGTTGACGCTTTACAAATCTGTAAATCTTTACATTCTCCGTGAATGAAACAAGCGTTATGATTGGTCGAAAAAAAAAAAAAAACGTGTTTACGGGGGAAATACGTACAACGGAAGTCCCGCCCCTATAGACACTCCCTGCATTAGGTCGTGACCAGGCTTTTCTCTTCGCAGATGAGTAAGGCTGGGATTCTGGGAACGAGGCTACCTTACACCAGTGTGCTATCAATGCACCAAGACTCGAGCGAAGGAGGTGTCGCGTGACGAAAAGAACAGAGCTACAAGCACAACCACAACATATCACATTGCAACGTGTTGTTACCTTGAAGATCTATTGTTTTTGTAATTCCAAACCTTTTCCTGGATTACTGGATTTCAAAATATTTCCAAGAATTTCATGACTGTGGGAACCCTGATGTAGGATAGTGAGTATAGGGGCACACGTGCAATATAATGAATTGCATTTTTATAGCCCCCATAACTATTCATAGTGAACAGATCAACCAGGTATGTTCGTATATATACCTAGGAGTAGTAATTGACCACCTTCTGTCATGGAAAGAACAGATTGAATCAGTGGGTAAGAAGACAAAGCAAAGAGTCTATTTCCTTCGCCGTTTGAGATCTTTTGGTGCTAGTAGACAGATTCTTCTTTTGTTTTTCACTTCTGTTATAATGAGTGTTCTTCAGTACTGTAGTACCACCTGGTATGGATGTCTGTCTGTAGCCTTAAAGTCACAACTGCTGCAGCAACTGAACATTTGTTCAAAGATTGTTGGACAGCCACTTCAGAGGCTCTATACAACTACGTATAATGATAGTATGATAAGGTTGGCAAGGAATATCACTTCAAACACTAGCCATGCTTTGTATGGAGAATATAGGTTGCTGCCTTCAGGAAGGAGATACGGTGTTCCTACATACAATAAGGTCAAACTGAAGAGGTCCTTTGTCCATCAGACGACACTGAGGCTTAATCAGGATTTATAGGCCAAGGGTAGGCTGAGAGGTGGACATTGCTCTTGTCTTTGTATGTCTTTATGTATGTATTTTGTATTGTGTTTTGTTTTTCTTGTGTCATGTCAAATGTGTGAACTGTTCATTGTTGCATACATGGCTGCTGGGTCGCAAGACAAATTTCAGTGTGAACTGACAATAAAGTATTATCGTATCGTATCGTATCGTATTTTCCAAGTGCTCAAAGCGCTTTACAATGGTTCATTCATTCATACAGGGGGAAGGTGGAGCGCCGAACAGTCGACGCCAGCATCCCCACTTTTCCCCACACCAATGGTGGCAAGCTAGCTCCAACCGAATCATTGGAGACAATGTACGATACGATACAACTTTATTGTCAGCTCTCACTGAAAATTGCTTTGTGTCCATGACGTCACCGCTCAAGATACAGACAGGACATACACAATACATTACACAAGGTACATTACAGGGCACACATCACAGAAGCAGACAGAAACAAGAACAGTACAACATATCCTCTGGGTTTACCGATTTTGGTTTAAAAGCAGAACAGACTGGTGTACAAAAGAGTTCTTTAGCCTGTTTTTCTTATATTTTGGGACTCTAAACCGCCTCATGGAGGGCATCAGTTGATATTCATAATTTAAAACATGTAAGGGGTCAGAGGAGATGCTCTTCGCCAATCTAAGCATGCTATTGATCTGGGCTTCTTTAAAGGAACGTAACACAACCTCAACTGGCCTACCAACTATTTTAGCGCAGATCTTAATTTGGCTATACAGTTTGTTCTTATATACCATTGATAGGCTGTTAAACCAAGCCGTGCTACAGTACAACATCACATTTTGAACAACAGACGTATAGAAAAGAGACAAGATCTGACTGCTAGCACCAAACCATCTAAGTCGGCGTAGGGAGTACATATGCTGCTGTATCCTCTTACAAGTATAATCAATATGAGATGACCATGATAAGGTGGCATCTATCATCACCCCAAGATATTTATAAGATGGGATGGGATGTAGGGTTCAGTGTCTCGCCCAACAACACTTCGACATGTGGACAGGAGGAGCCGGGATTCGAACCAGCGACCCACGGATCATTGGACGACCTGCTCTACCTCCTGAGCCACAGCCGCCCATATCTTAACCCATTCAATCCGGGAACACATCTGTGTCATATTAGATTCCTTTGGCTATTCAAAAAATGTGCAGATCTACAAGCTCATAGCGCGATACTCGGTGCTGCGCTATGAGCTTGTAGATCTGCACATTTTTTGAATAGCCAAAGTACAAAAATAATGGTTACATTGGTTACACAGATGCATTCCCGGTTTTAATGGGTTAATATGTATAGGTACATGTGGCCTGTTTGTAAAACACAACAACGACTAACCTCTTTGATGCTGACAGGCTGAGTAAAGATTCTGTAGGTGTCCTTCTCTTGCAGTTGGTTTAGAAGCGCCCTGAGCATAATGTTGAATGGAGTGAGCTGGACCTCTAATACTGATTGCTGGAGCTTCATCTGCAGGGCAAAAAGAAAACAAACAGAAAAGATTGGTTTGTTGTTTCAAATCGCGAATGATTTGCCATTTCAATTTATACCACATGCATTCTAGCATTCCCTTCTCTGGACATGTCAAAATAGGTATCATTCAATGAAAATAGGCACGCATAGGCCTGTCTAATCGCAATAATATGAGATAATCGCAATATTTTTTGCATAATCGTCATGATCGTTTCCATGTTGAAAGATTTTCACACATTTTCAAATATTTAAAAAAAAGCAGAAATAGCTGATCTACAAGCTTACAACGCGTCACTTTGTGATTCATCTATTTTTATATGTACCTGTATAAAAATTATTAAATATCTGCCCTGTGCGATTTTTGATTACGAAGCCTAAAAAGCTTCTTATGTTATGTTCAAATGTTCAATGCCAAACACACAATTAAATTGACAGCCCTAGCCAAGCATTCGGTGAAAATAGCCGTTCTGCAAGCTCACATGTCCCGACGTGTTGCGAGCTTGCAGCTCGGGCAATGAGATTGGGCGTAGAGGTGAAAAAAAAGGAGGGGGCCAAGGACAGGCCCCTGGTCAACAAAGTATATTGGGTTGGTTAAATGCATCAAACAGATTCAAGCCAAAGCAGTAAATCCTTTCATATTTGGGTTACCTTCCCGGTATCACATGGGTGATGTTTGCCTGAGAACTGTGTGCATTATGAGCCAGAATGTTCCAACCACCAGAGGGGGGAAAATGTTTGAAATACAATGAAATAATCATTGACTGACAACTCAATTGCAAAATTACCAGAATCTTCTAGAGCTGCATCCTACTATCCTAATTCTAGTAACCTCGGTGAGTAGGTGAAGCTACCCGGTTCTCCTCAGTGGCTGGACCAATTGCTCTGATTTCGCACACAGCCATTGACCATTACCATCTGAACTTAACTGTGAAGCCTGTTTTCCAATTTCATCAAATCTCAGCTTCTTATTAGCGTTTATGTGTCAAACAATGTCGCCTCCCGGGTTGCCAGATCATGTGCGCATATCCCCCCACGGATGCGTCGACCGGGTATGGTCTAGTTTAATTAAATTCAGCATGGCATTTGGGTGTCATATGCCAACAGTTTCAAAAAGTCTCAAACAGAAAAGAAGGCTGCAGATTCCACTATTCCACAATCTCTGAATGCCATATAAAGTCTGGAACTACACCTCCTGAAAGCCTGTTCATCATTTACGTACGAAAGTATATACATTTTATTTTAGAAATTCAATTTCTGATAAGCAGCAAGCTATATATATGCATCAGATTATTTTGATTTATATTAGGACACATTTGCGCGACTGTAGAGACAAAACAAAGCGGTGAGGAGACGTCGCATTCGCTTTGTCCTCTGATCATTTTCAGAGCTTCCGTTGCTCCAGACCATACATGGGCAACCGGCGGCCCCACCTTCACTTAACCCATTAAGACCTGGAACTGTGTCATTTTTAGATTTGAGCTAAAAAGCATTATTTTACACTTTGGGCTATTCAAAAATAGCAGATATACAAGCTCATAGCGCGGCACCGAGTGCCGCGCTATGAGCTTGTATATCTGCTTTTTTTGAAAAATCGTGGAAATGTGTGCAAATCTTTGAATATATATATTTTTAAAGCGAACATTTTTAACTCAAATCCTTGCTTCTGGGGGTCCCTGGAACAACATATTTTGTTGGGGGTCCGCGGCCAAATACATATAATTTTGGGGGTCCTTGACATGAAAAAGATTGAGCACCACTGATATAGAAACATACGTTTTTGAGAAAACTGCTGAGATTTAGGAGAAATGTAGAATCGGCTTCAGGTCTCAATGGGTTAATGCGGCCCGCAGGTTAATTATTATTGATGTCAGCCGTTACAATTGCAAACATGACCTGCTTTAATTACTTCAGTCTATATTAGTAGCTTAATGACTAGTATTAAAATTCTATTCTCTTTTTATGTCCAATGTATTTCTATTTAAGTTCATTAAGTTAACATAAGTATAACTACATGCATTTGAAATAAATAAAAAAAATGTAACTTTTCAGGATTCCAATTCAGAAATAGCAAAAAATAAAAGATCTACAAGTTCAAAACGTGTCCCACTGCGACACGTTTTGAGCTTGTAGATCGGCTACGTTTGCTACTTTTGTGTGACATAGAATGGCGAAAAAAGTAAAAATACGTAAATAAGAGGTGTCTGCCCGACAGTATATGCAATGTGGCCCTCTGGAGTGAATGTGGAAATATAGTGGCCCTCTCTCCATCATCAAAGTTGCATCACCCCTGCTCCAGACTGTATGACTGAAGCATTTGAAAGTGTAGCAGGCAACGGTCTGGCATCGTGCAATCTGGGAACCCAGACCTAACTGAAAATGAAAAACAGCAACCTCTGCTGTTTGTTCTATCTCAGTTAGCTCTGGGCGGAAGAAAACGCAGCACACGTGCGCAAGGAAACCGGGTTTTTTGGTCTGCCTTCACCGCTCCACTTCCCGGTGGTGCGACTATGTTTTCATTCCCACTAACAATATTTCTACACGGAACACTAACACCACTTCTCCAAGAGAACATGGATGGTTTTGGTTATAAGCCCACTTGTTTCTATGATGAAAGAGCAAGTTAAAATGTGAATATCTTTCCGTGGTTTTGTCTGCTCCGCGGACGCTATTGTTAAATTAGTTTCGGTTAGTTTCGAGGGGGGAAGGGTCGACGGAAACGCGAATCCCGCCCACTACATTTGATTGGGTAAAGCGTGGCCTAATTCCTGATCTGATAGCACGCCCACTTGAAACCAATGCGCACGAGTTGACAACACGGCTACCAACAGATTCAAACGTAGAGCAGAATCTGTTCTTGAGAGATTAGGCATCGTGAGACTCTGCAATAACAAGGCCGGCGGGATGATGATGATGATGCCTGTGGAACTTCACCTCTTCTCTTTTTAGCTTCTCCCTCTTCCTGATGAGCTCTAGCAGCAGGCGGGCGCGCTCCAGGTCGTGGCGGAGGCGATGCCACTCTTTCAGTTGCTCCTTCAGTGCTTGATTACTCTCCTCCGCCCTGCATTCCGGCTGTGGAGGAGGAGCCACTGGAGCCACTGGTGGAGCCTAAAAAAAAAAAAGAGACAAGACATTTCAATTCCCAGTGGTGTAAAGTAACAAAGTACATTTACTCTAGTACTGTGTTTAAGTACAGTTTTGAGGTATGTTCAGGTATGTTTTACTTTTGGTACTTTAAGTACATTTTTATGCCCAAACTTTTGCACTATTACTCAAGAACATTTTGAATTCCGGACTTGTAATGCAGTATTTATGCATCACAGTATTGATACTTTTACATTTTACAGTAAGTACAACATTTGAGTACTTTTTCCACCACTGTCAATTCCTAATGCCGAGCCCACGAAAGACAAAGAGCTCCGTTCACAAAATTCTCCCCGACACATTTTTTACGTGTGCTGTGCGTTTGTAAAAAAAAACCCATGGTGATGAGGTCGGTGTGCAATGTGGAAGTGTTGGGTTTCATGACAGGACTAACCGGCTGCCAGTGGTGGAGAGTAACTAAGTACATTTACTTAAGTACTGTACTTAAGTAACACTTTGAGGTATTTGTACTTTATTTGAGTATTTCCAATTTCCAATACTTTTACTCCACTACATCTCAGAGGCAAATATTGTACTTTTACTTCACTACAATTATTTGAAAACTTACTAGTTACTTTTCAGATATAAATTATTATATTATAAAACATACATTAACCACTTTAGCCCTATTTTATACACAGGCTATTTGAAAATAGCCGATCTACAAGCTCACAACGCGTCGCATCGCGGCGCGTTGTGAGCTTGTAGATCTGCTATTTTCAAAAATTTTAGTACTTTTACTTTTGGAACTTTAAGTACATTTTGATACCAATACTTTTGTACTTTTACTCAAGTAAATTTGGAATTCTGGACTTTTACTTGTAACAGAGTATTTTTATATTGCAGTATTGGTACTTTTACTTAAGTAAAGAATTTGAGTACCTTTTCCACCACTGGCAATGTGGAAGTGTTGGGTTTCATGACAGGACTAACCGGCTGCTGCTGCTGCTGCTGCTGCAGTTGCTGGGGCTGCGACGGCTGCTGCTTTGTTTTCTGAGGCTGGGGGTTGCTGGCCTGGAGTCGTCTGATTAGCGGCACGTTGTTTCTCGACTGCCTCTTGAGCACCCAGAAGCTCAGGACGCGCTCCACGAACGGCCTCTTCCTCTGGACAGACACCTGGTTGAGGATCGTATCCAAACTGGAGCAGGGAGAGAGAGAGGTACAGAAAGAAACCGAGGGGGGCAAGAAAGAAAGAAACCAGTCAGTAAGTGAAGGTGGGAAGAATATGAGAGAGGAGAAAAGTGACAGGGCGACAGAGAGATACAGGTTAAAGGGATATTTTTTCTATCAATTAGTCACCCTATGGAGACTTTAAATCATGGATATTTGTTTGTTTTTGTGGCATTCGGTAGGAGACGCTAAGGAGACTCTTTGTGTCTCCTACAGGAACCACTGCCTGTCATCAAATTATTGGCTTAGGAATGCGACAAACAAATATCCATGAATTCAAGTCTCCATGGGGTGACTAATTGATAGGGAAAAAAAAGTCATTTTGGGGGGTGAACTATCCCTTTAAAGACAGAGAGGCAGAGTGAGATACTGATCACAACAATGTGATCAGACTGGAGTCGATTTAAGTGGAAACTTAATTCACATGGATCAAAGCAAAAATGTAATCTCACGACTATGTGTATGGCCAAGTCCTGATGTGTAATTTGTGAGACAGTATGAAAGGTTTCCACCCCACACACACACACTAGCACCTAAACAATTAATACAATATGTAAAATTATGATGTTTTAGTATTATTATTCCTGCTGTTCTACAATATACTGCCAACCAGGTGAAGATATCAGATCGAGGCTTTAACCTTTTACTTAACTGTTAAGATTGTATGGAGACGCCTCTGAACATATTGCAAGTTTGACCACTTCAAATGCTCTAATCTTAAAATAATAACCAATTGCTTGCTTGATCTGACCATGTCACCAGTGTTACCAGATTCTGTGAAAGAAACAAGCAACCAGGTCTAGGAAAACCAGCCCAAAAGAAGCGACTATGGGTCACATGAGCACTTTAACATATACATCAGCTATTTGAAAATAGCCGATCTACAAGCTCGCGATGCGACGCGTTGTGAGCTTGTAGATCGGCTATTTTCAAATAAAATCTTGCAGGGAAATTATAACAAGCAGATCTGGCAACACTGCATGTCACCAGCAGCCTTACCTCGAGGCCGTTATGCTGGGTCCTCCAGAGCCGCTGGCCGGAGCCTCCTCGGGCTCCGGTTCCGGCTCTTCTTCCCGTTTACACCGCTTCTTCTGCCATCCTCCTTTTAACCTCTCGCTGCCTCTCTTCTCCCCTCGCGTGTGGCAGCGGCGGGGGGCGGGCGGCTTCGGCGAGCGGGCGCCAGCGTCATCGTCGTCCTCGTAGACGGTGAGCGGTCTCCTGTCGCAGCCCTCGGGCGTGTGGGCGCAGCAGTACGCCGTCTTCTTCACCGTGAACGAGCCCGACTCCTCCGCCGCCACCGCCTCCCGCACCGGCTCCATCTTCATGTAGAGGCCGGCCTTCTGGGCGCAGCTGACGTGGAAGGCCGTGTAGCAGTTCTGTTTGTGGCACTGGATGCACGCGCCCGCGCCCTTCTCCTTGCACAGGCAGCACGTGAGCTTCCAGCGGGCCGGCGGGATGTTGCTCACGCCGTCGATGGGCTCCACGAACACCGTGTCGGAGAAGCCCACCTCGGGCACCCACAGGGCGCACGCCACGTGGCCCCAGCGGTCGTCGTCCGTCTTCTTGAGGGCGCCGCCGCGGTTGGGGCAGAAGACGCAGTCGGCGGGCCGCGACGGGCACTGCAGGCAGTGACAATGATAATGATTTTATTCGTATAGCGCTTTTCTAAACAAAGTTCCAAAGTGCTTTACAGACATGTCAAAACAGTGATAAAAACCAACCAAGCAGTAGTAGCAACATACAGCAATAATATACAGCAATAGAGAAAAAAAATAGACTTAAGAAAAACCTTTAGCATACAAGTGTGTTTTCAGGAGAGATTTAAAAGAAAGCACCGGTTGTGCCAGCCTCAGCTTCTCGGGGAGGGCGTTCCATAGCCCGGGGGCCCGGATTGAAAAAGCCCGCTCACCCCGGGTAACAAGGTTTGCTGTAGGAGCGACCAACAGAGCCTTGCCTGAGGATCTTAAGTTACGCTCCGGTTTGTCAGGGCTCCAACATATCACAAATATATTTGGGAGCCTGTCCATGCAGGGCTTTGAAAGTAATAAGTAAAATCTTAAAATCGCTTCTTGCGCTAACAGGTAGCCAATGGAGAGCCGCCAATACAGGGGTGATATGGTCACGCCTCCTAGTATTAGTTTTGAACTAGTTGTAGACGGGATAAGACTTTTTTTGCTCAGGCCGGAGTATAGGGAATTGCAGTAGTCTAGTCTTGAAGAAATGAAGGCATGAATGACTATTGTAAGGTCTGCGACTGAGAGAAATGATTTAATTTTGGCTATGTTCCTTAGTTGAAAGTAGGGCAAACACAGAATATGGAGCGCACACCTGTGTTGATGAGGTGCTGGCCACGGCAGATAATAATGTTGAAAAGGATGAGGCCGCACAACTCTTAGCCACGATGCATAAAGTTTAATGAAATGAAACCAACGTTTCGACAAATATAGTCTTCCTCAGGGTTTTGATGTGCGGCCTCATCCAATTCAACCTTAGTTGAAAGTAACACGATTGGATCGTTTTTGTTACCTGCAGGCAGTGGCGGCACAGCCACTGGCCCTCGGGGATGTACGGCACGCCGTAGCACTCCTGGTGCACGGCGATGTTGCACGAGTCGCAGAAGAGGATGACGTTGGAGTCGGCGCCGTCGCCGTCCATGCACACGCAGCAGACGGCGTCCTCGTCCACCAGCGACTGCGCGTCGGGGCTCTGGCCCAGCGTGGCGGCGTGCGACTCCTTCTCGAAGCGGTCCATGAGGAACTCGAAGAGGTTGCAGGAGACCTGGCTGACGCCCTCGCTCCGCCGCTTGTCGTTGATCAGCTCCAGCCAGGCGAAGTCCTCCTCGTCCATGTCGTACTCCACCTCCTCGTCCAGCTCGTCCGCCGTCTGCTCCGTGTACTTGTAGTAGGCGAGCGCCCGCCGCGGCACCCCCGGCAGGTTGTGCTCCACCGTGCGGAACTTGGGCTCCAGCAGCTTCGCGCTTCCTCCCTTGCCGCCGCCTGGAACACATTTAAGTTGACGCTTAATTGTCACTCAAACAATCAGGGTTCCCACACATTTTTAACAATGAATTTTCAAAACTTTTCCAAAGTATTTTACCCCATTTCCAGGACTATAGAAATCATACAGAGCAATAATGAGACTCTTAAACCAGTGTGCCATCAATGGCCCAAGACGGACTCGAGCGAAGGTGTCACGTGACAAAAATAACAGATCTACAAGCTAACAACGTATCAAGTAGCACTACATTTTACCACATTTTACCTGTCTTTCACATAATGTTTGACAAAACCAATGAATTTCGTTGCTGTCGGGGAGAAACCTCTCATCTACAGTGTCACACAAAAGCATCAAAAGTAGCAGATCTACAAGCTCGAAACGCGGCGCGAAGAGACGCGTTTCGAGCTTGTAGATCTGCTACTTTTGCCATTTAGAATGTGAATCCTGAAAACAAACAGTTTTGAACATTTTCCAAAACATTTGATTAATTCCAAACCTTTTCCAGGGCCTGGAAAACTGTTTTTCTAATTTCAAAATATTTCCAGGAATTTCATGACCGTGGGAACCCTGAACAATTGAGTGATTTAATTGTATGTTTGCCACTGAACCATATGAGCTTCAGAATCAAAAAAATCACAGCTCATAATATGACAAATAATTGAAATATACAAAGATTTTTTTTTTCTCCTCTTTAAATTTAGAGTAGACAATTATGTGTACCCCTTTTTCTCCCAAATGTAGTCATTATGCCAATTTATTCCTCCCCACACACATTTATGTGTTGTCACTGCTGTCGTATCCTACTGACTCACCTGCCAGTGAGGAGCCCCCACCAGGAAGACGTAGAGCCTTCGTGCTACTCCTCCCGCCCAACACTCCCCGCTGACAGGTGCCGCCCCCCCAGCCCGTAGGACTACGTGCAATGACCGACATCACCCTCCTCCTCCCCGCCCGGCTTCCCTCCCCCGAACACGGGCCAATTATGTTCGTGTAAAAACGCTCGGCAAAGCCGCCTGCACCGCGGTGGATTCGAACCCACAACCTCCGTGGTGGTGGGCAGTGACTGTACCACTGCGCCACCCGAGCGCTAAAAGACATTATTGACACATTTAATAATTTCATACTTGTAAAAATAGCAGAGATAGCTGACCTACGAGCTTACAACGCGTCACGAAGTGACGCGTTGTAAGCTTGTAGATCTGCTATTTCTGCATTTTTAAAGGTAGGGTAAGTGATATTTTTGGGTTAAAACAAAAAGTATTTTGTTAAAAGGTTAAAGCACTATATTGTGATAGTAATCATTGCTATAGAGTGTTTGTTCAGTAACAGGAGTCTCCCCGTCTCTCCAGCTCTTTAATAAACAGAAAATACATTTTCTGGTAGGTGTCAAAATCTCAGCCAATCAGGAGAAAGTACCAATTTTTAAGCTTCATTTTTATAGTGTTCCAGTTCCAATTTTGTCTGCTCATTTCTTAGTGTCATCACTTCCAATTTCACTTGTTTAATCTATATCCTGATTGAGTTCTCTATCCTGATTGGATAAAATTGAAAATGAAACTGAAACAAAAATGCATTTTCTGTTTTATAAAGAGCTGGAGAGACAAGGAGACTCTGTTACTGAACAAACACTCTATAGCAATGAGTACTATGACAATATAGAGCTATTTAACACTTATTTTAACCAAAGAAAATCACTTACCCTACCTTTAATATTTGAAAATGTGTGATACATTTTCAACATGGAAACGATTATGATGATTATGCAAAAATAATTGCGATTATCTCAAATAATTGCGATTATCTCAAATAATTGCGATATATCAATAGACGACTATGTAATAATTGTGACAGGCCTACCGCCGCCGCCGCTTCCTTGGTGGTGGCCGCCGGTGCCGGTAGTGCCACCAGTAGTACCGGTGCCGCCAAGCGCCGCCGTCAGCGCCGCGTTCTTCTTCTGCTGGTTGTTCTTGAGGCGCACGGAGCGCACCAGGACCTGCTGCGGCTTCTCGTTGTTCTCCTTGTTGCTGTTGCACTCCAGGATCTCCTGGGCCGTGGGGTCGTCGTCCTTGATGACGTCCAGCTTGTCGTAGATGCTGAGGCGGTGCACGCGGCCGTCCACCTCCAGCTCCACCATGCGCTGGGCCTCGGCGTAGGTCAGCGTCTCGCGGTTGGGCGAGGGCTTAATGGGCGAGGAGTCCCGGGGCTGGCGCTGCCGCTTCGGCAAGGCCGCGTGGTTGTTATGTCGACCTTTTTTCTTCATCCTGAAGGCCTGTAGTGGCACCCTGAAGAAAATGGGGGGGAAGGAATCTAATTATCCAACGTAACGATGCTATTTGTACTGATCATCAGTGGCGTGCACAGACATTTTGAGGGGCAGGGGCTCAAGTAAATTATACGTTTACTTGGTCTGCTCTTGTTTCCCTCTACACCTATACCTCTTTGCCAAAAAATAGCCGATCTACTATTTTTGGCTAAAGTTCTCCTCAGAAAAGGGATGCTAGGTTTCGAGTGGTTATGGTAAAAAGAAAAATCATATCACATAAAGATTTGGCGGACCCCCTGTAGTAACTCTGAGGACGCCCTAGGGGCACTTCTGGTCAAGAGGGCAAAGGGCAGGTGCTCTAGCACCACCAAGAGTCTATCTGTGCACGTCCCTGCTGATCATGTCTTTGAACAACCACCAGGACAAACACAATTATCGCCTTTGAATGCTATTTTTTAGTCCCAGCCGAGTTAAACAGTAACCGTGACACGAGTCTGTATATGAACCAGCTTTTTGCAAGACCAGCCTCGACTACTGCCTGTGCCAAGCGACACTAATGAGTTTAAACCGATGTGCTGTTATATCTGATTAATTAGGTAACGTTTCCTTGCTAGACCAAAGCAAAAAGCAGTGAATACTTGGCTGGTAATTAAGAATTTAAAACTGCCTTCAGCTTGAACAGTAAGACAGTTTAATAACAAACAAAAACATATAGGCCTACTGATTATTGATATGGCAAATTATTTGTCTAATAACATTACAGTATAACATTACTACAGTACCAGATACAGTACAGTAACATAACATTACTACAGTACCAGTTACAGTACAGAGTACAGACTACAGTAACATGACAGCAAACCAAAAACTAACAGTTAATAAACCTTTAACAAAACGACTCATCTAAACCAGCTCAGCCCGGAGGAGGAGAGTTAATGTTAGTGTTCTCCTCTTCTTTAGCAGAAACAATCATTAAAATATATTTGCTAAAACACAATTAAGCTAGCAAACTCAGAAAACAACATCTTGGGCAATTGCCTCTGTGCACAGCAGCCCATATTATCACTTCCTTCACAGGTGTTACCAATGATACTAATGAAGGCTCTGTTCCATAATTTAGTCTAGCACAGTGGTTTCCACGACCACCATAACTCTGAGAGTGTACAAATGGAACCAAATCCATTTGGTTCCATTTGCAGTTGTACACTCTCAGAGTTTAGTCTAGCACAGTGGTTTCCACGACCCCCATAACTCTGAGAGTGTACAAATCCATTTGTACACTCTCAGAGTTACACACCTGCAAGGGGGGGCATTTGGAAGCCCATGAGGGTCCCTGGACCCCACAACTGTAGACCCACTGGTGTAACAGAGTGTTTCCAGTGAGCCAACATGCACAATATCAGCAACCCTGACTCTGTTGTTTGACCAAGAATGGAATAGAGCCTTCATCAGTATCATTGGTAACACCTGTGAATGTCTTCATAATATGGCTGCATGTGAATAGAGCCTATTATGATAAATACGTGTGCTAAATACTATTATAATGCTGTGTTCCAGCAGAGAGTGGGTCAGCAAAGCAGAATTAAAGGGTCTGACTCTGCGGCCTGACTGAGTCTCTCAGAACAGCTACAATGCTTCACTTAATAACCACCGTACGACCAAAAAAAAACATTAATATAGTAGATCTACAAGCTCACAACGCCTCTAAGAACCTCCTAAACATTGTGAGCTTGTAGATCTGCTATTAAGACAACCGCCCTACGAGGAAGCAACAACACTAACCGAGGGCTTAAAACTAAAGGCACGCTATGTATGGGGGACGGACGGTGAAATCTCGCGTGACCACAGGGCACAAGCTATTGAAAAAACCGTGTGTCCACGCGAGAGGACACTCCGTCCAACTACAAACCCGTGAGAGAGAGGCTAAGCTAAGCTAGCTTAACCCGCTAGCCCCGGCTAGCTAAGCTAACAGGAGAGAGACCAGAGCTAGAGAGGAGGAAGAGGGAAATATGGCCGATCAACAAAACACACGAATCCAGCGACTCCTCGTTGACAAAACCAGTGTTTTTCTCCGACAGAACGGTCCCCTTCACCCCCCCACAAGGCCCGCGGACCCCCGGGGGGGTCCGTTGATACCGTAAAGCGCAAAAACAAAGCGCGCTTACCTTTGTGTGTTCTATAAATCGACTTTGTAAAAAAAAAAAGCTGGCGAAGCAATGGCGACTGACTGGCCGTTGGCCCTGCAGAGCAGCAAATCCACATTCAAGTTGCGATCATCCACCACAACGGGTTCAACGGAATTAGTGGTTGTTTACTAATCTAGTCTAAATAATAGTCCGGCTTCGATGATCCCCGTCGGCATAGACGTTCTAGTGTCGGGATAAACGGGACTTAATGTTGTTCAGAAGGGCTGTTAGATCAGATCCCCCCCCGTACACTACACACAGTACACACACCGACCTAGCTTCTCTCTTCCAACAACAATGCGGTTGTGCGTGCCGTGCGTGCGGCGGCTTCGTTTGCGTCGTGACGTCATCACGTCGAATCAGGAAGTGTCATTGCTAATTAATCATTATATGGTTTGTTTTCCACATTCTTTTGTTTTAATAGGAAACATATGCTTTGATATTCCAAGGTTGAGTGATAATCGACGGTAATGTGTTTTCCCCTCTCACTAGGATTATGTGGCAATTTCAAACTTTTTGGAAAGAAAAGTTTTTTAGGGAGTTCCTTTGACTTTTAGCCATGCTTTTTCCACAAAGCCACAAAAAACACACCAGGGGGCGCAGTTTGACCATGAATGAATAAAGGCCATGAATAAGGCTTAATTAAGAAGAGAAAGCATGTCATTAACATTTCTATTCAGTTTCAACATTCTATTCAATTGTCTATTCCAGGGGTCTTCAACAGGGGGTCCTCAGAGCTACTATAGGGGGCCCGCCAAATCTTTGTGTGATAGGATTTAGTTTTTTTTACATAAACCACTTGAACCCTAGAATTCCTTTTCTGAGGGGAACATTAGCCGAAAATAGCAGATCTACAAGCTCTCAACGCCTCGTATCGGCTATTTTTTGGCAAAGAGGCTATAGGGAAAAAAGAGCAGACTAAGTAAAAAAAAAAAAACTTTAATCTTTAACACTATTTTATATAATATAGAGTAGGGGGTCCCTGCTTCATCTCTCTCTCAGCTAGGGGGTCCCTGGCCTGAAAACGTTGAGGACCCCTGGTCTATTCTATTGTGGCCATTCAGTTTCCATCATTACAATGACAATGGGATATACTGTGCCTACAGATCAGAAAAATAACTACAGTGGATACATCTTTTATAGTTTTATTTTATTTTATTTTATATTAAAGCTGCAATCCAGAACTTATTTGAATTAATAAAACCTCATTTGAACTAATCTGTTCATACATACAATCTTTAGCAAATCATTCTGCAGTGTATGATGAAGGTGGTGGGGGGAGCACTTGCAATATCCTCAGGGCCCACAGGTTGAGAACCACTGGTGTGTGTGTAGAAGATTATGAATAGGGAGAAGAATATTAAAGGGCTAAACATACTCCAGGCTTTGCCTCCCTCACACATTCCAAAGTTATCACGAGGGAAATGCATTCCTTCCTTCGATGGTTAGGAGCATTCTAATAACCTGTGGTTTCCACTGGCACTACTGCCTGAAGCTATTAATAATAATAAACTCATTCAAGAGGCTAACCCCCCAAAGCCAATTCCTCAGTATGATGATGCAGAACAAAGAAAAAAGATCCTCAAAAGTCTCTCCAACGATCACAGTTTGCAGTCCCACCTGCAGTAACCGGCCCACTCCCATGACAGCGCACAAGCCACTCTGATCCTTGAGTAGCCAATGTATGCCCCAAGTGGTGAGATGTACAAACCACAGCTCTGCCACTGGACAAATCAGTGTTTTAACCCATTACGACCTGAGGCCGATTCCACAAATTCCTTCTAAACCAGTAGTTCTTTGAAGATTTTTCTAAAATGTTTAGCTCGTTGGTCTGCTATTTTTGAACAGCAAACGCTAAAATCTAAAATGAAACGGATGCCTTCCCGGTTTTAAATAGGTTAAAAGGCAGTCAACCACCGCAGGAACTGACGTTGAGGATTGCCTCTTGACTAAGTGGTAGAAATGTATTGTCTGACTTGTCTCATGCAGGAGACCCATGCTCAAATCCCAAATATGACGTTACGGATTGCAGCTTTGAGGAACAATGCTGTTTTACAAGGAAGACCTGACAAACAAACATTTTTTGTTACAGAAGAATAAAGATAAAAATGATAAAAGGCAATCAATATGTGATCATAAACCCAAATTTGTGTGATCACAATTCCATGCTGCCATTGGAATCTTTCCAGAAGCGATTCCGATCAGTTTCATTAGCTGATGATTCAGCGATTCTCTATCAATGCATTTAACAACCTGCTTTTCCTATTTTGGGAATGTCGTGATGGGAGAAAATTCAAAAAAAATAAACGTAAAGGCCTATGCTTACTTTATAAAAGTTGTGTTGTGGAGCGAAAACACCAGAGCTACAAGCTCACAACATGTCCTGATGCGACGAGTTGTGAGCTTTTAGATCTGCTATTTATTTGCATTGTGTGACATGTCAGGCTCAAGTTGTTGAGTATAAATCAGTCCAGGCTACGAGGAAATGTCAGGGTTTGGCGTCTTCTGTGCGGTCCTTCTGTGGGCTGGAGAGCTGGACAGAAGACAGAGCCTCGTCCAGTGGGAGTGAAGGCCCGTCTTCGCTGGCCAACAGGTTGTTCTTGCGAAGATGACAGGCTTGTTGATAAGGTGGTCGGATGGGCGGCTGTGTGGGGGGCGTGTACCGGTACTCCTTACTGCCATCCAGCTAAGAAGAAGGAAAAAATGCAGTCAAGTGTCAATAAATATCAATTCAAATGTTTTTTTGGGCGTTGCAACCGCCCCTATATGTGAGGTTTGGACATCGACCCAATTGCACCCCCCCAACCCTGCGCTGTGATTGGCCACCATTGTACCGTGATTGGCCACCATGACTCTATTCAGGACTGTGATTGGCTAGAAACACATGACACATGTGCATAGCCCTATAAATAGGACTATGCACTCAAAAAGAACACTTTTATGTTTTTTTTAAGTGAATCACTTCCATCACTGTGATGACCACTGTGACCACACCGCCCACTTCACACTGGGTGTGATTTTTTTTTGCTTTTTGCCCATTTTCTCCCCAATTTAGTCGCTATGCCAATTAATTCCTCCCCACAATATAAAACAATCTCTTTCTTTACGTCATGGCCCATATTTCATGAGACTGACTGGTAAATCGAGAGCCTTGCCTTCTATACTGCTCCAAACAATAAAAAGGCATTTGTGTGTGTTTGTGCATACATGTAGTAATCTATTCTGCAGATCCATGATTTCTACCTGAAGAGGGTAGGTTCTGTCCGAGTCAAAAGCACTAAGATCACCACAGGCAAGGAACGGAACGATGATCCTGTTTGGTCCCTCCAGCTGGTTAAAATCCACATCTTTGAAAACACAGAAGAAAATCAACGATTACAAAACATGGAAACTAATCATTATACTCCAGGGTGAGAGCACACACACAGACAGACAGTGATTTCCAATGAATTATGAAAGATTAATTATTAACGTTATGGTTAATGATTATTACCATAGGAGTGATCCAGAAGCGGGTTGGACATGTTGGGAACATAGCCCTCAGGGGGAGAGTAGTTCTGACACACTACAAAGGCCTCTGCAGAAAGGGACACAGACATTACAGAAAAACAAGTCAAATGGAATGTTATAATAACAACCATTTCACATAGTCTAGTGGAGGGGGTTCTCCATTTATATTCCCCCTGGTAAGCAGGACAGGAAGTGGCCCTGCTGAATGCATAACCACTGCATTCCACAGTGCATTCTGCATTCATGCATAATACAGATACAGTGATAGTCTGATCATGACAATATGAACAGTCTTTAGGGGCATTTGCACAGGGAGCACATGTTATGGGCTTACAGATCAGCTATTTTCAGTGAAAAGATTTGGTGCAGGGGGGGGTTGGGGGGGTGGAGGACAGGCTCCCCCGAGGGGGAACCCTGGTCAACAAAGTACCTTATATACCTATTAGGATTGTCACAGAATTCTGAATCAATCAGTAATTGATGAAGCAATAGGAGTCGAGACAATATTCTAGGTGGTGATGGTTATGTTTTAATTTACATGATAGCATGTAAATTAAACCATACGTTAGACCACTGGTTCTCAAAGTGGGGTCCGGGGACCCCCAGGGGTACTTGAGGGGGTTCCAGGGGGTCCCCAGCTAAATGATGGATAGGATCCAAATGAACCTTTATGGGTCTGTAACTCTGAGAGTGTACAAATGGAACCAAATGGACCCTAACGGGTCCATTTGGTTCCATTTGTACACTCTCAGAGTTACATTAACATTGATTTTACAATATATATTGGGGTCCCAGAGATAGAAATGCCATAAAATGGGAGTCCGTAGCCCTAATGCATGTCAAACTGGGGTTCATTGAAATCAAAATGGTTAAGAATCACTGCTAGAGCCGTAAAAAAATCTTCTCTTATGGGGGTCCCTGGCATATCTTTTGAAATGGGGGTCCTCGGGCTAATAAATGTCAATTTGGGGGTCCTTGACATGAAAAAGTTTGAGAACCACTGCGTGAGACACACAGTTTAACACAGATCGGATGGTACGGTAGTTCTGCCAATGAGCTCATAGCTCAGACCATAGTTATATACTGTACTAGCTGCTACAAAGACAAGCTGAACCATAACAGACAGGCTGTAACAAAAACAATAGCTATCAGGCCTAGCGGAGACATCTTGGCTACCAAATATCATGTCATATCATTATGTATTATAAGTGATGGTAAAATATAAAAAAGGTTAGAGATAAACATCCATAACAACAATATAGTATAATGTATAATTCTTCCTCTAGGATCATTGGGAAGTCACTGAACAGGGGACCAGCTCTAAGGCAAATATGGTTGATATTGCAATAACATGTTCTAAAGCTCGGTCTCGGGCCCATCCAAGCCTAGACTGAAAGAACGAGCCCCATCGATGGTCTTGAAGGGCGGATCCAAATCCAGCCGGCAGATTCCTGCGGCGCTTCCTGATTGCTTCACCAATCTATGTCCCCGCCTCCCCTCCCCTCCCCCCCTCCCCCCCCGGCCTGTGCACGGAGCACGCTGACGTCACCAAATTTAGAGTGACGCCCCTCTGCACTCTGATTGGTTAGGAGATAACAAGGTCCTAAGACCAGTGTTCCTGCATGGTTCACCCAGCCTTTTTTTCTTTTGAAACAAAAAAAAAAGTATGGGTTTCCGAGGCTAATCCAAGCCTGGCTCACCTATGCTGGAGTTCCTGCTGCTCCGTGGCTTGGCACACGTCACGCCGCTGAAGAAGATCTTCAGCTGGGAGTACAGAAGGGTCACGTCCTTGCCCCTGAAAATCTGCACAGGGACAAGGATGAAAGGAAGCGTGGGCTTTTTTTTTTCTCCATGATTTCAACAACAAGCCAAAGAACATCTACAGCCAAAAAGCCATGTAAGATCAGGTGGATAAGCATGCTTTTTCTTGTCAGTAATTGTTGTTACAGCTGGACTACTACTGGGCTACACACTGGCCATCTGCGGTCAATCAAGTACTGTAGCACACTGCTCTACAGCTCCACCTGCAGTATGACTGTAACACCCAGGGCCATTGAGAGAAAGAGTTGTAAATGAGGACTAGTCATATAATATTCAATATTCTTTAATTAATTGCCAAAATCAACCTAGTCGATTTGGAATTTGTTTTTGTGTTCTAGAGATAACAAGCAGATGATGATGAGGCAAGATTTTCACGCCCTGCTCCAGAAAAGGTTGAGAACCACTGCTCTAATGACATAGCGGAAGTAAAGCGGAACCCAATAGTTCCAAACAATACTGTGTAGTTCCAACGTTGAACCCAAAGCACACTCGGCCACATGAACAAAGTGATGGCGTCGCGGCGAGATCAAAGAGTGCAGGACCTCTCTTTGTGGGAAAAAAAAATCTCGAAACGTGGCACAAAGCGAAGCGTTTTGAGCTTGTAGATCTGCTTCTTTTAAATTTGAATCCTGAAAATTAACAGTTTTGGATATATGAGGTTTCCACCCGACAGAGATGATATGCAGTATATTGGACATACCTTGGCGACAAATGTCCCCCCAGGTTTCAGGACATGTGTGGTGATGTTTAGAGCCTTAGATGAAAAAAAATAAGAACATGTTTAAACAAACTTTACAACATATTAGGGACAGTTATCATTAGGTGAATGAAGCCATCTAAATCCACTCGACGACCTGCAGTACTCACAGCCAATAGGAGTTGAGCTTGGATGTACTCATCAACGTCATGGAGACCAGTCACTATGGATAATTATGAAACAGTCAATAATCAATAAGAGGAATGCTTTGATTAGATCAGTGGTTTTCAACCCTTTTCAAATCAAGGTCCATTCTTTATTCAGCATTTGAGCCACGGAACCACCCTTTGATGAGATTTAGACTCTCAATTCCTAGACTTAGAATATTTTGTTGTCGTTGGATAAGATTTTGTCCACAATTCCATGCTGTATTGATGTGGTACCATAGGAGAGATGACAGGCAAACGTTGATCAAAATAACAATTATTTAATTAAGTAATGCACATGATTAATAATAATTTAACTCTATAGATCTTTAACTCAAGAGTTAAAGATCTATAAGGGTCCATTTGGTTACCAACTCTCCATCATTTAGCTGGGGACCACCCGGAACCGCCTCAAGGACCACTGGTGGTCCCCGGACCACTGGTTGAGAACCACTGGTTTACAGGTATGAAACTTGTGGACTGGACATATGTGGCTTATCAGGATGAAGTTCTAAAAACGTACCATCTGGTGCTCCGTCACAAACAACGAGATCTGCCGGCTGTCCCTCAAAATGTCTGATAATCTCTTGAGCCGTCGAGATCTGAAAGCAAAGTTATGGATGAGAGAGACCGCTTTTGGCACAGTATGGCACATTGCAGTGTCCCTGAGATACACAGAATATCGTTGCGATGTCTTTCCCCAAAGTATTAGAAGAGCTGGCTTCAGTCCATAACACTGTCCTTCGGGGCTTAAGGATGACATTTCCCATGTACAAAAATGTGAGGGAACTGCTGTGTCCATAGAGAATGCCTTTTGAGCTGAGGAGTGCTTTGGATATCATGTCCATAACACTCGCACACAGCATGATGCCCGCACTGTTTGGTTCAAACCTATCAACCATTCTAGCTTGAAGTGCCCACGGTGCAGCACCAAAAAAAAACGCTGGGCGTCGGGAGCACGATGGTCGGCACTGGGGAGAGAAGCGCACCAGCGCGTCTTTACAATAGAAATTCATGCAAGACTGGCACTGCCTGCTCAAAAGGCGTCCTCTGTGGACACGGCCCCTTACTTGTTCCATTTACCTTGGTGATGTCACCCTGGATCTGTGTCACACCTGGCAGAGGAGCCATGGCCTGGAGGTCCACCGCCACGATCTTTACCTCCTCACTCTGTGGTTCCTGGGTCTTCACATCTCTTTGTTCATCCTTTACTCTGGTTTAGATCATAGAAGACAAAAATCATAGAAGACAAAAAGATAAACAACTCAAAGACATGGCATACAGTGACCAGACGTCCCGGTTTGTCTAGGACTGTCCCGGTTTCCAATATTAAAGTAAAATAATAGTAGTTTTCAGCACTTGTTTGGATTTGAGCAGCAGTGGCCTAAAGGTTAGAGAAGGTTATGCGTCGGCTGATCAGGTTTCAGGTGAAACCTGAGGATTGGTCTCAAAAAAACACCTGATCTTCTACTACTTCTACTTTATACCCACTAAGGCACGGCCGCCCCACTTAGATAGATGTTTATCATGTTCTGTTCTGTTGAAAGGTACAGTCACCAGGTGTGCTTAAAGCAAAACATAATGAACAAACATGTAGGTTAATTTAAGGGTCCTGCTTCAAGTGTATTTAAAATATGTTCAACATATGTTGTCATTTACTCTAGTATGTAGGGGACATACCTGAGCTTACGGCTTAGAACCTGACTCCAGCTGCCCGGGGCGGCACACAGGTCCACTGCTCTCTTCACTCCTGAACCAGAGAGACAAACAATGATGCACAGAATGTCACCGGGCTGATAGTGCAGACAACTAAAGACCTGTTTGCAAGATCAGGGTTCTAATATGGTCAGTGGTTCCCCAGCTATATTTGGCTATTCAAAAATATCCCATTTACAAGCTCACAACGTGTCGCATTGTGAACTTGTAGATCGGCTATTTTTTGGGAAAATGTTTTACACAAATCTTGTCTTATTGGGGGTACCTGGCCCAAAGTTGTTTCAGATGGGCGTACGTGATATGAAGATATTACTACTATTGTTGCTGTCGGGTGGAAACCTTGTATGTCCAGAACCGTCCCTTTTTTAATAAAAGAAATTGTGAAAATAGCCGCTCTACAAGCTCAGAACGCTACTACTTTTGTGCGACACTCTTGTATGATGAAGAAGGCCATTAATTTACGGAAGAAAAAAAAAATTGAAATATAGAGTTGCCTGAAAGCAACGCTATATTAAAAAAATCACACCCTGTGTGAAGGTAGCGGCGCCTTTGATACATTTTGTCATCGATATGTGTTTATAATGTGTTTATAGCCATGTGTCACGTGAAGCTTGACCAATCACTTTGTTGACGGGTCTGACCAATCAGAACGTTGACGGTGAACACGGACAAAGTCAGGTATAGAGCAGGATCCGCTCTGAGCGCCGCTAAAAATCACACCCAGTGTGAAGAGAGTGGTGCCTTTGAAAGTGTAACTGGTTGCATCCGCAACAATATGTTGTCACGTGACAACATATTGTCACGTGTCACGTGAAGCTTGACCAATCAGCCGTGCTCAAACATACGGACGGACATACGGACGCACGGACAAAGTCAAATGTAGGAGTGGTTGGCACCACTCAAAAACACTTGGGCACATGATGTACCTTTGAACAGACCAAACTCCTCGTCCAGCTGCAGCAGTTTGAAGGCGCTCCTGGCCCTCCAGCCCTCCTCCTTGGCCAGACGGTAGTAGATGTCCCGCTTGTCTTTAGACGACCGACCCATGTTCACCTGCTATGACAACGGCCACGCCCTGGATGGATGGATGGATGGATGGATGCCTGGGGGATTACAAAGAACCACATTTGACCACTTTCACCCCGGCGTCCATATTTTGGGCATGTCATTATTGGAGAGGAAAAAAAAGAATAACAGATCTACAAGCTCTCAATTGCATCACATGTTTGAGCTTTACAAATGCTTTTTATGAATATTTTAGCCATACGCAAGTGATATTCTTTGGTTGTTTTTTTTTGGTTAAAAATGTAAAGCTCTATATTATACTATATTCTGATAGTAATCATTGCTATAGAGTGTTTGTTCAGTAACAGGGGTCTCCCTGACTCTCTACAGCTCTTTAATAAAACTGAAAATAGTCATAGTACAGTCTCAGGTGGGTCACCAATAGCATCCAATCCATTCAGGAGAGAATAACCATTTATCAGCTTCTATTTTATAGTGTTCCAGTTCCTATTGTGTCTGCTCATTAATGTATTTATTTCATTACTTACAATTTCACTTGTTTATCATGTCTGTGCATGAGATCTCTCTCCTAATAGAGAAGACTGGGATGGGAATATAGACCTACTGCATTAACACAACAACAACAACTTAAGGCCAGTCCACACCAATGCAACTACTTGCAACCATTATCCCCAATGGCAGTTGCATTGGTGAGGTATGGCATGTTAGCCTAACTACAGCATTGGTTCTGCAGGTGGGGTCCTTGAGGGAGGCCAGGGGGTCCCCAGCTAAATGATAGATAGTTAGGAACCAAATGGACCCTTATTGGTCTGTAACTCAGAGACTGTACAAATAGAACCAACGGGTCCATTTGTACAGTCTATGAGTTAAAAAAAAACAAAAAAAACATTGATTTTACAATATAAATTGGGGTCCCGGAGATAGAAATGCCATTAAATGGGGGTCCGTAACCAATGCATGTCAAACCAGGTCCTTGAAATTAAAATGGTTGAGAATCACTGCTAGAAATCTTCCCTTATGTGGGTCCCTGGCAACTGGCATATCTTTACAAATGTGTCAATTTGGGGGATCGGATCAAACACATCTATGATGATAGATAGTCTTGATCCAAGGCTAAACATCCATAAACAACACAATTAAGCAGTTTAAGCAGCAGAACAATGGTAATATATTCCTTCTTTTCAAGCTGTCTGTATTTTACTAGCCCTGAAACATGACTGTCAGTCATGGTGCCGAGTCCCCCTGGTTTATGGCGGTGTTAGATTTTTTTTACATTGCCAACTCTCTCACATGTACATAAACGTTCAGATTTCAAATATAAAGTGCTTACCCCCGAGCCACGGATGTTACAAGGCGACCCGGACCACGATAAGTACCCGTATCTCCCGTATTGTTCAACAAAAAGCATTTTAATCCCATCGCCGGCCATTTTTTATTTTTTGTAATGTATCAGAGTGCAATACACCTCCCAACCATTAGTGTCGCACGTTTGAACGTATCGGAGACAATTTGGAGAAAATGGCCGGCGATCGGATTAAAATGCTTTTTATTGAACAATACGGGAGATACGGGTACTTACCGTGGTCCGGATCGCCTTGTAACATCCGTGGCTCAGGGGTAAGCACTTTATATTTGAAATCTGAACGTTTATGTACATGTGAGAGTTGGCAATGTAAAAAAATTATCGAAAACCGCTATAAACCAGGGGGACTCCGCACCATGACGCTTGTCGTCATGTGAACCATGGCTAGTATTTTACCATCTGTACTGAAGGCCTAATGTAACGTTACTTAAGACTAACTAACAGCTTAACTTACAACCACATAATGTCACCCTGAATACAAACGACTGATAAAGAACAACAGTTTAATGCATTAAAATGTTAAATCTACTCACAGCAGCCTGTAGAAAAACACAGACTTTAGTTCCAGTGTGTTGTTCACGTGTAATTATTGATAGTGGCAGGACCAGTGTTGCCAGATGTTGTGAGAGAAATAAGCAACCAGGTCTAGGAAAACAAGCCCAAAAATAAGCAGCTCTAGGGCCATTATTATGAGCACGTTAAACACTGTATATATTAAAAAATAGCAGATCTACAAGCTCACAACGCGTTGCGATGCGACGCATTGTGAGCTTGTCGATCCGCTATTTTCAAAAAATCTTGAGATAAAATGTGGAATATTTGGAATATTTTTAAACATTATTGTATTTTTATTTATTTTGTATATATATATATATATATATATATATATATATATATATATATATATATATATATATATATATATATATATTTTTTTTTTTTTTTTTTTTTTTTTTTTTATTATTATTTTTTTTTTTTAATTGAATATTCTTTAAACATTCTACAACACAAATCGGGTACAGGGGGCTCCCTGGTACAAAACATTTTCAGATGGGGGAGGAGGGACAATTTACATGTTAATATCAAATATTTGAGAGCCACTGGTTAAGATAATCATTAAAAAAAAAACTTTGGAAGCAAGCCCCAAATAATAAGCAACTTAAATTTTGGAAACAAGCCCAAAATACATAGCCTGGGTGCCAGCCTGCTTCGCTACGTTCGGCGGATTTTTTTTTCTCTCTGCGCGGAGAGAGAAAAAAAGTCCGCCGAACGCAGCGAAGCAGGCTGGCACCCAGGCTACAAAATACAAGCAACTTCACAGAAAGATAAGGCCAAAGTCGCGTATAATAAACGGACATGGCAACGCTGGGAAGGACCCCGCCTGTGCAAATTGTCACTACAAATGTTAAGGAAATACCAAATAAATAAATTAATGAGTGAAGCGGAGGGCAACTAAATGGTCTACGTTTAACAAGGTGAACTATTTGCTTTTTACACCCATGGTGCGACTTAATTTAAAACACAAGCAATAATTATCCAGAACATTATTTGAGAAAATCAACGCCTCGTTATTTTTTATCAATGACCACACGGTGGCACCAACGTCCTTTCTTTAAGTCGATTAGCCACCGAGTCAAGTGATTAGCCTATTCATGTCATAAGGTTGATAGATAGATTTGCGCACTGTGAGCTTGTAGATCTGCTATTTTCACTCTTTTAAAATGTTGTTAACACACTCATTTAAAAAAGGGGAATTGTTTTGGACGTGCAACGACATAGCAAGTGTTAGAATCACCTGTGTTATTTTTTCAATCTGAAAGGTCATCCAAAATATATTGTACACATGACCTGTAATTCTCTACAGTACTACACACACATTGTTCTCCTCTGTCTGTCTGTCTGTCTGTCTGTCTGTCTGTCTGTCTGTCTGTCTGTCTGTCTGTCTGTCTGTCTGCCTGCCTGCCTTTCCCAGATAGTGACTGACAGTGTGGCCAATTAAAGTCCATGTAATGGTTGTCTGTCAGACCAATGATGCCAAGTGCATTATTTTGTTTGACAGTCCTTCCTGCCTTCTGCAAGAACAGTTTGCCAACTAACAAATCTTTTCAGGAATGCTGTACTAGTCTGGGCTCCAAAATACAAACACTATTGAATCACACGCACACGCACACGCGCACACGCACTGACGCACACACACACACACACACACACACACACACACACACACACACACACACACACACACACACACACACACACACACACACACACACACACACACACACACACACACACACACACACACACCACATGTGGTGGTGTGTGTGTGTAGCACTCTGACTCTGTTTGACCAGAATGGAACACCTATGAAGGAAGTAAGGAAGAGGCCCAAAATCCTGTGTGGTGAGACATGACCTTTGACACTATCCTGTTCCTGTTTCTGGTTTGACGTGAATTTTGACCTGAAGGTCAAGATTCAATTTATCCCCTGAGCAAAATTCAGCACTTGTATTGGCAGGTGACCTATAGCACTTCAAATCTGGGGTAGAAGAGGAATGTTCCATAGTGCAGCTTTAATTATAGTCCAAAAGGACGTCTTCACAGTGTTGAATGGTTTGCAGCACATTTGGCAAATACTAACTAAAAGATTGCACTTTATGCCATGTTTATTGTTTTGTTTGTTTGTTTGTTTGTTTGTTTGTGTATTTATTTGTGTATTTATTTATGTATTTATTTTATGTATGTATTTATTTGTATTTGTGTATTTATGTTATTTATTTATGTATTTATTTATTAAATATTTATTTATGTATTTGCGTACTTGTTTATTTTTTTCTTACATACCAGACTTGACCACCAGGGAGCACTGTGGACTATGGTTTATCACTGAATCTCTCTGATGCTGTAGCTATAGTCACTGATACTGCAATCATTTTCTTTACATGTCTTTTAGGATACAGTTATTTACTAGGTCTTCCAAAATGAAAGAAATGGTTTCCTTTCAACTTTGTTTTTAAAAGGCTTTTCCCAGAGCTCAGTTGGCTGAAACGTACATAATATAAAACAAAAGTGATGTTGACATGCGGGGTTCTTGAGGTTTCAAAGACCTCAGATGTCTGTTTGTTTAGTGGATGTGGAGCTTCTCTTTGATCAGCAGGTGCTCATGTGCTCACATGGTCCCTTAATAGTAAACTGTAGATTAGGATCTGTGGTAAACAAAGTCCACACGCGGTGGTTGGTCATTTCAGTGGTGGAAAGTAACTAAGTAGCATACACAGTGGTGGAAAGTAACTAAGTACATGTACTCAAGTAGGCCTACTGTACTTAAAGTACAATGTTGAGGGGTTTCAATGTTATCATTTTTTTTTTTTTTTTAACTTTTTTTCAAAATGTCAGTACTTTTACTTCTACTCCACTACACCAGGGGTCTTCAACAGGGGGTCCGGGACACCTAGGGGGTCCTCAGAGTTAATACAGGGGGTCCGCCAAATCTTTGTGTGATCTGATTTTTTATTTTACCTTAACCACTTGAACCCTAGCATCCCTTTTCTGAGGAGAACCAAAAATAGCAGATCTACAAGCTCACAAGCTTGTAGATAGGCTATTTTTGGCAAAGAGGCATAGGTGTAGAGGGAAAAAAGAGCAGATCACGTAAACAAAAGGTGTTGAATCTGAAACACAATTTTATACGATATAGAGGGGGTCCCTGCTTCATCTCTCTCTCAGCTAGGGGGTCCTTGGCCTGAAAACGTTGAAGACCGCTGCACTACACCTCAGAGGCAAATTGTACTTTTTACTTTTTAGTAAACTTTAGTTACTAGTTACGATGTAGATTTGGACAAAACATACACAAACCATCTCATTTGAAAATAACCTAAATAAAAGCCAATCAACAAAATTGCACCCACTGTTTTACCCCTGTAAACCTGTGCTGTGACAATAAAGATGATTCTGATTCTTACTGAACATTTAAATGAAATGTATTTAATTCTCTTTAATCTGCTATTCTCGCTGTTCATCATACAGCCGAGTATATAGAGCTTAAGTGGTTAACTTTTGGGTCGAACAGGTCAAAGGTCAAGGTCACAATTGAAGTCATGGGTTGAAACGACATAATTGGTCATGTGTTAGCAGAGGTGGAAAGTAACTGAGTACATTCACAGTTTTTACTCAAGTAGGCCTACTGTACTTTAGAGTACAATTACGAGGATTTCTTTTACTTTATGCAATATTTCCAATTTTCTAATATTGTACTTTTCACTCCACTATAATTATTTGAAAACCTTAGTTAGTAGTACGTACTTTATAGAGTTGTCCTTAAGTCCTATTAAATACTTTAGCTGTTTGAAAAACAAAACAATACAAGGTCACAACACCCTGCAAAGTGACGCATTGTGACCTTGTAGATTATCAGTTATTTTCATTTTGAAAACTTGTGAAAAGGGATATTCTGCATTAATGAGTACTTTTACTTTGGTATTTTTAGTATGTTTTGATGCCAATACTTTTTTACTTTTACTCAAATTTCCTTGTAACAGAGTATTTTCTACATTGTGGTATTGATACTTCTACTTCTTCCAAACTTCTTTCATCACTGCTGTACAGTTCGGTTTGGTTTGTGATCAAACATGGCTTCACTTGTAAAGCCATGCTGTCTGAGTTAAAACTGTAAAAGTCACCAGCAAAACATGGGGACTTTTCCTGGTGGTTTGTCGTGGTCCAATAAATGTTTTAATTGGACCATGTACTCATAACGTCATCACATTCAAAAAAAGAGAGTTCACAATAACATGATCTCCATGTTTCTGGGTATGGTGGTTGCTATTTTCTTCTGTTCCTGAATACAGAAGAAAGGAAAATAAATGAGGCTGGTGAACTTACCATGACTTTTCCAAACAGCTATGTTTGATTGAACCTTTATTTATACAGGAGGAATCCCGTTACGATACGAGATGTCTTTTACGAGGGAGGCCCTGTTTCAATGTATGTACATCTATGTATTGTATGTTTTACAGCAGGGGTTTTCAATGTGGAATCAGGGGGTTCCAGGGAGTCCCCAGCAAAATTAGTTAATATCATCAAAATAAAGGTTTTATCACTTTATCTATACTTCAGCTATTCAAAAATAGCTGATCTATAAGCTCACAACTTGCCCCGGAATAGGGATGCTGAGGCAGTGGTTCTCAAACTCTCAAAGCTCAGGGCGCCCCTGTACATAACTTTTTCATCCATGGCACCCCTGAATGACTGTTTGTGAATCTCACACTTATGTCATATTACGGTACATAAATATGTGAATCTTTCCCCCTAAGACCCAGTATGTCACGAGTAAAACTTGAGCAAATAGCCGTTTCCATTAGGACAGATTGAAAAATAATGTTATACTTAATGTTTAATCACTGGGGGGAACGTTCACCAAAAATAGCCGGCCTACAAGCTCACAACGCGTCACAACGTGCTATTTTTGTCAAAGAGATTTGGTGTAGATTGAAAAAGAACGCACCCAAGACTGTCTGTTTTACGTAAGTATAGAGGTGGAAGTATAGAGATATTGATACATTCCAAATGTTAAAGTATTCTGTGGCACCCACCCAGTGGTGGAAAAAGTACTCAAATGTTTTACTCAAGTAAAAATATCAATACTGCAATGTAGAAGTACTCTGTTCCAAGTCCGGAATTAAAAATTTACTTGAGTAAAAGTACAAAAGTATTGGTATCAAAATGTACTTAAAGTACCAAAAGTAAACATACTAACATGTTGGAAAATAGCAGATCTACAAGCTCACAACGCATCGTGATTCGACGCGTTGTGAGCTTGTAGATCGTCTATTTTCAAATAGCCTAGGTATAAAATAGGGCTAAAGTGGTTAATGTATGTTTTATAATGTAATAATTTATATCTGCATAGTAACTGGTAACTAAAGTGTTCAAATAATCGTTGTGGAGTAAAAGTACAATATTTGCCTCCGAGATGTAGCAGAGTAGAAGTAAAAGTTTAGACAATTGGAAATACTCCAGTAAAGTAAAAGTACCTAAAAATGGTGGCATCCCTGGACTTGTCTCATGGCACCCACTTGAGAAACCCTGTATAGAGTTCAAGTGGTTACATTCACCCTTTGTTCATTTTGTAGTAGAGCCTATTTTTAATGCTCAGGGACTGAACTGTTGGCCAAACTCCACTGAATTCCTTCTGTTCACAAATGTTATCAGTGGTATTCTTAAGGCGATGACGTGGTGTGAATAGTTGGAAGGAACGGGGAGTGCGAGCACAGCCTGACCCCCGGACCGGAGGAAATAAACAATCACCTGCAGATTGGATTTCTCTGCTGGACATGTTCCTGAAAGTTATTATTTCGTTCTGCCAAAATATTTCCAATGCCTGGGAAGGACACCATGGCTATTTTTATATGACCAACCACACACACACACACATGCGCTCACGCACGCGCACATGCGCACACGCACGCAGGCACTCAGGCACGCACACACGCAAAGTTTGGCTACCTCATCCCTGCAAACTACACTATACTACACACGACTGCTCTGAGTAATTTTAGATAGTATCTAGTGGGTGGAAATCTTGTACTGTACAAGACAAAACTGTTTCTTTTGCATTTTTCAAAGAAAAACCTGTCAAAATACCGATCTACAAGGTCACCACGTGTCGAGCTTGTAGATCTGCTATTTTCACTGCTTTTGTGAGACACTCTTGTATGATGAAGTAGGGCATTAATAAAACAAAAGCATATGAAATATGGAGATATGAAGTTTCTGCCTGACAGCAATGATATGAAGTTCAAGTTGTTTGTCTTATCTGTGGCGGGCGGGCGGGCTGGTGGGCGGATTATGCCCAAATATGGACATGGCCGACATCAACACAAATCAGTGCTATAGAATGGCTCCGTTTGCTCTTGTTGTGTCTGACGTCACATAACCATATATGGAGATCCTGGACATCGGCGCAAATCGCCATCGCTGGTCCTGTGGTGAGTATGACGTCGTTCCAGATCCTGATCAGTGAGAGAGAGGGAGAGAGAGAGAGAGAGAGAGAGAGAGAGAGAGAGAGAGAGAGAGGGGCAGAAAGAGACAGAGACAGAGGGGGGATGGAGGGAGAGGTAAAAAGGGAGAACAAAAGTGAGGGAGAGAGGGAGAGAGGGAGAGAGAGAGAGAGAGAGGGGCGGAAAGAGACAGAGACAGAGGGGGGATGGAGGGAGAGGTATAAAGGGAGAACGAGAGTGAGGGAGAGAGGGAGAGAGAGAGAGAGAGAGGGAGAGAACGAGAGTGAGGGAGAGAGGGAGAGACAGAGGGAGAGAGAGAGAGGGAGAGGGGGAGAGAGAAAGAGCTTATGTCACCCACGACTCTGCCAATTGATTGAATGATTGATTGATTGATTGATTGATTGATTGAATACTGTATTGTGTTAGTAACAGTAACAGTAACAGTACAGTCAAAGGTCATGCTAAAAGGATTACACAAAAAGCTTGTTTCCAACATAGTGGTCCATGTTACTCAATTCATCATATAATACAATATTCCGGAACTTGAACAATGACGATAACCCCCGGGCAACGCCACAGCAACGCCGGGCAACCTGACAACATGTTCTGGAACAGAGCCATCATTAGTATCATTGGAAAGACCTGTGAAGAAAGTAAGGAAGAGGCCTAATTTCTTTCCAACATGTCTGTCTGCTGCGCATAGAGCCTATATTATTGCTCAACCGTCTCCCTCCATGTCCCTATACCTCAGAATATTAAGGATTCTTTTCGATGAGGTTTTCTTCCCTTCCTGTGATCTTTTGTTCTGGTGCTTGCGGATTTTGACTCACGATTCAGTGGGTGTCGCCGCGTGGCACCTTTTCCGGCACGGCACCCCACACGCTGAGCACCCACCCACGCGGGTGGGTGGGTGGGTGCTCATTCACTCACACTCTGGCACGGGAATCGAATCACTACTGCCAAAAAAACAGGGGGAAGTGAAAGGGCTTCTTAAACCAAAATGGATGTTTATGTAATCTCCCTGCATGCACCGAACACTCGAGTTTTACGTGGTTTGAAACAGCACTGGTGTTATAGTGAATAAAGAGAAAATCACAGGACACATGATGTGATGAATATAAGGAAGAAAAAAGAAAATATTTCCTTTATGTTTAATTTAGAGAATAATTATAGCAAATTTAGGAACCATCACGATGACATCATTTCTTTGGCTTCCATTGCATAGCTACTGTTACACAACACCTGCTGTATATGTTGAGCTGAGAGAGAGAGATGAAGCAGGGACCCTCCCATTACATTATTGTACAAAATTGTGTTGCAGATGAAACTTGTTCATAGCTTTCATAGATAGCTTCATAGACTTGTTTGACAGCACTATCATCAGTGTTTTGTTGTCTCCGCCAGTATGGTGGAGAGTATGTTTTCGTCTCCGTCCGTCCGTGTGTGTGTCCGTCTCAGCCAAGCTAACATTGGTCAAGCTTCACGTGACACGTGATAAAGAAAAACATCACATGGATGCAACTGGGACGTATCATCAGTGTTGTAGCCTGAGGTCATCGGGTGTTTCGGGTCTCGCAACATACAACATACACCCTCGCCCAGGTGACCCAGCCAGGGTTGATCAAGCCCCGACTTACGTCCCAGTAGCTACCCACGGTCAGTCCTGTCCACCTGTTTCCTAGGCTTCTCACTGTGTTCCACTTCCTGTCTTTTGATCCAATGAAATCCAATGAAACCGGTCAGATGACTAATGATATCCAATGAAATCCGACAGGAAGTGGAAAACACACAGCCAAGAAACAGGTGAATAGGGCAAGACAGGGCAGTCCGCTTCTCCGGAAGTACTCTGCCGGGACTCGGGGAGGCTCTGGCACGTGGAGGGACTAGGCTCTGTGGGTTGTCTCCTGGCCGGGCTCCTCCTTCGTCTCACCAGGTCCAGGACCTGAGCGCTGCGCCAGATCAGGTGCACCGCCCCGATCCAAACATTTCCTTCTGGCGTGATGGTTCCTTGGGTCGATACCACTAGATTGGGCCGTCTAATGGTATTAGCTCCACTTGCGGTTAGCTGGAATGGCCCTCCTAAAGGCTTCACCTTTGGGCCTCACCGTGGGTTTTGTTGGGCTTCTTCCTCACGGAAGACACAGCCTGGGGCGCTAACCCATACTGCTCCCGGGACAATATGTTGTCACCAATGCTTTGATTGGCTAGCGAGACGCATGATGAAATAAAAACCTAAAAATAGCACCACGCACTTCAAAAAATCATTTATATTTTTTGAAGTGAGCTTCCATCACTGTGATGACCACTGTTGTTTCTAAATATGAATGGGGTGTGATTTTTTGTCTCCGCCAGGAGTTTTACCCTCCGTGTGTGTGTCTCAGCCAAGCTAACATTGGTCAAGTGACACGTGACAATATGTAATATAAATAGGTAAGACAGGATTAATCAGGAACCGTACTGGCGGAGACCTGTGCTCCGAGGAGCACATTTTCTAGTTTTGTTATGTTTTTGTATGTTTGTTTACACATTATCTTTTCGCTTACATAATTGTTGGATTCATGTTAATGTGATTTTTAGATATTTAACCACAAACCCTCAAAACTTAGTAAGTTACTTGACCTCTGGCGGTGTACTTGGTCTTCTCTTTTTACCCTTTACACCGTAGAGTATACAGTGTAAAGGGTAAAAAAAAAAAGAAGGCCTAGATGTGTAGAGTCTACCTCTTATTTTTACAGTTACCCCGATTTACAGTGGGGGGGGAAACAATTACAAACAGATACACAATGGAGCATGATCATGGATTTGAACTGTGAAAACGATGGCATAGAAACAAACTTTAAAATGTGTTGAAGGGCAGTCCAGGAGTTGGGGGCATTAAAGGAAAAAGAGTACTTGACAAACTCAGTGTGTGCTCTAGTAGGGACTTAAGTAAAAGTCATTAGATCTTGAACGGCTCTCATTTCCCCAGGACATCTCATACAAAGGATGTTTCCCAATGAGGCTTTAAAATATAAGAGGATCCCTTACCTCTTCGCCAAAAACACGCCTTGTGAGCTTGCAGATCGGCTATTTTCACAATAGTTATCTGTACCGAGTCAAACTAAATGTAATGCTTCAACTCCTACAAGTCCAAGTGCTTGTCAGGGCTGGGGGTCCCCAGTTCAAATATGGGGGGGGGGGGGGGGTCTTAAATATTTGAGAACCAAAAGTCATTGCTCTTTAAATATACTTAAAGTACATGCTTTTAAAAATACTTAAAGTAAAAGTAGAAGTGCATTTCTTAATGTTTATATCAATGAAATGCTGTAATGTTTTCACAATGAATTTATGGGATCTTGTAACTCTGTTTCAGAGAAGTAACTCTCTGAAACCACATGCACTGCATGCACTGATATGCTTGTAGAACCACTACGTTATACAAAGCCTGCAGAAACACTTTTTGGAGGTGTGCTCTATGTGACTCTATTTTTTTGGGGTTGATTGTTGTTGTGTTCATGATATGTTTAGTTTTTTGGATTAGAAATAGGTCCCAGCCCGCGCACACATTTATGAATCCAAATACAGTCAAACGGTATCAGAACCCTGATTGATGCTCAATGTCACATGACTTAAGACACAATTTTACCTAATTAAAAAAAACTTGTCTTGACTGCCTTGCAGGTCGTCACCAGTGTTTTGAACTGGATGAAGCGTCCTTGAGCAAGGCACTGAAGCCCTAACTGCTGCAGATAAGCAGGTTTGTTAAGAGTTAAGATTATACTGTGTTATTTACACATTCTATTGTAAATGTAAGGATTCATCCTGTCAATCAGTGTGATTGACAGGAGAGATGATCAGAGGAGCAGAGTTTGTACCATTAAGGTTCCTACATGGACTGAAGAATGGGTAGAGTCTCTCAGTGAAGGTGCAGCCAGTGAAAGAGTAGAGATTAACTCTGGTCTCCACATCGTAAAAGGAGACCAGACCCTCCTCATAATCCACAAACACCCCCACTTTCTGGACCTCCTCTCTTACAGGGAGGAGGACATTAGTATCAGCAAGAGCCTCGTACTTGTTTCCTTTACTCAACCTTATAGTCCAGTGACCATCATTGGGTCTCAGTTGTATCCATCCCTTCCTGTTGATGGACTCTCTGGCCACTCCTATTCGCCAGGCAGTCTTCCCTCCAACCTGAACCTCATAGTAAAATCTTCCTGAGGAGAAACTTTGTTTTCCTAAGACATCAAGTAAAGAGAATCTCTCTTTGTTGTCTGGGAGATTCTTCCTTACGTTTCCATGACTCACTTGTTTTCCATCCTCAGACAGGATGAGCATGCATTGTGCTGTATCAGGGTCCAGAGTTATATCCACCTCATATTGCTGGAGCCTCCTCATCTCAGCATCACACAGCTTGTTCCCCATCTTGACTGAGCTTTGACTTCCACTCGGTGCTCTAATGGTTTCAATGAGAGGAGGTAAAGCCTGCTTCTCTTTCACTAATGTCCTCACACTGTGTGGAATCAGCCTTTAACTCCAGCTGCTCAAATCACGACTCAGCAAATATGACGTCATTTTCCAAAAAATGGAGTTTCATATGACTCCAGACCGGCCTCAACGTACTGTGATTGGACACATCGGGTAACCATGGCAACATGGGTCGGCCATAGCTGTATCGTTAGAGAGTCTTATTTTAACAGCATTTCTCAGTAATATGGCAATGGATTAACTGAGGACCTGTGTCAGTGTCCTAGCAAAGCAAGGGGGTCGACTGGAGAAATGGTGACAAATAGTTCACTCAAATAACGTTATAAACAGTGTTGGCCAAGTTACTTTAAAAAAGTAACAATAGTTAAAGTTATAGTTACTAGTTAGGCTACTGCTCTCAAAAGGTAATTTGTTAGTTACTTTACTTTAAAAAAATATATATATTTTTTTTTTAAACAGCCAACCTAAAAGTACTCAGTACTTTACAGCCTTCCCAGAAATGTACTTGAGTAAAAGTAATAAGTATCAAAACAATCTAATACTCAAGTAAAGTACAGATCCTCAGAATCTGTACTTAAGTACAGTACTCAAGTACATTTACTCCGTTACTGTCCACCACTGCTACCCTTTTCTTTTTATAGGGCCCTAAGGGTGCCACGGCAGACCATTGAAAAGCTTCCCCACCTCAGCTTAAGGACAACCAGCCCGGATGACCAGATGACCAGTCGTTGATCATCTTTGTTTTTCCTTCATTAATTGATTAATCTCAACATTTCGTCTTTCCGTTGATACATTTTCGTAAACTCATATTGTTTGGTGGTGTGATCCTTGCTAAACCGGTGGTTAAAACTGTCGAGATGAGCGGTTGTGAAGACACACTGGGGAGCTGATGAAGGCCTTTGTTGCCAGTAGAGACATGTTTCTATTGATGCAGCAGAGCCCATGTTTTGGCTGCACTTGGAAACAGTAACCTGAGCAGGGATTTACTGTCAAACACATCAATAGGGGCCTACGGCCGCTCCGACACATGAGTCAGACTTTCCGAGCTGTTCCAAAAACATACTGTAAATCAACGGAGTGATCAAGCTTTTTCCTTTCAGACCACCTGGGCACCGAGCTATAATAGCCTCAGTTTGAACCCAAAGCTCCATTTTTTTTCTCAGCAGCTGTCTTATAGTGAGGAGCAGTGGTTAGGAGCAGATGTCCTGTTGCGTCAAAAAGGTGACGAGTAGGGGGGGGGGGGGGCAGGATTTGACCACCTGTTTGATGCGACGGACGGGACACCCCTGGCTGCGACAGACGGGGGGCTGTCCTGTCGCATCACAAGTTGATCACCCACCTAATTCCAACACACTTTGCTAGTTTGGGATGGCTCAGGGTAGGAGACAGGGTTAAGCAAATATCAATGGGATTGGAATTTAAGATAGTCAAAGGGACAGTCCCTCATACCCGTCTAACCGCTTCTCCAAAGTGAGTGACACCCACACAGCCACAACACTATAGAGGGAGCGACCATGTTCTGGTACCACCCAAATTTAGAACAAACATGGGACAGTTCTCATTCTACTATACTCTACTACTCAGAGAGATGGAGGGAGGGAGAGATAGAGCTTGTGTCAACCACGGAACAACTTGGCCAATTGATTGATTGCTTGATTGATTGATTGATTGGTTGATTGATTGAATACTTTTTGCAGGGGTCTTCAAGAGGGGGTCCGGGACCCCTAGGGGGTCCTCAGAGTTACTACAGGGGGTCCGCCAAATCTTTGTGTGATTTTGATCTTTTTCTTTTTCCTTAACCACTTAGCATCCCTTTTCTGAGGAGAAGTTTAGCCAAAAATAGCCGATCTACAGGCGTTGAGAGCTTGTAGATCTGCTATTTTTGGCAAAGAGCTATCGGTGTAGAGGGAAAAAAGAGCAGACCGCATAAACAAAAAAAGTTGAATCTGAAACACAATTTTATACAATATGCTTCATCTCTCTCTCAGCTAGGGGGTCCATGGCCTGAAAACGTTGAAGACCCCTGCTTTATTGTGTTAACAGCCCCAGGAGGTCTGTTTCCAACATTGTGGTCCATGTCTAAGTGTCCTTTAGGAAGACACTGAACCCCTAACTGCTCCTGATGAGCAGGTGTGAATGGGTTCTTTCAGTCATTCATTCACTCACTCACTCATTCATTCATCATTCATTCAAACCTTTAATTATGCTCGAAAGGCACTGACGTTTACCTCATTTATAGGGGAGAAAAAAACATAACAATTGATGGTTTAATGAGCCTTTCGCGGCTTGTGCAGCCAGTTTCACTGTACAAGCCGTTTGTACTTAGACATGCATGGCTTAATCTTTGAGACGAGCATGTCTACACAATGGAGCATGATCATGGATTTGAACTGTGCAAACGATGGCATAGAAACAAACTTTAAAATGTGTTGAAGGGCAGTCCAGGAGTTGGGGGCATTAAAAGAAAAAGAGTACTTGCCAAACTTGCAGTGTGTGCGCCCCAAGGGACTTAAGTAAAAGTCATTAGATCTTGTAGGCTACAGCTCTCATTTCTCCAGGACATCTCAGACAGATACAAAGGATGTTTCCCAATGAGGCTTTAAAAAAATAAATAACAACCAATGTTTGTAGCGTTTGTAGGCCAAACAACCACCATACCATAAAGGGCACAGAATGGGACGTGAAATAACGCTGTGCACAGGGACGTGCACAGATAGACTCAAGGTGGAGCACCTGCCCTTTGCCCTCTTGACCAGAAGTGCCCTTTTGAAAAAAGGGCACAGCAGGGGTCTTCAACAGGGGGTCCGGGACCCCTAGGGGGTCCTCAGAGTTACTACAGGGGGTCCGCCAAATCTTTATGTGATATGATTTTTCTTTTTACCATAACCACTCGAAACCTAGCATCCCTTTTCTGAGGAGAACTTTTGCCAAAAATAGCCGATCTACAAGTAGATCGGCTATCTTTGGCAAAGAGGTATAGGTGTAGAGGGAAAAAAGAGCAGACCAAGTAAATAAAAAAAAGTATAATTTACTTGAGCACCTGCCCCTCAAAATGTCTGTGCACGCCACTGGTTGTGCATGTACTTTATGCTCTGTGATTTGCAAAAACATTGCTCAAATCAAATCCACGCTCGCTCTCCCCGCTCACGCATTTGTTTCATCTTGTCTAGACGGTTGTTGTAATGGACTTTTTCGACAGCCTGAGTCGCTCCTCTATTTCTAGATTACTTACTAATCCAAAATGCATGCAGCTACCAGACTCATTACTCAGACAGCAGTCGCAGATCACACATAATAACTCCGGTGCAGTCTTCACTTCACTGGCTGTTTTATTGCTCGCAGAATTTATTTAAAAATTCTTCTAACTATACCTATAAAGCATTAATAGGGGCTGGCTGGCTCTCACAATTATTCCATCCATTTTGAAAATAAATGTGAGATCTCTCAGGTCTTCTGGCACCAAGGGCCTCTTCTGGTTGTCCCAAAGACCAGGCTTAACCCATTAAAGGTTAAGCCTGGTCATTTTAGATTTGTTTTGGCTATTCAAAAACAGCAGATATACAAGCTCATAGCACGGCACAGATTGATCTAATTTTGAAAAGAAATGGTGTCAATTTGTGCAAATCTTTGAATATATATATTTTTTACTTTATCTTTGCTTCTGGGGGTCCCTGGACCAACATGTTTAGTAACATACGTTTCCTTTCCAAAGAAACTGTTAGGATTTAGAAGACATTCGTAGAATCCCCAGAAGCAAAGATTTGAGTTACAGGATTTTTCAAAAATAGCAGATCTACAGGCTCGTAGCGCGGCACTCGGTGGCGCACTATGAGCTTGTAGATCTGCTATTTTTGAATAGCCAGGTTTTAATGGTTTAAAAGTATGTATGAGGCCCGTAGGGTAGGAGCATTATCTCCTGTTTCCTTAGCGTGAGGCAGCTTGATGTAAAAGTAGTAGCACACCCCCTGGACCTGACGCTAGTATGTCGGAGGGACTTAACCCCCAAATCCCACCCTTGATGCAAGCAGGGAGGCATGACCCGGGTGGGGAAACGAACACTCTAACCCAGGGGTCTTCAAAGTTTTTCAGGCCAAGGACCCCTTTGCAGAGAGAGACAGAGATGAAGCAGGGATCCCCCACTACATATTGTTTAAAATTGTGTTTTATACAAAATGTAAACTTTTTCATAGATTTCATTAGACTTGTGTGACAGCACTATCATCAGTGTTGTGTAGCTCTGTGTTGGACTCACGTTAATGTGTATTTTCAGGCAAACACAAAGGAGGGAACGCACAGGGGCGTCAGGGCCATTCACTGTGCGTACGACGCGACACCCTCACTCTCACAGATCTGTGATTTCATACCCCCCACTTTTTGAAAAAAACAATAAATCGGTAAAATCAGGCAAAAATAAGAATTAAATAGCCTAACCCTAACACCGAAATAAAGTAACCAAAACACAAAAAAAAAACCTAACAAAATCCGCCCAAAAAACCTATCTCTACAAGATCTACAAGCTCATAGCGTGGCACTCGGTGCCGCGCTATGAGCTTGTAGATCTGCTATTTTTGAATAGCCAAAGTGTAAAATAAGGGGTATAGTAATAGTCCACCGAAAGTCCATCCCCGTGCACCTTCTGAGAGCCCGTGACGTCCCTGGGAACGCACACCTGTGTTGATGAGGTGCTAACCCACAGCAGGTAATGATGTTGAGAAGGATGAGGCCGTGAGGGTGGGGGGAGGGTGGGATAGGGGAAATGGATATATATACATTCTCTCTCTCCTGTTTGTATCGTTGTGATATTGTGTATTAAGATGCTATGTACAGTATACTCGCCCCTGGGCTTTGTCTAAAAAACGTAATAAAAAGATTGAGGATGAGGCCGCACAACTCTTGGCCACGATGCAAAAAAATATTAAAATGTACAGGAAACCAACATTTTGTCTATAATGTCTTCCACAGGGTTTAACCCTGTATTTTCAGACATTTAACCACTTTATACTAGTAAACCTGACCTTTGGCTCTGTACTTGGTCTGCTCTTTTTTTCTCCCTCTACACCAAATCTACAGAGTTTGTAGATCGGCTATTTTCAGCGAATGCTTCCCCCAGAATAGGGATGTTAGGGTTCAAGTGGTTAATGTAAAAAAAACAAGTTATCACACAAAGATTTGGCAGCCCCCGTTTAGTAACTCTGAGGACCCCCTGTTGGAAGAGCCCTGCTCTAACCCCAAGGCCACTGAGCTGTAATAGGACCACTGTAACAGACCATGTTCACACAGCAGTAAACATGTGAATATGGCCAATCACAGACTCACCCATGGGAACGTCTTGTTGTGTGTGTTCACACGCACAACACAACGAGACACACAATGACAGAGACACCCATGCACACACACACATGGGTCTGTGTTGTACTGGTGGCTACAGGGGTGGACAGTAAGTACATGTACTCGAGTACTGTACTTACCGTAAGTACAATTTCGAGATATTTTTACTTCACTGGAGTATTTACAATTGTTTCTTTTACTAGTTACTTTGTAGGTTTAGATTATTATTACAAAACATACCATATATTAACCAATTAATCCCTTATTCGAAAATAGCAGATGTACAAGCTCACAATGCGTCGCATTGCAGCGCCTCATGAGCTTCTAGATCTGCTATTTTCCCACAGACACACATGGCTCTGTGTTGTACTGATGAACTACATCAGCGGCTGAGTCAACCAGTGGTGGAAGAAGTAAGTATAAGTATCAATAACACAATGTATAAATACTCTGTATTCATTCAAGTATTGGCCTCAAAATATGCTTAAAGGTAGAAAGACGTGGTTTTCAGATGAGCCTTTCAAGTCTGTTTCCCTTATCATTGGCAACCTTGGACCCCTTATGACAAATCCTATAGCCCAGGGCAGGTGATATGAGGTCTCCATTTCTGCCTAATAGGCCTACTAAACAATGGTCAAAGACGAGAAGAATTAATAGTAAAGGTTTTCAAACGTTTTCAAAAATAGCATATCTAATGCACACATCGCGTCACATTGTGACGAGTTGAAAGCTTGTAGATCGGCATTTTTTTTTAAGTAGAAGTAGGGGCTAGATAGGGCTTAATTGGTTAATATATGTTTTATAATTATAATCTAAATAAAATAATTGTAGTGGAGTGCCTCTGAGATGTATAGTGGAGTAGAAGTATAACGTATTGAAAAATTGACATACTCAGGTAAACAAAAATAGCTCAAAATTGTACTTAAGTATACAGGACTTGAGTAAATGTACTTATAGCTACTTTGCACCATGGGTTAAGGTTAGGCAAACATGTGAAACATGTCAATAACAGAAGCACCCAAGGGACCACACACACACACACACACACACACACACACACACACACACACACACACACACACACACACACACACACACACACACACACACACACACACACACACACACACACACACACACACACACACACACACACACACACACACACACACACAATGAGAGAGAGACACCCATCCACACACATCATGTATCCGTGTCATTGTCGGGTGGAAACCTTGTATGTCCAAAACAGGTTCTCTATATTATTAGTTACTTTTTAACATTTTAATCAGTGAAATAGCTGATCTACAAGCTAACATGTGACACGTTGTGAGCTTGTAGATCGGCTATTTTCACTCCTTTTGGCCTGAAAAGTCAGGAGACCAAAAGGGGAGATATATGTTATATTTTGAGCGTTGTGAGCTTGTAGATCTGCTATTTTCAAACATTTTAGTACTTTTACTTGTGGTACTTTTGATACCAATACTTTTGTACTTTTACTCAAGTACATTTTGAATTCCGGACTTTTACTAACGGAGTACTTCTACATTGCAGTATTGATACTTTTACTTAAGTAAAACATTTGAGTACTTTTCCCCACCACTGAGTATGTATGGCATTCATTTACGGGGGAAAAAAACATTAAAATGTGAAACATGGAGATGCAAGGTTTTCTGCCTGACGACAGTGTTGTGATGACGCTCGTCATTGGCTGTGAGTCAAAGTGCAGTGTGTGTGTGGCACATCATGTGACGTGACACACAGGAAGCACAGCGTGTGACGCACACGTGCAGGAGGACAGGACTGGACCGGACCGGACTGGACTGGCATGTACTCAAAACAATGACTAAGCAATTCTCTCCCTCCCTGCACTCCAAGATGACGCGGCACTTCTCTGTTCTCTCTCTCCCCCACTGTTCCCTGCCAGAAGGAAGGATGACGAGGATGATTTTTTTCATGACGACAAAAACCTGCGTCTGCCCCTGTCTCAACGTCCATTCATCATAATGCTGCCCACATGATCAGTGTTGCCAGATTTTGCAAGAGAAACAAGCGGCCAGTGGTCTATGAAAACAAGCCCAAAAGAAGTGACTAGGCTATTTTTTAAAAAAGAATACTGAGAAACAAAGAAGTGAAATATTTTGAATATTTCTGAACTATTTTAACAACACAAATCTGGTATGTGGTTCCCTGGCACAAAATATTTTCAGAAAACATGTGGGAACCTCTGGTTTAAACAACATTAGGAAGCAAGACCAAGTAAGCAACTATACACTTTAGAAACAAGGCCCAAAAAAACACACATGCCTCAACCAATATTTACAAGCAACTTTACAGAAAAAACAAGCCCAAAGTTGCTTATAATAAGCAGGCAAGGCAACACCGAGCAAGATGTGCGTATGTCTCCTCAGACTCCACCTTATTAGCCCTGTAGCACCTGACCTAGTTATGACGACCATAATACAGACTTAGTTACCTTCGTCATTTGTTCCCATGTTTTTGTTCTTTAGACTTGTTTTTTTTCTTCTTGACCACAAGGTTAAAATGTCATTTAGATCAGGGGCCTTCAACGTTTTCAGGCCAAGGACCCCCCAGCTAAGAAAGAGATGAAGCAGGGACCCCCTACTCTATGTATAAAATTGAGTTTCAGATTAAGTTAAGATACGTTTTTTTTTTTCTTAGTCTGCTCTTTTTTCCCTCTACACCTATAAGCCTCTTTGCCAAAAATAGCCGATCTACAAGCTCACAACGCCTCGCGCTGCGAGGCGTTGTGAGCTTGTAGATCGGCTATTTTTGGCTTAAGTTCTCCTCAGAAAAGGGATGCTAGGGTTCAAGTGGTTAAAGTAAAAAATAAAAATCATATCACACAAAGATTTGGCAGACCCCCTGTAGTAACTCTGAGGACCCCCTAGGGGTCCCGGACCCCCTGTTGAAGACCCATAGTTTAACCCTTCAAATGGCTGTGTGATCATTGCTCTGATCAGCGCAACGTAGGCCTACTTATGTAACGGCTGGATTTGAAGGCCTGAAAATCGAATAGTTTCAAATGTACAGATTATGTTATGATAGCAGTGGTGGAAAAGGTACTCCAATGTTTTAATTAAGTAGAAGTATCAATACTGCAATGTAGTCTGTACTCTCTTACAAGTAAAAGTCCGGAATTCAAAAGGTACAAAGTACAACGTATTGGTATCGGCTTGGCTCGGCTATTTTCAAATGGCCTAGGGATAAAATAGGGCATGTGTGTTTTATAATGTAATAATTTATATCTGCAGAGTAACTAATAACTAAAGTTTTCAAATAATTGTAGTGAAGTATATTTGCCTCTACGATGTAGTGGAGTAGAATTAAAAGTATTGGAAATTGGAAATACTCAAGTAAAGTACAAATACCTCAAAATCGTACTTAAGTACAGTACTTGAGTAAATGTACTTTCCACCACTGGTTGATAGTATATTGTTTGCTTTAGGGAACTTTAGACTGATGCTAGGTCCTCGGTTTACCTGTGATCCTATAGTTTACTGAGGCACTACACAGTCTCTCTCTAGAACATGCTCTCTCTCTCTGATAGAGCTAGAGAGAACATTCCGTCTCATGCAGGGTTTTGCGTTAATGTTCAACACATCATGTCATTGAGTTCACGCTCTAGAGTTAAATTTGTCACGGATTCCAGTTCATTTAAAAACGGAATGCTTTCTTCTAGCCGAGGATGCATTCCTATTGACAATAGGCTATAAACAGTACTGACTGTATACGGATGAAGCATGCAGTGTCCCTTCACGTGTAGGCTATATACACTGTGACAGCGGCAACATGACACCAATGCGTCTCCAATGTGCGTCGTGCGTTTGTGTTTATGGTTGTGAAGAGTAACCATGTCTTAGAAGTGACAGTAGCACAGTGTGCGTGCGTGTGCGTGTGTGTGTGCGTGTGCGCGTGCACGTGCACGTGCGTGTGTGTGTGTGTGTGTAGCCTATATATATTTTTTCACTTCATGAAAAATATCCGTTTTGGCCATAGCCTACTGTACAAGGTTTCCTCCCGATTTGGTTTTATAATGCAAGAGAAGAACTTCAAACCAGAAGCGGACATTTTTTTTCAAGAATGAATTTGCGACTGAAGAGTGTAAAGGTCATTACACACCGGCGAATATGCGAATATACGCAAAATTCGGCCTCATTCCGAATAATTAAAAGACGCTTTTTCGCTTCGCTTTTTCGCTCCATGTAAGCTTGCATTGACTTTATAAGGTTTTTAAAAAAAAACATTATTTGCATGAAAAATTCACCCACGGTGTGTAAGGGGCTTAAGCGTTGGAGATTGTGAACCTATGAAGTAAAATCTGGAGTATTAACACTTGAGTGTGTGAAAACTTCTTAAAAGGTGACCCGTGAGGCATTTAGCTGCGGTACAAAAATTGCAGATATACAAGCTCACACAGGCTGAGCTCACAACATCTAACATATCTTCTGAACTACTGGTTTAGAAGGCATTTGTAGAATCGGCCTCAGGTCTTAATGAGTTAAAAGTCTTGCTCGGGGACATTTGGACATATATTGCAGGGCGGGCCGCATGCAGGAGTTGAACCGGTGGTCAGCGGTGGCCTTCTGATCACCAGAAAGGCTTCTCATACCCGACTAAGCTACGGCCGCCCTCAAGAGGACAGAATTCTTTCTCATTGTCTGCTGAATGTTTGACAACTGATGCATTCTGAAGGGCAGAGCAAGAGAATGTATGACGTCAAACCTAAGCCAGTGGTGGCTGGCATACTATACAATACAATACAAAACTCAACAACAGGCAGTGGTGGAAAAAGTACTCAAATTCTTTACTTAAGTAAAAGTACCAATACTGCAATATAACAATACTCTGTTACAAGTAAAAGTCCAGAATAAAAAAAATGACTTGAGTAAAAGTACAAAAGTATTGGCATCACAATGTGCTTAAAGTACCAAAAGTAAAAGTACTAAATATTTGAAAATAGCCGATGTACAAGCTCACAACGCGTCGCGATGCGACGCGTTGTGAGCTTGTAGATCTGCTATTTTCAAATAGCCTATGTATAAAACAGGGCTGAAGTGGTTAATGTATGTTTCATTATATCATAGTTTTATATCTGAAGAGTAACTAAAGTTTTCAAATAATTGTAGTGGAGTAAAAGTACAATATTTGCCTCTGAGGTGTAGTGGAATAGAAGTAAAAGTATTGGAAATTGGAAATACTCAAGTAAAGTACAAATACCTCAAAATTGTACATAAGTACATGCACTTAGTTACTTTCCACCACTGACAACACAGGCAATAAAACTAGACCATTGTGATCCAGTTACGTCGAATTATTATTTCTGTAGACATTATATAGTCTTGTTTTGGTCCAAAATAACCGTAAGCTCATTTGTTTGCTGTAATAATCTGATCTCATTGAGCATTGAACCTTGACCCCTTGGGTTTGCTGTAAACAGTCAGTGAGTCAGTCAGTCCAGACAGGAATACGGTACGAAGCCCTTTTTTTTATTCCCCATTAAAAGGATGATTATACTGTAACTGGATATGAGCTGCATGCAGAGAGACTGACAACGTCCAACCTCCACGTAATTGATTCTCCTCATTAATACGATTACGGGATGAAAGTGAGATGATGATGATGGTGCATGGTGCTCCTCGATCTAGGCTCATCATCGCACGGGGGAGTGTGTGTGTGTGTGTGTGTGTGTGTGTGTGTGTGTGTGTGTGTGTGTGTGTGTGTGTGTGTGTGTGTGTGTGTGTGTGTGAGTCACCCTGTCTCAGTATGCGGTCCATCCACTAGATAACAGCACTCATAGTGTTCGTGGAATGCACTTTGCCCACAGGGCTCCATTTGTAAATAGGAAAAAAAAAAGAAAACAGAGAGGGGAGGGGGGCTTTTAGGTATGCACATCGTACCTGTCGGGCAGAAACCTCTTATCTGCATATTCTAACTGTCTGTGTTTTTGCTTAAATTCACGCCCTACTTGACCACACAAAAGCGGCACACAAAAGCGGCAAAAGTAGCAAATCTGCAAGCTCGAAACGTGCCGCGAAGGCGCGAAGCGACTGCTTGTTCTTACTTGGTGTACAGTGCAGTGCAGTGGCCTTGCGGTTAGTGTCTGCCCTGTGAGATTGGGAGGTCGGGGTTCGATCATATAGCAAAGACTATACAAATGGGACCCAATGCCTCCCTGCTTGACACCCAGCATCAAGTGAAGGATTGGTGGGTAAGTCCCTGTAACATACTACGTCATGTCCAGGGGATGTACTTGTACAGTACATCAAGCTGCCTCACGCTAAGGAAACAAGAGATGGCACAATTTCTGTCATACGGGTATAGTTCAGAAATGTATGCCTATAATGACAATCTGATAGAAACTACGTGCCTTTCTCTTCCTGGAAAGATGATGTAATAGAAGTCATTACTCTTGCATTAATTACAAATAAATAAATACCTACAAAAGTTGGAAATCATGTTCGAAATGACCAAACCTGCCTATACCGAGCAATGGTAGACAGGTTTCTGAAGTGTCCACAGCCCTCCTCTGAGACACACAGTGAGTACTAGACATAAATGGTGCAATCTTATAATGAGCATTGGTGAGGACCAATTATGTGAGAATAGGTTGACAATGGGTGAAGTGATCAATTAACTATACTTAAGCCCTTCTTCTTTCTACAAATAGCGGGAAATAGCTGATCCACAAGCTCACGACAAGCTTGTAGACTTGTACTGAGAGTCTAAGTGTTTAAATGTCTGAAAAAAACAAACATTAATTTACACAACACTGATGATAGTGCTGTCAAACAAGTCCATGAAGCTATCTATGAAAAGAGTTTAATAATGCAACACAATGTTATACTAATATGTAGTGGGGGTCCCTCCCTGCTTCATCTCTCTCTCAGCTAAGGGGTCCTTTTTGGCCTGAAAAACGTTGAAGACCCCTGTCTTAAACCAATAAGTTCCCATTCTTCAGAGCGGCAGTACTGAGTGTGTTAATAAGAAACCAGAAAGTCTGGACTATTATAAGCACATACTGCATCTTCTTGGCTGTATTTATTGAACAAGTATGCCCTTCAGATTGCTATAGCCATCATGTGCCCCATTAATGGCAGCTGATGACTGATTAGTTCTCTGGTGTGTTGTGCCAGTGGACAGGAACAGTGCGTGCCCAAGGGGAATGTCGCCAGCTCTCTGTCACATGAAGGAAAAAGAAGGAATTGGAACATTTCTCCTTGAGTGACTTACAACAGTTGTTGTTGTTATTGTTCTAGAGGGTATTTGACAAGTACATCTTGTAACAGCCTGCCCTTATAGTCCTCATTCATTGAGAGCCCTCTGACAGGCAGCCTACTTACATCTGTCATAGCACAATGGTGTGAAGACATTTTATTACGGAACAGTTCACCACGGAAAATCACCATCAGAGCTGCTGCTGCAAAGGCCAGTTCATATTCTCTCTGTGTTGAGATTTTGCTCAATGTCAACAGGACTTCCTCTGTATCCCAATAACTAATATATATGAGAACTTGACCTTATAGCTGTCCAGATGATAGGATGCTGCATGCCACTGTGGGTGCAAACTGCTCTCTACAATGTGTTCCTGATTGGAACTCTTAAGCTGAATTCCGATTCTGAAAATCTCGGCCACTCGCTCACTCACACTCGGTCACTCCAGCATGGCGGTGTTACGGTGAAATTGGTGACCTGCTGAAATATGTGACAATCATGTAGACATCACATAACGTGTCCGAACATAAATCATTGCGGTTTGTTTATTAGCAACTCACCGCTAAGTTCAACCTAGTGGTATTTAGGCCACGTATTTAAAGACCTCCATGTAGGTTATGTGACGTCCACAAGATGGTCACATATTTCGGCGGGTCACCAATTTCACCGTAAACACCACCATGCTGGAGGACAGATGACGGAGGAAGCGAGGCGTTAGCCTTCCTCACACGCTGAGGAAGGCTTCATGCCAAAACGCGTCCGTGTATGCTGTCCGTGCATCTATGAATAAAAAGTACCAGAAGGACTTTGGAGTGCTTGCTGGCTATTGCTTTCTTACTGGAACTCTTGGCCGGCCAGATCATTTTCTGTGTCTTCCCCCTGCTCCCTGTTCGCATTTCCGATCTCTCTCTCCTCCATATGTCTATAAAATATCTATATCTATGCACAATAAAGCCCACAAAAAGTTATGGAGATATGGAGAAGGTTTCTGTCCGACAGCAACAATATATTCCAATCTCAGACCCCCCTAAATACTTCTGTACACTTCTTTTAAAAAAATTATTCATTTAGTTCAGTGTGACCAGAAGCAAGGAAAAACCAAATCTCCACCGGCCAAACAAATGAGTGACCAGAGAGGGATATCAAAAGCAGAGGCATGGACCCCCCCCCCCCCCCCTCCCCCCAACTATGAATTGAGTAAAGGACCCCAATGGAAACAAGCCAATGGCTTTCTTGTTTTTTTTGTATTTCCTATTAGCTGACCTTGTATTGAACTGTATCATGTGCTTTTTTCTGCAAACTTTAATAAAGCATTCAATCAATCAATCCTTCAATCAATCAATCAATCATGGGCGTTTCCCAACAAATCAAACTATGGGCGTGTCAGATAGAAATCATAATATCAACAAAGAAGCAGCTGCTGCACATTGTATTGAGCTTACAACAAGAACCTAATTAAGATATAGGACAATGTTTTGACCCCCTACATCATCCCTGTGGGTGGGCAGAGGTCTTTTCTGTTCCAAAGTGTCAAACCCCTCTCTCACTCACAGGTGTTGTTGGGTTCAGGGGTACAAAAAAAACGTTAAGATTCTTGGGGCCATTGGGGCTAGCTAGGGTCCCTATCAAGTTATTGTTTGGGGTTAAACATTAAAGGAGTAGTTCACCCAAAACATTACTTCTTTCTATCTATCAATTACACACCCCATGAGATTTTTTAGTTTTTGTCGTGTACCTAAGCCAATAATTTGATGACCGGCGGTCTCAAAGAGTCTACTTTGAGTCTCCTACCGGACACATTCGCATATTTACACCGGTAATCAAATTATTGGCTTAGGAATGCGACAAAAACTACATGAATTCAATGCTTCATGGGGTGTGTAATTGAAAAGAAAACTAGTCATTTTTTTGGGTGAACTACTCCTTTAAGAGTCCGGTGCGATATGCTGTAACTCTAAACGGTACCTCCCCCCCGCAAACAATCTATACCCCTTGTGAAATGATTTATTGCTCATCAATTCAATTACTGTCTTTTGTAAAAGAGAGAATTCCATCTGAACAGCACAAGCAGCCAGGCCCTTTATGGCACTTACATTTAAATGGGTCAGGAGTGTGTGTGTGTGTGTGTGTGTGTGTGTGTGTGTGTGTGTGTGTGTGTGTGTGTGTGTGTGTGTGTGTGGGGAATGTATAGTATGTATGTTAATGTTTGCTGGAGGCACCTCCATGGTCCTGAGTCATTTACATTTTATTAAAACAAGAAGAAACCCCCTTCCAGGCACAGACACAATGCAAACACCGTCTTTAGAAGCAGGTGCCGATACCGTAAAACGTTAACATATGGACGGTAATTAGCACATTCATGGCAGGTTGGGGGGTTGACTCAAAGTGCAAAGTGAGTGGAAAAGGTTAATGAGATTTCAGGGATTTGGAATGATCCTGCTTTAATGTCACATCTGCTGCGGTTTTTACTGTAAGTTGAGAAGGAATTATGTTAGAATTATACATTGTAATGTTATGATGCTCTTCACCTTTTCCCCTTATGATAATATGTCCTGACGTTTTGCATATTTTAAGAGTCAAGATGCCACAGCACAGGCCTGGTATCTGTTGTGTTTGGGCACAGCGTGGTCCTTCATTTGACACAAACAGATTCTCTCTTATCATGAGTATATATATATGGTCTGATCCCTTCTGTACATGGCATGAACCACTCTACCCACTGGCCTGTGTGTCTAATGTAGTGCTACTCTGAAGTGTTGTTACTTTACAGCAGTGGTTTTGGGGGGGTTTGAAATGAAAAAAAAAGACCATTACTGCATCAAAAGTAGTCAACAAACTATACTATACAAACTGGTCAAACATTGGCCAAATTGTCAAATAATATAAGAAATAGGCAAACATTGTGAAAATAGCCTATCTACAAGCTCACAACGCCTCACGTTGCAAGTGTTGTGAGCTTGTAGATCGGCTATTTTCACAATATTTATCTGTGGAACCGAGTCAAAATGTAATTCCTCAACTCCAACAATTCCAAGAGCTTGTCAAGGTGGGGGTCCCCAGTTCAAATATGATTATTTTGGGGGGTCGCGGCCTGAAAATCTTGAGAACACTGCTTTGCAGCACCTTACATATTATGGTATGTAAATATGTAAATCTTTCACCCTAAAGATACAGTATGTCACGAGGGAAAACTTGAGAGAATATCAGTTTCCATTTAGGACAGACTGATATAATTTCATACTTGACATTTAACCACTTGAGCCCCATGTTCCCCCCAGAATCCCTATTCTGGAGGGAACATTCGTCAAAAATAGCAGATCTAGAAGCTCACAACGTGTCACAACGCCAGGGATTTGGTGTAGATCGAAAAAGAACGTACCAAGTGCAGTGCAACTCGGGTCTGTTTTACTAAGTAGAGAGGTCTAAGTGGTTAAACTGGAGTGATGTTGATCAATTCCAAATATTATCAAAGTATGCGCCACTGGACTTGCGTCACGGCACCCCAGGGTGCCACCCGCTTTGAGAAACGCTAACGTACTTCTCCATCTTGCATTTACAACACAACCAACATCATCTTGAAATAATTGGATGCTCTAATCCTCCTGCGTCATCAAATACTGATTGATGACTGACTGAAGTTCCTTTTCACCACCCCCCGCCCCAAACTTTGTCAAATTCTTTGAAAATATAGGCTTGTGCTGTTCCTGCCAAAGTGTATTGTGAACTTCAGCTCAACAGCGAGCTAAACTCCACTTCCCATAGAAATAATGACAGTGACGTAAGACTTGTTCTTTTACTGAACATTCTTCATCTTTACAGGTCATGGAGTAAAAACTGGATTACTGGAAACAAACGTAACATACAATGTGACATGAGATGTTGTCCTGTTCTCTTTACAGCAGCTGTAAATACAGTCATTTTTAATACACAATAACCATTCATTGCCGTTTTTAACATTAACTTATTTTTAACGTATTTATGCATACATGAAATAATCACTATCACATGAAATTACAGCTTCCAAAAGAATTATAGGCAGCTTACAGCATTGCCTCGTGGTGAAGGTATGTAAAAGGTAGGTTGAAAAGCATCAGAAAAGGACACAGAAATGAAGAGCATGCAATCTCTTGGTGTTACTGACATAAAATGCTGTTTGGAGGCTCGCACAGCTGTTCTGTAACCAGTGCAATTAGCTAAACTCACACACCTGCCTTAACTAACAACCTCTTCTCATCAAGAGGGCTTAAAGTCACAGTGACCTCTTCTCATCAAGAGGGCCTTTCAATATAAGGGTACTTCTGTCTTTCAAAATAAAGCCATTTTAAGCAACATAACAGCATACAATATAAATCACATTATAAGACAAGACAGGGCTACCTAAAAGAGAGCTTGTATATTGCTTATTTTTGAATGGAATATGTATAAAATAGGACTTAGTTGGTTAATGTATGACTATGTTCTTTTAATGATCTAAATCTGTAAAGTAACTTGTAACTAAAGTTTTCAATTACTTGTAGTGGAGTAAAAAGCACGATATTTGCTTCTGAGATGAGATGTAGTGGAGTAGCAGCAGAAAGTATTGAACATTTTACATACTCAAGTAAACTAAAATACCTCGGAATTGTACTTAAATATCCAGTACTTGAGTACATCTACTTAGTTACTTTCCACCGCTGACAGCAAACATGTGAATATGGTCCATAACAGAGTCACCCATGGGAACGTGATTTTTAGTGTGTTGTTCACACGCAACACAATGAGAGAGACACCGAGAGAGACAATGAGAGAGACACCCATGCATGCACTGTGCATGTGACGTGTCTTGTGTTGTGTTGTGTATCATGCACACAAAGCATGTATCAGTGTTGTCTTGTTCTGCCAAAGAGAACCTGTCGAGCAGTGGTTCTCAACCTGTGTGTCGGGACCCCACATTGTTTTCTCACTCAATAGTAAACAAACCAACAAGTGCACACACAGGGTATCTGCACATTTCTAAAGTGACAATTTAATGACTTTCAAGAACTTTTTTAACACCTCTGAAATTACATTTTCTTTGCGTCAAAAGTAATCAACAAACTATACTCTAAGAAATTGTCAAACATTGACCAAATTGTCAAATAATAATACTTAAGAAAAAGAAAATCAAAAAAGTGGTATTGTGAGCTTATAGATCAGCTATTTTCACAATATTTATCTGTGGAACTGAGCCAAACTAAATGTAATGCCTCAACTCCTATATTCCAAGTGCTTGTCAGGGTGGGGGGGTCCCCAGTTTAAATATGATTATTTTGGGGGGTCGCTGCCTGAAAAGGTTGAGAACCACTCTGTAGACTCAGAGGACTCACTTCATTCACTTGTTGTCTTGAGTCTTGTGGTGTGTGTGTGTGTGTGTGTGTGTGTGTGTGTGTGTGTGTGTGTGTGTGTGTGTGTGTGTGTGTGTGTGTGTGTGTGTGTGTGTGTGTGTGTGTGTGTGTGTGTGTGTAGTTTCTACTCCCTCCTGTTGTAACTGACAGACAGTGTGACTGAGTTCTTGTTGTCGTATAGTCTAGTCTTATTTGTCTTGTCCTGTGTTTTCCTCTTTTCCCTTTCTTTTCTCTTTCTGCGGACTGCGCCCCGGGCCAGTGTAATAACTGGATGGGGGGGCCAGTGTAATAACTGGATGGGGGGCCAGTGTAATATCTGGGTGGGGTGGGGGGGGGGGGGGGGGGCGCACTACAAATCCTGAACCTATGACCTATGAACCTAGAGAAACAAGCAGTCAGGTCAATCGACAAAATGGACATACCCATTAAGATCTGAGGCCGATTCTACAAATGCCTGCTCAATCACTAATTCACACTTTCAAGATTTTAAAAAAATTACATGGGTGCTTTCCAGGTTCCTATATATTCCTATATGACATTCACATGATCTTTGGAACCTCTGTTGAACTCTCCTCTGCTTTTCTGTGTGTGTGTGTGTGTGTGTGTGTGTGTGTGTGTGTGTGTGTATGTGTGTGAGGGAAAGAGGAGGGGTAGTTAAGTTTCACTTTTACTCTCACCCTCAGCCCTGTTGTGTTCTAGAACAGGCTGTCCTAGGACAGCTTAGTGCTTCACAGCATGCACGTAACAATCAATACAGCCTTTATCCTAAGCAGTGAACTGGGGTTAAGGTTATACTTTAGACTTTCCAACACGACACGTTCAACAAGTGTCACAGAAGCAAAAGCAAGTGTCAAACTTATCTTTGGTGGTACAACAACCCTGGTTAACCTCGTAAGCCCTATTTTATAATATGTATATGATATAACTGTACTTCCCTGTGCTTGTCTTTGCAAACTGTTAATGAAGCATTCAATCAATCAATATAATGTGTACAGTTATACTCACTTCAACTCAACTCAACATTATTTATAAAGCACATTTACAATAACCAGTGGTCAGCCAAAGTGCTGTACAAGACAGATTAAAAACAAGACAAACAGAAAACAGAAAACATATTCACCTGTTTCCTAGGCTTCCCACTTCCTGTGTATGCTCCACTTCCTGTCGATTTGATCCAATGAAATTCAATGAAACTGGTCAGATGACTAATGATATCCAATGAAATCCGAGTTAGTTAGTTTGTTTACCTGTGATCCTATAGTTTACTGAGGCACTACACGCTACACGGCCTCTCTGCATTTGATGCATGTGTTTACCTTGCTTATTGTAAGTCGCTCTGAATAAAGAGCATCCGTAGAAAATTGCAAATTGTAGATTGTATTAACCATTAAACCCTCTAATCTTAACTTCTTGACAACTGTACTTGTTTTTTTAAAGTCTACACCAAATCTATTCGCCAAAGAATGCCGATCTACAAGCTCACAATGCGTTACGGTGTGACACGTTGTGAGCTTGTAGATCTACTATTTGTGGTGAATGTTCCACTCTGAGAATCACTGATCTATTCTGCACCTCCACTCATTGAGTTATTTATGGTGATACAAGCTTGCATGCATTGTTTAATTGCACCACAGGGGGCAGCAGAAGCTTAACCCAGTCAACAGCTATTCCAGGAATCTTGTGACTCAGACATTTACTGTCTGTCAGGTGTTTGTTTGTTGTGTGTAGTCAATGCTCTCTGCTCTACTGCTGCGAAGATGATTGATAATTACTCATCGGTCACAACATTCTGATGAGGATATCGTTGTTGTCGGGCAGGAACCTTGTTTTTTTCCATATTTCAACTTTTTAACCACTTAACCCCCACATGGGTAACCCCACATGGGAGTCCCTCAGGGCTCAATGCTAGTGTATTTTCTGTTATTGTGGGGGAAGCTTTCGCTGAAAATAGCAGATCGACAAGCTCACAACGCAAGCTTTCACTGTTTAAAAAAAAAACAATGATAAAAAAGCAACGGTTTTGGACAATGTAAGCACATCATTGCCAGGGTGTGTCTTACTAGATGAGTGGTTCTCAAATTTTGTGTTAAAGATTTCTTAAATAACAGATGTACAAGATCTTCTTGGTTTCAAATGGCCTATAGCCAACATGGTTAAGTCACGTGTTTACACTGATTTTGATGCTATATCAAAACCTATAACAGAACCACTGTACTAGATAAAGAACAAATACAATAATCTAACTAAAGATTCCTGAGCAAATTAAGACACTTTGGAGAAATGAGTATTTTATATACAAAAAAAAGTTTTATTTGAAATTTTGGTATGAAAAAATATTCTCCCCCATCATGATTTTCACAATTTGAATTGAAACAATATATAAGTCCTCGACATTTTCATCCACATTTTGAAGCATTAACGTTTAGAATTTAGTAATCCAACTCATTTTTTTTAAACATACAGCATTTCCCATCTTTTGTCCATACACATTTTCATTGAACTCCATTTGGGTCAATTGATTTCTTTTACCCCACAAGTAGACACAAGAGTTGTTCAAAAGTGGACAACAGCTAAATTGGTTTTAGTTGGCGAATTAATGGGATTACAGGAATGCAAAAAAAAAAAAAAGTGAAAGAATTGAAATAATTTTTTCGGATATGGGATCCCCCTCATATCCAAGGAAAAAAATAATAAATAAATAAATAACCACAAGAGTGTGGAATGTCCTAGTACAAATAAATAATATACATGGGAGAATGTACATAAATATACAAATACTAATCAAAAAAAGAAAAAAAAGAGTAATATAATATATAAAATAACAATGAGACCATGAATATTGCATTGATTGTGCATCATTTCACGCCCGGGGGTCCCAGCCTATACACACGATTGGGACCGTGAGGTTTCTTTTTTTCAGCGAACGATGGAGTAAGCGTTAAAACGCAAAAGTTTTAGCAGAGTTAGCGTAGTGTGTAGTAGTCCCTTTTCATTGGGACAGAAACGGAGAGAGGGAGAGAGAGAGAGAGAGAGAGAGAATTGAGAGGTGTTGTGTGTTTCAGTACACATTCAGAGACTATGGATGAGAAAACCATTACAATACAGCTGTGTGCTGCAGACACTTCCAGTGAGAGAGAGAGAGAGAGAGAGCAGCAGTCGAGCCCCATTTATACTTCCGTCGTAACGCAGACAATTAGCAGATCTATAAGCGCACAACGCGTCGCTACCGCAACGCATTGCGAGCATATGGATCTTCTTATAGGTTTGTCGTTTGACAAGAGCACAAATAAGGGCGTCTAGCCTCTTGGTTTATACTCCCGTCACACGACCGCAAATGCCCGAAAATAGCCAATCTTAAACTTTTGATTATTTTGATTCTTCTTGAACCTTAAATGGGTTCCAATTTTTTTTCTTTTCTTCTCCCTTGCTTTTCATAAGAGAAATAATTTAAGATTTTCTTTTGGATATGGGATATCCCCCTCATACCCAGGGAAATAAATAAATAAATAACATAAATAACCACAGATATGTGGAAAATGTCTGCCTGTAAGATCTGTGCTATTTTCGGAGCGCGACGAGCAACGTCATACGACCGGAGGATAAATTAAGCGGCATATAAAAAGAGAGAGATGTAGTGTTGTGAGTGTTGTTGTTGAGTGTGCGTTTTCAAGTATTCCACCATGTCAGTGTTGAGGGGGGGGGGGGGGTTGGGGGGGCATCTTTTTTTTGCCATATCGCCGCTGGTCGTCAGCAGAAACCTTTTATCTCCATATCGTGGATGTTATTTTTTTCATAAATTGAAAATTTTGCTTCAAGAGTGTTGTACGAAAGCAGTGAAAATAGCCGATCTACAAGCACACAACACGTCACAGCGTTGTGAGCTTGCAGATCGGCTATTTTCAACATTTTTAAAAACATATTTTTTTAAATGATGATACAAAAGGAACGGTTTCGGGACATATGCGGGATTTCCCGCCCGACGACACAGACGATTATGTAACCCTGGCGCTGCCCTCGGATATAGGCTCTTGGGTGAAAGAGGCACAGGGTGGGGGGTTCACCCCCATCGACCCCCCCTCCCCCCCTTCTTTTTCTTTTTTCAAATTGGCAAACAAAAACATGACAGGGGGGGGGGGCTGCACCCAAAAAAGATAAATTAAGCAGCTTTCCAAAAAACAAGGCACTCCAAATCAATGAAAAATACAAAAAAATAATAATAATAATAATTGTTGAAAGCTCTATAAGAGCTGCTCAGAACATAAACGGGGATGGGGGCGGGGGGGGAGGTTGCAGAGAACATGAACCAACCCAAAAAATTATATAATAAATCATCATCAGAAATAATGCCACCAGACCACCCCAAAAACGTAATAACAAAAGCTCCTCGGTGAGCAAACAACATCTCCTCAAAAACTAAGACGTAGTTTCAGAGGAAAAAAACTTTTTTTTAGTTGCCAACCACAATAAAAGTCTTTGCAGTCCCCACTGCTGTGCTGCCAAACATGAAGGGTCTGGGGGGGGGGCATAAACCCCCCATCATCAGTCCAAGGGACATATTTATCAATGTCATTCCCTTCCCCATTTCTTTCATGGAATTCCCCAGTTATGATCATCATAGGCTCTCCTTGCTGGAGTGTGTACTGGAGTCGGCACTGATGGCGTGCAGCGTGATGTCACCGCTGCCCTCCGACGACGATGAGGACGACGTCGTGGAATCCTTTGGCGATGTTGTCGTCGATGAAGACGACAACGACGACGATGCGGCCCGCATCCACGGGTGGTCGAAGATCTGCTCCAGCGTGGGCCTGTCTGAGGGCCGTAGACACAGGCACCACCTGATGAGCTGCTGGCACTCTGCGGAAAATGTAGAAATAAATGATTAGATTTGTTTTTTCTTGACCACAAATGTTAAGATTGCCATTTTAGGTAGCGTGTTGTTCAGACATATATTGGGGTTCATTTGTTTATCTGGTATCCTATAGTTTCAAATGTGCAGAAGGTTATTTAGATAGCATGTTGTTCAGGCAGATGCTAGGGTTCATCGTTTGGCTGGTATCCTAGTTTCTTTGAGGCACTAAACTTTTCTTTGTTGATTGTTGACTAGAGACCATCTTTAGTTTACTTTTTATGATTATTATTATTCCGATCACACACTTGTAAGTCACTCTGGATAAGAGCATCTCAGAAAATTCGTTTTTGTGCAAGATCCATAATTTTTTCAGGAAGAGAAAGGAAAAAGAAGAGGGAGAAAAGAAGGAAAACTGAGAAACATGTAGAGGATAGGCAACTGTAATTGGAAAAAGACTACACACTAGACCAGGGGTCTTCAACGTTTTCGGGCCATGGACCCCCTAGCTGAGAGAGAGATGAAGCAGGGACCCCCTCTATATTGTATAAAATTGTGTTTCAGATTTTAAAAAAATATATATTTTGGTTGGTTTGCTTGGTCTGCTTTTTTTCCCTCTACACCTATGCCTTTTTGCCAAAAATAGCCGATCTACAAGCTCACAACGCCTCGCAGCGTTGTGAGCTTGTAGATCTGCTATTTTTGGCTAAAGTTCTCCTCAGAAAAGGGGTGCTAAAGGGTTCAAGTGGACCGCCTGTTGAAGACCCCTGTACTAGACTAGGTGTGGAAACGTCACGAGAGGGTTTCCTACACTCTTCCTAAAGTGCTCACCTTGGGAGATCTTCCTCCTGAAGAACATGCGGCCGGCCGAGGAGCATCCTCGGAGGATCTCCTCGTCCTGCTCAAAGGGGATGTCTCCGCACGCCATGTCGTAGAGCAGCACGCCCAGCGACCAGACGGTGGCCGACCGCCCGTGGTACCTGTGGAAGCGGATCCACTCGGGCGGGCTGTACACTCTGGTTCCTACAGACCAAAAAAAAGAAAAAAAAGGCAAACGCCATGAGTGAATTGTGAACGGAATTGTGAACCAAAAGAAAAAGTGGCAGTCGAGAACAGTTGCTTGTGTTAATATACTTTTGCATTGGTTCTCAAGATGTCCAGTAACTTGGGTCTGTAACTCAGAGAGTGTACCCAATGGAACCCAAATGGACTCTTACGGGTCCATTTGGTTCCATTTGTACACTCTCAGAGTTAAATTAACACTGGGGATTTTAACAGTGTAGATTGGGGTCCCGGATATTGGGGGGGGGGGGTGGGGGGCTGAGGTCCCAGAGTAAAAAAATAAAATTAAAATAAATACGGTATCAAATACAGGAGTCCTTGAAATAGAATCACTGTGTAATAATGTGTAATATGACTATCTTAACACTGCGACACTACAAACAGCACAGTCTCCCCTCCCTCCCAGTCAGCTGACCGCCCGGCCCCGCTGTATTCTGTCTAAACCACCCCCGCCCACCCCACCCCTCCCCCTCGCGTCTGCCTGGCGCGTGACGCTGACTGCGGACCCAAAATAAAAAAGAAGTCACGAGAAGCCAGCAGGCAGCCAGTCAGTCAGCGGGAGGAGGAGGAGGAGGGAGAGAGAGAGAGAGAGAGAGAGAGGGAAGACCGACATATACTGCGTCATCATGGCTGCAATGGAGCTGCTAATTTTGGGGTCGTGAGGAGAGGAGGAGAGAGAGGCACACACACACCGCCTGGTATAAATAGCTCCTTAACAAGTCGGTCGCCATAACAAAAGCACTACAGCCCCGCCATTATATCATTAAACGCGTTGAACCCCTCCCTCCCTCCCTCCCACCATCCCCTCTCTCTCTCTCTCTCTCCCCTGCTACCCTCATCCCTCCCCAAGGGCATGGAGGGGGGGGGGGCGGGGGGACTTGGATACCAAACAAAAACAGGAATGCGTCACGTGCGCTGCCCATCTCAGGTTTCACAACAAGACACGCAGCAGCAAAACTCGCGCACAACCTTTAACAGAACACAACCATGTCCATATAAGCCTCTTTTTTTTAGCTTAGTTTTTGAGGAGATCAAGTGTGGATTCTAAGCCATAGGGCGAAAAGCCCCATGTCTCAACATCACAACATTTTGTTTGATATAATCACACAACTAAAAAAAAATAAGACAATCCTATTATCATTATAAGCAGCCATTAGGCTCAGATCAAGCAGGTGACCCTGCTCCTGGGGGGGGGGGGGGTGCCATGCTTATGACAGGAAATGCTGCGTCAGAGCAGAGCACGCCTTGCCCAGAATATCAATACAGACAAGACGCAGCATCCGTCATTCACAGAACCACACACCACTGATTTATCAGCCTTTTGCCATGCCACAGCAGACAGCACAGACCCCCCATTTCATGCAATATTTGATCTCTGGGACCCCCCCCCCCCCCCCTCAATCTGCACAGTAAACAATTCCCAGTGTCAGCTATTTGACAACAGTGGAACCAAAAATCTACCATTTTTGAACACTCTCAAAAGTTACCACCCTACCCCCAAGGGACCCATTTTGGACCCCCTGTTGGTCCACGGACCTCAGGTTGAGAAACGGTGACCTTGCACAATCATCATAATCATAAATATTCTTAAGTAAATCATGAATGTATATCGTCACTGTCAGACAGAAACCATGTATCTCCATATTTAAACTTTTTATGTTTTTTTTTGTAAATTTACTTTTACAATTGAATGTCACACAACAAGTAGTGAAAATAGCAGATCTACAAGCTCACTTTTGTTTAAGGAACCATTTTGGACATACAAGGTTTTCCCACCCAACAGCAACAATATGATAAAGAATTATAATATATATATTTGTTAAACTCCTCCTTACCGTCAAAGTCCGTGTACACCGTGTCCTTCAGGATGGCCCCGGAGCCGAAGTCGATGAGCTTGAGGTCGCCGGTCCTCAGGTCCACCAGCAGGTTCTCGTCCTTCAGGTCGCGGTGCACCACCCCGCACGCGTAGCAGTGGCGCACGGCCTCCAGAACCTGGCGGAAGAACCCGCGCGCCGTGTCCTCCTCCAGCGCGCCTTTCTCCGTGATGTAGTCGAACAGGTCCTGGCCCTGCTCCGGCCGCTCCATCACGATCAGCCAGCCGTCGCCCGGCCGCTCGTACCAGTCGATGAGGCGGATGACGCCGGGGAAAGAAGAGGATGAGGGCGACGATGAGGGAGGAGGGGGGGACGAGGCCGGTGGTGGTGGTGGTTGGGGGGGAGACGAGGAGTTGTTGCTGTTGGTGTTGTTGTTGGAGCCGGTACAGGGCGACGACGACCCCCCTCCCGACACTTTCTTCAGCAGCACGATCTCCAGAGGGACCACCGAGCCGTTCTAAGAGGAAAAAAGAAAAGAAAAAGATTTGCACACATTTTAACGATTTATTCAACAAAAAAAGCAGATCTACAAGCTCATAGGAGCTCAAAGATTTGCACACATTTTCACGACAAAAAATGCCTATCTAAAGGTCATATGAGCTAAAAAGACTTGCACATATTTTCACTTTTTAAAAAAAGCAGATCTACAAGCTCGACCCACTGTGAGCTTGTAGATCTGCTACTTTTGAATAGTGGTTAAAATCCGAGGGGGGAGGGCGGGACAACAACAATGGCACATGTTATAGGCCGCCTAATCGCCACACATGTGGTGACAAAAACACATGGTTCACACGTTGTTGGAACAATAACACACGATGGTCACATTGTTGCCGATCGCAGATCATCATCATTAACTACAGCTACAAGTTAACTAACCACCGCTTATTAAGTTAAACACAGGCTACTATGTGTCAGATCTGTAAATAAAACGTTCCATGTTGTAGCCTCTACTACAGTAACCACGCTCTCAGACAGACAGAGTTACACAACAGACGCACATGGTGGTGCTTTAGAGACAATAAAGTGTGTATAAATCTTACCAGAGTGCCCCAGTCTGTGACCCTTTCCTTGGAGACGTGTTTGATAGCAACCTGCAAACACATACATAAAAGAAACATCAATACAACCCATGGTTACATAGATAGACGATGGTGTCGCTTATTGCCTACTACAGGAACCGATTTATCTACAGGCTTTTAAAATGTAGGTCGTGACTCGTTTCTCTGCTATAGTATCCCGGATGAATGGCAGCCCTAGTAGCCTCGAACACACCGGGTCATGTGGTGGAGGGATCGGAATCAAAACAAAGCTTCTCTTACCGGCAGCCCGTCAGAGATCCTGGTTCCTCGGTACACGGTGCCGAAGCCCCCGGAGCCCAGCACCGAGCCCACGTGGTACAGCTTCTCAAACGGTTCTTTAGCCTCCGTCTTCCCTGTAAAAATGAACATAAACCACGGGTTTATTCCTTTAAATCTGCGTCCATGCTGGCTTGATCGGCGCACAATGCGCGCAGCAGCATCGCCCCCATGGCCACGGCTCACACACACACACACACACACACACACACACACACACACACACACACACACACACACACACACACACACTCTTGTTTTCAAAATGGCCCCAGATTTCATTATAAGGTCAAACCCCTGCCGACAACCTTTTGGCTTCAATGGCAAATAAAGCAAAGAGAGCGAGAGAGAGGGAAGATATCCCTGGGAATAAGTCCAAGATTATAACGCCGTAGAATAAACCGTTATTTATAGGCCTATAATAAAAGGATCCACTGATCGAATAACTTCTGTTGGTTTGATTTTAACTGCGGCCACGTATATTAGTGAGTTATTATTATTATTATAGTAGGTTATACTAGGGACATCTGGGCAGCTGGATGCAACATTGGCTATTTTGTTCAAAATGTTTTTTTTTTTGGTATGGTCTAAAGTAAAGTAAACATGCTTAACCATTCGGCAATTAAGGTCTAATATTTCTACAAATTGCTACAAAACCTGTATATCCAGTCATTTTGGGGTATAAACAAGACGTTTTTAAGGATACATTTGAGTCTGATAATGATGTACTACATCGTGTATACTTAACTTTACTTTCAAATATATATATATTTTTTTAACATTTTGGACAAAATAGCCAATTTTACATGGAGGTGCCCAGATGTCCCTAGTGCCCACCTATCCTGTCTCCATATTTCCGAATACGGGGGGAAATCCTTCTTTACCTTGTTGCTGATTAAGCTGAATCTTCACCGACAAATCCATATTCGAGGTGCTGCAGATGTGAGAAAAGGATCCGAATTTGGAAAGCAACATTGTTTCTATTATATTCCTCCCCCCGAAAAAAACGTTATTCCTTAATTCTTCGAGAAGCCAAGTCGGTCAGAGACGCAGACTCAGTGGTCCTCCGGTGGTCCGCACGAAGACGGGGAGCTCAAACATCAAGGTTATTAATCACCGATCAGGAGAAAGAAATTTAAAAAATAAGTAAAGATATAAAAGTTGTAGTCCAGTAATGGTGTCCAAGGAGAATCCACTGCTTTCCCACAACAGAAGCAGTCATGTGCTTTAGCTCTATTAATGTCAGAGGAATAAATATGACTGAATGGTTTGAACCCAGTGAGCTGTAGTAGTAGAGTGTGTGTGTGTGTGCGTGTGTCAGTGTGTGTGAGATCCTCCTCCCCTGAACCCAGTAATCTCTGCTTGGACTCTTTAAAGAGCCAATATTATGTATGAGCCTCGCACACAGTGTTGCCAGATTCTATTAAAACAAGCGCAAAAGAAGCGACTATAGCCAGGGGTAGGCAACCTTAGGCAGTGGTGCCAACCTTTAGACACAGGGGGGAGAGTGATCGCGGGCACACTGGCGTAAGTGTGAGTGAGAGGATTTTTCTTATAGAATATTAAAAATAAAACAAAATGTCAATTAAATGAAGTACCAACAAGGTCACTCACAACCCGTCGAAATGTGACGAGTTGTGAGCTTTTAGATCAGCTATTTAAAAACAAAAATCTTGAGGAGGGGTAAAAAGTGTAAAATATGGAATATTTTTGAAACATTTTTAACAACACAATCTGGTATGGGTCCCGGGGGGTCCCTGAGACAAATTATAATTTCAAATGGGGAGGTATGTGTAGACAAATATTCATTCATTTGGGGGGGTTTCCTTGACATGAAAGTGTTTAAGAACCACTGGTTTAAACAAGTATCTTTTCTTTTTTGTCAAGCCCAAATAAGCAACTACACTTTAGAAACTAGCCCAAAGTCGCTTATAATAAAGCAGACCTGGCAACGCAGGTCGCACAGGCTGGGTGTGTAGATCCCTCCGCCTCATCCCCCCTTTACATTGTTTTAATTATAATTACTTTCCACTGAAACATACCACACACATTTAAGAGTGTTATATAACCTACCTGTGTGTGTTTAAATAACAGGCTTTGAGTTGGAATATAATGGGAATGATGTTCAAAACATAGGGGACTACTTTCCTGTAGTAGTCAAGACGCCCACGGATTTGGGCTGAGTAGCCCCACTTGGTAGTGCTTCGTTTCATTAGCAAAATGTTAGATCCAATTTGCATTCAGTGGTGGAAGAAGTACACTTTTTTTTACTTGAGTAAAAGTAGCAATCAATACCGCAATGTAGAAATATTCTGTTACAAGTAAAAGTCTGGTTTTCAGAATGTACTTTAGTAAAAGCACAAAAATATTGGCATGACATAGGGCTTTATATTGTCCCTAGTGAGATATATATTATAATTTAAAAACACAGGCCGGTGTATAAAAGAAAAAGCAAACTATTCTGTCTCATCAGTTTGCATGAATAATGCCACATTATCCCTTAAATACAAATATCATTTCTGTGGCGTTTATAACTGTGTTGCTGTGACACAGAGCTGCCCATAGAGGGGGCTGACAACACAGATGAAGGAGATGATGGCCAACAAATCAATTGCAAATCATTGAATGAATACATATATTATGGAACATTTATTATGTGCATTTGTTCAAAGATTACACTGAATTGCATCTGTGCCATCCAAGCTAAATCACTTCAGCACACTTGCCACTGTATGAAATCAGAAAGTATTAAAATTGTATAATCCCCTCCAGGTCAACTGGAATTTGACAGCATATTTATCCACTTAAAACCCTATATATCGTCTCTGTCAGGTGGAAACCTCATACGTCCAAAAACTGTTACTTTTCAGGTTCCAAAAAAAAAAAAAAGTTAAAGTAGCAGATCTACAAGCACAAAACTCTTCGCTTTGCCTCCGAGCTTGTAAATCTGCTACTTTTGATGCTTTTGTGTGACACTGTATAGTATGACCAAGTAGGGGCGTTAATTTACACACACAAAAAAAACACAAACATTTGCAACATGGAGATAGGAGGTTTCTGCCCGACAGCAACAATATATATTTGTCGCCTGGAGTACCCCAGGGTTCTATAGTAGGCCCACTCCCCTTTTCCAGGCTACACCGAACCGAAAATATTACGGCACTTTCGTTGAATGTTTGACCCCCCCCCCAGGGTTCATGTGGTTTAAACATAAACATAGTGATGGGAAAAGGGTCCATAGATTTCAGATTTTACATCAGCATTGCCAAAGGTCTGTAATCTTGCTCACAGACTCTGCAATACAACCAACCCCCCATGGGCCTTTCTTCACTCCATCTGCTGGAGCGCCTTCACCTTCAATGGTGTCTGATGTTATAACGCAGTGGTTCTTAACCTTTTCAGGCCGTGACCCCCCAACATAATCATAATTTGAACTGGGGACCCTCCATTTTGTTTGACTCCGTTCCACAGATAAATATTGTGAAAATAGCAGATCTACAAGCTCTACAGTGTGAGCTGGTAGATCGGCTATTTTCAAAAATTGTGCCTCTTTCTTATATTATTTGACAATTTGGCCAATGTTTAATAGTATAGTTTGTTGATTACTTTTGATGCAGTAATGGTATTTTTCTTAATTTTTTGTAAGGTATTAAAAAGGTCTTAAAAGTCCTTAAATTGTCACTTCACTATCATCTGGGGACCCCCACAAAATCATGTGGGGACCCCCCGGGGGGTCCCGACCCACAGGTTGAGAACCACTATAACGTATAACTCCTGGAAACAGCCAAGGTTTTTTGCCAGTGATCCGTTGTACATTAATATGTACATGCTCCCACCACCATCCCCCTGTCAGTCTCTCCTCTCGTCTCTGTTTCTATAAGCACCTATACCACCATTATTGGCTCCTGGGGGAGGTGAGGGGGGGTTGAATCAAAGAGAAGTCAAGGTCTTTGCTTGCTTGAGTTGGGATCATGTTTTATTCATCATTAGAAACTGGGGGTGGGGGGTGGGGGGGCTCAGGCCTTTTGAGTGGGGGGGGGGGGGGTTAATGAATGGCAAACCATTTTGTTCCTTAAAAAACAGAATAGTCAGGAGGAGAGGGATAATTAACAAGGAGTTTCCCCCCCCCACACCATGAGCGCATCATCCTCTCTGTGGACTTAATGATTCAATTAAATGCTGTGATAGTTTTATAAAGCTGTGGTTCTCAATCAAAGTGGGGTCCGGGGACCCCCAGGGGACCCTGAGGGTTTTCCAGGGAGGTCCCCAACACAATTAGTTTAACCCATTAAGACCTGGAACTTTGTCATTTTTAGATTTGAGCTAAAAAAGCATTGTTTTACACTTTGGGCTATTCAAAAATAGCAGATATACAAGCTATGAGCTTGTAGATCTGCTATTTTTGAAAAAATCGTGAAAATGTGTGCAAATCTTTGAATATATATACATTTTAAAGCGAACATTTTTAACTCAAATCCTTGCTTCTGGGGGGTCCCTGAAACAAAATATTTTGATGGGGGTCCACGGCCAAATACATATAATTGTGGGGGTCCTTGACATGAAAAACACCACTGATATAGAAACCGTATACGTTTTTCGGAATACTGTTGAGATTTAGGAGACATGTAGAATCGGCTTCAGGTCTCAATTAGTTTAACCACTTTAAACCTACATCAGCTATTTGAAAATAGCAATAAAAAAATCACACCCTGTGTGAAGAGAGTGGTGCCTTTGATGAGCCCCGTATTGATGTTGTCATCAATGTTTGTTTATTGGACATACATACATACATACATACATACATACGGACGGACACACGGACAAAGTCAGATATAGGAGTGGTTGGCACCACTCAAAAACGTGAAATTATTTGAAAAAATAAAATGGATTTCGTTTTTTTAAAACATTTTAACAACACAAATCTTGTATGGGGTTCCCTACACCACAAAATATATCCTGACACGGGTCTGCAGGCCAAGTACATAATCCTTTGGGGTGCTTGACATGAAAACGAGAATCATTGTTATAAAGAACACACAAAAACAAAGTGAATGGGGGTTGGATGGTGTTTCCCGCCTTCAGGTATCTTGAAGATAAAACCTTGAACCCACGATCCATATGAGTCAGTAACCTTGCTACGCCGAAACCCTGCTTTTGTACTTCACCTTGACGGAGTGATTAGCATTGTTTGCATTTGGCATTGCGAACCTATCTAAAGTTGATATAATAATTGGAATTGCCAAGGGCACGCAGTGCAATTAGTGGGAGATCAGAAACAAACGTCCGTCCCCTAATCTCAATAACAAGCCATTAAACTAACGTCAGTGTTGATAAGGTGGTTGTAAAAAAAAGTGCTACCACTTTGATCCTACTATAATATGTTATTCAAGGCTAGGTTTGTGAGTTAGATTTCCTTTTTTTCCCCCATGCGCCGCACTCGAGTTATGTCAAGTCAAGTCAATTGTATTTGTATAGTACTTTTCATGGAAAGCAAATTCTGATCTTCACGTTGCGATAACAACAAACGGTTGTTAACAACAAAAGATAACACAGAGCGGTGTACAAAAACCCGTCCCCCCACCCACCAAACACACATCAAATAAAGTATTTATAAACCCTGTCCATCCATCCACGCTTTCACAAGATACAGCATTACTGCATGGCCCACCGCACCCCACCCCCACAACAACTCACACATACACCCCCACATGGGATACAGCACGTGGTTTTCAAAGAGGGGTACTCTCTCCTGGTTGGCTTAAATTGGCAACCCACCTGGGAGGGGGGAAAAAAATGCATTTTCTGTTTATTAAAGAGCTGGAGAGACAGGGAGACCGCTGTTACTGTACAAACACCCTTTAGCAGTTGTTCTCAAAGTGGGGTCCAGGGACCCTTGTGTGGTTCATGAGGGGGTTCCAAATGGACCCTTTATGGAAACAAGCGATGCAAGCTTATTTGGGTTATCTTTTTAGCATTCTTTTGTATAAATCTGTGCCACCGTGCCTTTTTTTTCTTCCCAAACTGTTAATAAAGTATTCCATCAATCAAAAGGTCTGTAACTCCAAGAGTGTAGCCTACATGGAACACTGGGGCACACTCTCAGAGTTATAATGGGGGTCCTTGAAAAAAGAAAAAGAAAAGAGAGAACCACTGTGAGCAATGTATATAGCAGGGGTCTTCAACAGCGGGTCCGGGACCCCTAGGGGGTCCTCAGAGTTACTATAGGGGGTCCGCCAAATCTTTGTGTGATTTTTTTTTTTTTACATTAACTGGAACCCTAGAATTCCTTTTCTGAGGGGAACATTAGCCAAAAATAGCAGATCTACAAGCTCCCAACGCCTCGCGCTGCGAGGCGTTGAGAGCTTGTAGATCGGCTATTTTTGGCAAAGAGGCTATAGGTGTAGAGGGAAAAAATAGCAGACTAAGTAAAAAAATGTTTTAATCTGAAACACAATTTTATACAATATAGAGGGGGTCCCTGCTTCATCTCTCTCTCAGCTAGGGGGTCCTTGGCCTGAAAAGGTTGAAGACCACTGGTCTATAGCAATGATTACTATCACAATATAGAGCTTTAGCATTTTAACAAAACACTTTTTGTTTTAACCCCCAAAAATATCACTTATACATACCCTACCTTTAAGTAAAGTGATGAGGGCTGTTTGTTTCGCTACTGGAGCATTAATCACTGATAGCAATTATCGTTGGCTCATCCTTTATGACTTCCTCTCCTCGCTCACAGAGAACAGCCTGTGCTTCCAGGCCTGATACGCTACGCTGTCCTGCATGTCCTTGCTAATGTTGTTTTCATGTGATATGGTTTGTTTCAGAGTCCATATAATGATTAACAATCCATGCATTAATCTCTTAACAATATGCTTCCTGTTGTTCAGTGGAAAGAAAAAAAAAAGACATAGAGTCAGTGGAAATACATGTTGCTTCATGTGCAGTTAATGACTTAAACCCCATTTGGTTTAAGTCAGGGCCTCAGGGCTCTATGCTAGTACATTTTCAGTTTTTCTGTTATTGTGGGGAAAAAGCTTTCGCTGAAAATAGCTGATCGACAAGCTCAAAATGCGCCGCAGTGCGACACGTTGTAAGCTTGCCGATCAGCTATTTTCTGCGCGGTCAAGACTATGTACAGTATTTGCCCCTGTCTGACCGTCCACCTGTCCATCCATTCTTCTGTTATCGCCGTTGGACCGTTCCGCGTGAAACTGTGCACCTCGCACACTCCCTGGAGGCCAAGGCAAAAAAACCTCTGCCCCAAATCCTTTCCCATTGGCTTGTTATAGCACCACAAGGAGGCCGATCTATAAATTCAAAACAGTACTCCTTCAGATTTTGTCCAAACATCACACAAATTGTTACACAGTATCTCTATAGTCATGTGATCGAGACGGATCTGTCCGTTTTTTCATATTCAACACCGATTGGCTTCCAAAGTTTGCAGGAGAGGCCCGTCTTTGAACAAAATACCTCAAATCATGAACACCGCAGTGTCCGATTGCTGTGAAACCTTGCACGCACATCCCCACTATAGGCCAAGGAAGAAATGCCAACCTACATTTTACTAATCGGCCTCATGGTGGCGCTATAACAGGCCGATTCACCTTTTGGCCTATAGCTCTTGAACCGTACAGTACGTTGTATACAATCAAAATCTTTCCCATGGATTCCTTGGATCATGCCGCAACATATACTGTAGGCCCCACATTTCTGCCATAGTGCGCTATCTTCACAACACCACTTTTTGCTACTACTCCTACATATCTTGTCCAAATCTCACAGAAATCGGCACACATTATCTCTGGGGTCATGTGATCAAGATGTATGAGTCCGATTCCGATGCCTTCCAAAGTGCGGGCCCTGGGTAGGCAACCCGGGCCTGGCGGAGACCTGGACTCATGCTATACTTGCTATAGGTTCTTGGTTTACTCGTGATCCAAGTTTACTGAGTCTGCATTTCTCGCTGAGGAATGAGTTTACCTTGCTTATTGTAAAGTCGCTCTGGTTAAGAGCGTCGATCTGCTAAATGCCTAAATTGGTAATTGTAAATTATAAATACAAATGTGCGCACACCCATTTACAAACTATGCACAATACCGAATTCAGTTCAATTCAACCAAACTTCACTTTTCATTGTGCAATTCCTCCCTCCCTCTCTTGTGTGTTTCTTTCTCTCTCTCTCTTTCGTCACACGCACACGTATGCGTTTTGTGAAAGATGGGGGGCAGGGTTTATTCTGGGTCATGCCGATTTCCCCACAACTTTGCTTTTTTTGGATGCTTGCAGCCTGAAATAATGTTACGTAATGCAGTTTGGTTACACAGTCTTACATAACTCCATATTACCTCTGACAACGAGCCTCGGCGCTCAGTGATTTACAAGGTTTCTTTAAAAAGAAAAAGATGTGTGGATGTTACAAGATGAGGTCACAAACGGTGAATAAATAACGTGACTACTGTTAAGTGACAATGTCTCCCAGTGCAGAAAGCTGCAACAAGGAGTGTCTGAAGTTTTGCAGACACTGCTTCTTTCAAGTTACTTTTACATTATTTGAGTATTTCTTGAATCCATATACTCCACTACATCTCATTGGTGCATTTTGTACTATGCATTCTGCATAATGAGTACTTTTACTTTTTTCTGCTTTAAGCATATATTGATGCCAAAAGTCAATACTTTGACTCAAGTAATATTTTGAATGCAGTAGGCTGCTTTCACTTGCAATAAAGTACTATTTTTTAAAAACTTTTCTTCTTCTTCTTTTTTACTGAAGTCCAAAATCTGAGTACTTCTTCCATCGCTGCATGGCAGCAGGCATATTGTCTGTGGCGAGTGGAGATCTCGTATCTCCAAAACAGTTTCTTTTCAGGATATGGAACGGAAACTTTCAGAAATTGTGAAAATAGCCGATCTACAAGCAACGCCTTGCGAGCTTGTAGATCGACTATTTCCACCACTTTTTCATTTTTATTTGTTATGTATGAAGCTCTGTTAAAACATGTTTGATTTGATTTTATTCTCCTGTTTATTGTTTTTGATATTTTTTATTTAGCATTTTTAAACACAAATCTTCTCTTATGCGGTTCCCTGCCACAAAACATTTCAGATGGGGGGGGGGGGGGGGGGGGGGGGGGGAGTCCACGGCCAGATATATATATCAATGTGGGGGTCCTTGGCACGGAAAAGTTTGAGAACCACTGGGTTAAAGGCAAAGTTTAGAGACTTTTTCCTTGCTGACGCACCAGTGTTTACTCGTAACAAGCTGTTCTTGAACAGTGTGTGTTTCCCATAAACACGGCAAGGAAGGACAGAAACGCCTGCAGGCTCCGAGCCCAGCTAGGACTTTATAAAGAAAAAAGAAAAGTATAAAATCTTGTTTGATCATTGTGTTCAGGGGGCGGCTAAGGGGGCGGGCAGAGGGTGGTGCCGGTGGTTTCGCGCCTGTTCTCAGCCGTGCCCCTACACCAGTGGTGGAAAGTAACAAAGTACATTTACTTAAGTACAATTTTGAGATATTTTGTACTTTACTTGAGTATTTCCAATTTCCAATACTTTTACTTCTACTCCACTACATCTCAGAGGCAAATATTGTACTTTTACTCCACTATAATTATTTGAAAAGTTTAGTTACTAGTTACTTTGCAGATGTAAATTATGATGTTATAAAACATACATTAACCACTTTAGCCCTATTTTATACATAGGCTATTTGAAAATAGCCGATCTACAAGCTCACAACGCGTCCTTGTGAGCTTGTAGATCTGCTATTTTCAAACATTTTGTACTTTTACTTTTGGTACTTTAAGTACATTTTGAAACCAATACTTTTGTACTTTTATTCAAGTAAATTCTGCATTCCGAACTTTTACTTGTAACGGAGTACATCTACATAGCAGTATTGATCATTTTACTTAAGTACAACATTTGAGTACTTTTTCCACCACTGGTTTCGCGCCTGTTTTCAGCCGCGCCCCTACACTCTCATTGTGCCTGTTGTGAAAATGGACATAGTCCCCGCTGCGCACATTTGGAAACAAGTCAAAAAGTGCTGTTCTTTTAACCCACTTAAACCCCTTTATAATATTGTTGCCATCGGCAAGAAACCTTGTGTCTCCATATTTTATCTTTTTAATGTTTTTTTTGTTGTAAATTAATGACGTACTTTATCATACAAGGCTGTCACACAAAAGTAGTGAAAATGACAGTTGAAATGGTGTTAAAATATTTGGACATATTTGATTTCCACCCGACAGAAACGATTATACTTAGTTGACTGGGGTCCCCCAGGGCTCGATACTAGGCAAGCAAGAATTTCACTCAACACCAAAACTCGTAGCCAAAAATAGCCAATGTATGAGCTTGTCGATTGGCTATTTTGGACAAATGTTCACCTCAGAGTAGGGATGCTAGTGTTAATGTGGTAAAAAAAAAGAAAAGAAGTATATGTATAGTAACAAAAAAGTGGATTAAAACAGCAGAGATTCAGAAACGCGAGGCGGACGGTTCCGATACATTTAACGTTGTTTAATCAGGGCTGTCACGTTCTTTCCCTATGAAGAAATGTGACATTCTGTGAGGCGATAACTGCTGTTTATGCTGGCAAATATTGTTGGCAGATAGTACTAAATATAAGCATTTCCAATTAACCCATTAAGACCTGGAACTGTGTCATTTTTAGACTTGAGCTAAAAAGCATTATTTTACACTTTGGGCTATTCAAAAATAGCAGATATACAAGCTCATAGCGCAGGCACCGAGTGCCGCACTACGAGCTTGTAGATCTGCTATTTTTGAAAATTCTTGAAAATGTGTGCAAATCTTTGAATATATATATTTTTAAAGCGAACATTTTTAACTCAAATCTTTGCTTCTGGGGGTCCCTGGAACAAAATATTTTGATGGGGGTCCGCGGCCAAATACATGTCATTTTGGGGGTCCTTGACATGAAAAAGATTGAGAACCACTGATATAGAAACATACGTTTTTCAGAATACTGTTGGGATTTAGGAGACATGTAGAATCGACTTCAGGTCTCAGCTAACGTTTGGCAATTCAACCTGAGAGAGAGAGAGCGAGAGAGAGAGAGAGAGAGAGAGAGAGAGAGAGAGAGAGAGAGAGAGAGCTGTTGTCGTCCTCCATCATCGCTGCACTTATCAATTACAGTGCGTTATGATGACTTTATGTGTTATGACACTTCAATATTTTGTTTGGAAACTTCATGTGTCATGAGTTTGGCCGGTGACTCAGCGCATCATGTAGTCCTTCCATGAGGCACTCAACTGAATGCTTTGCTGGTGAGTCATCATTTTAGTAATTATGTGTTGGACGAGCTGATCATCTGTTGGAGCCCTTTCTGTATGTAAGCAAAGCAAGAGCCACTCTTTGACATAATGGAAAGAGCTTGACTGACTTCACTCTATCATGAAAATAGGCTTTATGTTGTCGCTGTCGTCAAGAAAACCTTTTTTTTTGGTGAATGAATGCCTACTTCTACTGATATTTTTTTTTACTTTTTTAAAAATGATAATAAAAAAGAACAGTTTTGGCCTACACGGTTTCTACCTGACAGTCTCTCTCTCTCTCTCTCTCTC